>NW_027466142.1:2412500-2790000 GCF_046127955.1 Nelusetta ayraudi
CTCCGTTGCGCCGCGACACTCAAATCCTGGTCACATTTCTGGAGTCCTGGTCCACAGAGGGGACTCTAATCGGCCGCACGTCCTCCTGGACGGCAGCTGAAGCATCTCGACGGCGGCAGAGCGGAGCTGCACTGCATTGACAATGAGTTTGAGTCATCGCCCACACTTGAAAAAACATTCAGTGTGATATTTTCTGAGTGGCCCGACGCTTCCTGTTAATTGAAAAGCCTCGTGGTGAAGCATTGTGCGTGTGCAAATGTGGGCCATTTCACACTACCCACCTATTCAAACTCTCACAACTTGAGGAGGACATTGTATTCTGCCATTTTCCGCCAGTTGTCTGTTGAAAATTCATATTTTGCTCAAGCAAACTTAAAGCTGGGGGACCATTTCGTCCACCAGATCGTGTTGCATTTGGTTCCCGTTTTGTCGAGCGTCATCCTAGATCATAGGTGTCAAACTATTTATTTTTTATTTTGAGTTGTAGTTTTTTTTAAATTGAAATTCAATTTTGCATGTGTGCAATATGAAGTTATTTGTTGTATAGTATTAAGCTTTGCTTTGTTCCATATTCAGGCTGTTTGGCTCTATATAAATGCTGTTCACTGTTCTATCTGGAGGAAGATTTTTTTCAATAAATATCAACGTTTTTTTTGTTTTTGTTTTTTTTATTTGATGCAATCGTGAACAATAGCCAAGTAAGATAATGTGTCCACTATCCACTGGCCAATCATGTGGTTCACTACAGCTCAACGTTGCACCGAGACTTTGTCCCAGTCCCAGACTCCCTGCTGCAGAAAGACTCAGCGGAGGGCGTGATCACCACACTGGTCAACCGCTTCGTGAAAACAAAAAAGGAAGTTGAGCAGGAGCCTCATGTTGTGAAACCTGACCAGCGAGTGTGAGGTGAGGCCCGAGGTGAACAACCTCAGACGACACACAACCCAGTGGAAGCAGCAGCCCTGTTGCTGTGTGTTTCATAAGACGCTGATGTGTGAAAACTGTGTGAGGAAGTGCAGTGGCGAGCTGCAACACAGGCACGTTGTCTCCGGCTGCTCTCCTTTCCCGCTACCTGCTTGGATGCAGTTTTTTTTCAACCGCATTTCTTTGACTTGCATTCAATGATTCACCTTTTTTCTAGAACCCAACACGATAAAAAAAGAACAACATAGAAACGGCAAACACAGTAAACAACTTAATTTACAGGGGGACGGCATGTGACCTCTAGAAACTCTATCTATCTCTGTCTCTCTCTCTCTCTCTCTCTCTCACTCTCTCTCTCTAAAGCCACCCTAGCGCTGCATGTGAATTCTGACAGCGGAAAACGAGCCCACCCTTTGTTAACAACACCAGCTGCACACACACACACACACACACACACACACACACACACACACACACACACACACACACGGGGGGGGGGGGGGGGCGCGGTGGCCGAGGTTCAACCCAACTCCCCTCTTTTGGAATGAGGCAATGGAGAAAAACTCACCGCCAGCGCCTTGTAATAACTGTTTCTCAGCCAATTTAATTTTGTCAGGGATTAGAATTTCAATAAAAAAAAAGAAAAAAGAAGGAAACGCGCCGGCTAAATGAACAGGAAGTAACGTGTCAGAATCCACCACTTCTCAGTGACTGAAAGGAGGCTGGGAAAACCCTTGACATTCTCCTGGGGTGCTGTTGAACAAGCAGAGAGAGAGATAGAGAGAGAGAAAGAGAGAGAGGGAGAGATAATGAACAAAGAGAGTGAGAGAGGGAGAGAGAGAGAGATAGAAAGAGAGAGCGAGGGCCTTCCTAGGAATCGCTGACAGACGTGGAGGTCGAGAAGAGGGCTGTTTTCCTCGAGCTGATCAACCCGACGCAGTGAAAAAGAAAAAAAAGAAAAAAGAAAGAAAAGCCAGGATGGTCTGCAGTGTCAAATTGCACGACTGCCTTTGTTGTGCTTCAAGCGCAGACCAGGCTCAGCTCTCCCTCCCTCTCCCTCTCCCTCTCTCCCTCTCTCTCAGCCGACTAGTTTGTCTGGCAGGGTGGGAATGTTGTGAGGGAGCCGCCTGGAGAAGGAGACGCTGCTAGTTTGGCTGTTGTTTTGTTTGTGACGATGACCTGAGTTACAACAACAATAATAACAACAACAACAAGGCTCAGGAGTTTCCTTGAGGAACTGAAATACCAGGGTTCACAGAGTTACTGCTACATGACTGCTGCTGCTGCTGCTCCTACATGACTGCTGCTGCTGCTGCTGCTACATGACTCTGCTGCTCCTACATGACTGCTGCTGCTGCTACATGACTGCTGCTGCTGCTGCTACATGACTCTGCTGTGGAGATCCAGACAGCTTGTGCTGCTGCACAATGTGCACGTCTGCTGTTGACAACACAGCCCTTCATGTTGAATGTACACACACACACGCACACGCACACACACACACACACACACACACACACACACACACACACACACACACACACACACACACACACACACACACACACACACACACACAGGGCTACTGAGAGTCTGGCTGGAGCATGAAGCAGCATCATCTGAGCAGCAGTGTGACGCAGCAGATCAGACCTGGAGATGCCCACACACCATTATTCACACTTGGGTTGACGTGTTACGTAAGTCACCACGCATCTGGCGGTGGCAGCTGGAAAATAAATGTGAGCACAGAGTCAAAATGATCAAAATAAAAAAAATAAAAAAAACACCACATCATCAGTCGAGCGACAAAGAGGCGACGGTTCTCGAGTGATTTCTCAGGCACAGCCAGGAGAGCATTTCAAATGTTGACATGAGGCGCTTATCATTCTAATAGATAAGGTTCATACATGTGTGTCACCACTATGCAAATCCCCACTCTCATACTTCTTATCATTGTTACCGTCGGTACTTCTGGGAACAGAGAAGATTCCTTTTCCTCATGATGCAGTGTCAGACCCAGAAACACAGTGCAGCCATGCAAGAGCGTCGACCTGTCAGGGCCTGCGGGCGCCAGTCCACTCCCTGTATGAAGACTGGCCAGGCCATTGCACACTGGGGAGCTGTCATATTAGAGCAGCTCTCTGGCAAAGACCCGATCCAAAAGATGGTAGTGAGACATAGGTGAAGGGTGAAAAGGTTGAGCTTCCGGAAACCCACTCGCACACCAAAATCATATTTAGGTGACAGTCCACACTTGATAGCAAAACACTGTTCATGTTATGGTGAGGAGAAATTGAAAAAGAAAAGCCAAGACACAGTCAAGTGGAAGCTGACCGGAACCAGACAACCATAATCAACACTATAGATTTAATTATAGACTTGTTAAGTTGGAAGTGAGGTGTGGCAAGAGCTGTCTGCGATAATCAGCTTATGAAGCTTCAGAAAAAGAACCTCAATTGGCTGAACACACGCAAACACACACACAAACGCGCGCACACACACACGCACCAGGAAAAGTTGCATCACTCTTCTGAAGAGCCGATTTCAGCTCAAACTCCAGCTGGCAGAGATGATTCTCTTTCGTGCCTCGATGCATCTACAAAAAGCATCTTTTCGTCCTTTCCTCCAACTGAGAAAGTACGACAGTCTCTCACTTCAAGCACAATTCATTTGGACTGCTTCACAAGAAAGTCACTGATATCCAAAGAGTGTTAAGAGGAGGTCCGTTTAAGGGAGATTCCATACATAGGCAAATGGGACACGCAACCATCAAATCAATAGCCGCGTTCAGACTGCCAGCCAAAATCTGATTTTTTTTTAGCCCATCCAGGTTGAAACCAGATGGCTCTTATTGTAGTCTGAACAGTCACAAATCACGTGAAATCCGATATTTGCTAAACAGATTGAAACCACATTCGGGAGACAGTTTCAAATCGCATTCGGACAGATGCGTCTGAGTCAGACCAGCTCCAAACTGATTGGTTTTGACTGTCCGTGACGTCACTCTTCGCAACGCAATGAGCTGTTGGACCTTTGACCCCGGCGAGGGGCATGGGATGCTACGGGGTACAAGAGGTGCGTCCGGTGCGACGCTGCCCGTGCACCCAACTTCCCGCCGAGTTTCCAGCCTTCTCCGTCGCATGCTGGGATGTGTGGGAGGGCGCTGAGAGCGGAGCGCTCCCTGCCCACTCAGCCGTAGTGTGGGCCACAAGCTGCACCACGCCAGAAAAACATTATGCAACCACCCGGCCATTGTGTACAGCAGAAGGGTAACCACAGCAACAGGATTGAGAGGCTGAGCAGAGGAAGCAGAGCTGCTGGAGGAAGGAAGAGCACGGCGGATCATGGTGGGAGGCTATAAACAGCGTGCACCGCTTCACTGCAAAGGTATGAACTCCAGTTGGGCTTTCTGATGGATCCTGGCCCCCCTCCAATTTCACACCCTGGGTCCAGTAATGTACGATAATCACCGCCACAGACATTTCTCATTTTCTGTCTCTCTTAAAACCTGCAACTGCATGCTGGAGCTGAAAATCCCCACCAAGGCTGAGTACATGTTAACAAATAAGAAACTTTGATCAAAACTTTAATCCACACACAACTACAGTAATTCAGTCCTTATGATACGTCAAAGAGTGGTTCTCCCAGAATGTGCCTGCTGTTGTCCTCCGAGATATCACATTAGAAGCACTTCTAGAATACAAGGTCAGCAGAAACAAGACACAGTTGTGATTCATTACACACAGAAGTCTTCAAACAATGCAAATCTCCATCTCTCTCAGCAGCAGGCCCACATCCACGGTCCCTTACACTGCAACTCCTGGCTACACAGAACCACTGAGAGCTGTGACAGCCAAGTGAACGTGGCTCCTGGTTAGGAGGCCACACTGGATGAACTCTCAGCCTTCCTGGACTCCTGGTGCTATGGAGACATGTTCTGCTCTGCTCTGCTCTGCTCCTGTGACTGTAGCTCAGGAGGTAGAGCGGCTTGTCAAATGACCGAACGGTTGGTTCCTGCTCCATCCCAGTCTGTCATTTTGTACTTGGGCAAGACACTTAACCCTAAATTGCTCCCAATGGGGATGGCAGCAGCCAGCCACAGGTGTATGAGTGTGTGAGTGAATGGGTGAACCAGAAGCGCTTTGGGGTACCGCAAAGGTGCTGGAAAGCGCTTTTTAAGTGCAGTCCATTTACTCTTCTTCTGTTGTATTTATTTATGCTTGCAGTGCTTTGGCCTCTGTGGCTTTCCACTGTTGTGGCAATGGGTAGAACTCTTTTCTTCCAGCGGGAAGAGGTTTAATCTGTGTCAAATTGACCGCATGAGAAACAGAAAGCACAGAGATGAATTACAGGAGTGGATGGGTGTCTTTACTTTCCATGGCTCTGCCTGCCCTGCAGCTCTCAGCACAGAGCTCTCTAGCCCAACACACCTGATTTGAATAAATGGTTCCTTATCTGCCCGGCGATGAGCTGATTATCAAATTCCGCTGATTCTATTCAGGGAAAACGACGACTCCCCCTTCTGCTGAGGTGTGAAAAGTCATCAATACATAATGTAGAGTCAGGTGTTTAGGTTGTAGGGTGATTGAGGGAAAATGAGGCCAGTAATTGGAGATAGCATTAACAAAGAGACTGTGATTCAGCTATTAAATCAGACGCATTAGGCATAGAAAACCCATGGCCTGCGTTACAGATCCTCCGATCTGTAACGGTCTATCTGGGCGCGTTTAAAGATCAAGTAGCGAAAACTGGGGTCAGGAGTCAGGAAGGTAAGAATGATAGTTCTATAGCAGCAGCAGCAGCAGCAGCAGTGACTGACAGCTGACTGAACGAGAGCTCAATGAGGGCCAAGCAGTGTTTGGCCTGGTCTCTTGGCTGCAGTGGAAAGCCTTTAACATGTCAGAGGAATGTCATTAACTTCCACTGCAACTGGGTTTGAAGCAGCGGCCACAAGGGACACACTGTGCTCGGAGGTGGAGAGGTTTCTGCTGGCATCTTCACAGTTGGTGTGACCTAGACCAGGCGTGGGCAAACTACGGCCCAGGGGCCATATGCGGCCCGTTAAGCTTTTTAATCCGGCCCGCCGAAGTTGAAGAAATGATATTAATAAACATTAAAATTGTTTTAGTTTCCCTGCGTTCTCTAACACAACTCCCTGTGCTTTTAAATAACAGCAAATGTTAGTGCTAGAAACAGATCTATTTCATTCATTTTAATTTTCAGTGATTCACTTCAAAGAGATGTTTTGTTCTAATATTTTTTGCTCATTTTCACAATTTAAATCAAAGCACATTTTCTACATATCCCATGATATTTTTTTCTTCTATGAGGTGGCTCACCAAAACACTCCATCCATCTGCTGCTGCTGCTCCAGCCCGCTTTATCAAATTTTGGGACCCATTGTGGCCCCACTAGTCCACAACAAGAACCAAACACTTTGCTTTAGGAGGTCAGACGTGACAGGGTTCAGCTGAGTCAACTCAATCCTAGGTTCACTTTAAAACCTTCTAAAGGTGATATGGGTGTTTTGCTTTGTTTTAATCCGAGCCAATCAGAAGGCATTACTATCCCTCAGAGCGTCAGGAAGACATTTCACAGTCTTGCTTGCAGTGAAATCAGTTAGTCATCTCTCCTCATGTCTGGAGGGCGCTGACCAGCTGAACCAATAGAAACAGCTCACTCTATACACAGCAACCTGCGCAACATTTGACAATGTTCAGTTTAGTGTATGTCCCGGAGCAAATGGAAAATACAAGCGAGGCCTTGACATTTTTCTGCTCTTCAACAGCACTGAAGCTCAAGGACTCCATTTCATCAAGAGCCTGCTGGTTTATTTTTACGTAAGTGACAAGCTGCCGGTAATATGCTTGTTTGATTCAATGTACCGCTGGAAGTTTTACTAATGTATGAGTGCAATAGTTTTCGTTGAGAATACATTTACTCATATTGGGCAGTTTAATGATTTTATTGAACTTATTACACATATTTCTGCTATTTATTCAGGCCTCTGGATGGCCGCAGTATCCTTATGCTTTGACTGATGCAAGCGTGACTTTACCTGGCAGCGCACGAACGAGATCATTTCAAAAATACTGTCGATATCAATTGAATAATTTGGTCATTTATGGATGCATTTTCTAACGTGGGGAAACGTGATCTGAGACGAGCCACGGCGTGAGACGGCCCAGAGAGGGCTGTCCAAGGAAAAGGGCACCACTGACTAAATTTAAATTGATTCTAGGTTGGTGATGGAAGCCGACAGTGGTGCAGAGGCCCTGATCTGACAGCAGCAGCAGTGGGAGGTGGCAGGAGATGAGGAGGCTGTCCACTTACGGCACCTCAGCCGCCTCATCCATCATCTCCTGTTTTGTTTGCGTGCTGGGTTTTTTAAAACAGGGGCCCCTTTCTGCTGAAACTGACATTCTGCAGGTTTTGGGGAAAGTCAGCAGGCACACAGTGAGGTGTTGTGGGTTCTGCAAAGCCAGTCTGCAGAACTTGACATTTGGAAACTAAAAGGATGACGGCGCTTTAATGATCAGCCGTTAACACCTGCAGGATGGGCAGATTTGAATTCCTGGTCTTGCCGTCTCACCTGGCTGACATTAATTGAAAATGTTCTGAAAGCCCCTGCCCTTTCTTTTGACACACACACTCACAACAGACAACGCCCAGGTCTGATTTTCAAGGAGAGCAGTCATGCGAGAAAGTGTGTCCGAATATTGCCAAGACAACTCAGAACAAAACAACGATCATCCAAAAAAGAAACTAACAAGCAACAGAAGAGATTTGGCGCAGCACCGTATTACAACTGCCAGGACGAGAAAAACTGGTTCAAAACAATCCCGATATCCCCTCCCGTTTGAAACTGTACTGTTAGTGGCAGGCAGGACTAGTGTTTAGCGTTACTAACATATCAATACTAATATTCAGTCTTCAGGGCTTTCCCTTCTGGCAGTGAGGTGGGATCTCTGTGCATAAGAGGCTTAAGAAGAGCATGAGGAGTGGGGAAATACGTGTTCTGAGCAGTCAATCAGGTACGTGGTACATGTGATCAGTTAATTCCAGGTCAACTAAAATAGGTCCCGTGTATGCCATGTGCAACTAAGCAGTGGAAAAAACAAACCAAAAAAAAACAAACAAACATGCAACCTACGGCCTTTAACTGAAACCCATGGAGACGCACCGGGTGGACGAAGCGCTAGATGGCCATGAGAAGATGGCGATGTGGAGATTTTCAAAGCGGCTGGATATTTAGAACCACAAATTGGTGAGCCGTGGTGTTCAGCACTTCCTGGTTCTGCCAAGGATACACTGATACACTTCACTGAACATTTCCACTCGACTTTCTTTTTATGTTTCTTTTTATTTTATTTTACTGTCACAGGGTATACATATGTAGACTTGTATATATTTTTTATATTTAGGTATTTTTTTAGGTATATGTGCACATAACGAATACTTGCATACATATGTATACATCTATATATATTTTATTTATATATACTATGTAGACTTGTATATAGATACTTATTTTACTCCACCAAGTTGTACACTGTTTATAGTTTATTTATACTTCCGGTTGCACTGGGTTTACTTGTTTACCTTTATTTTTTACTTTTTACTTATTCTGTAGTTTTTTTTTTTTTAACCTAAGTAGTAGAATACAGAAAAAACGGAGTCAAATTCCTTGCCAATTGTTGGCATGTACAAACTTGGTCAATAAAGCTGATTCTGATTGTGATTCTGGATGAATTACGCCTCAAAACACCAACACATTCTTCTTTATCTTTGCACGACCAATATTCCACTCAGGCCAGCTAATCTGACATTACGCTGGTCTTACTGGACACAGTTATGAATCCATGCAACCTCCAAGTGTTTCCTGTAAAAACGATAACTCAGTGACAAAGGGGAAGGCTGATGTCATCATTTTTCAAACACGTTTCAAAATGAGCTATGACAGCCACTTCAGGCACTCCCTGCTTAACGGTAAACAAGTCCGCAGCGGCTGGAACACCAACCGTCACCCATCAGGGAAGAATGCTCCATTTATTACGTACACTCCCTGCATGAATTACTGTCGGTCTCTGCAGAGATGTGAAAAGAGCAAAAGTTGATATCAAGGTCAAGGAGACAAGAGTCGAGACAAGAAGATAAATCTCTCTCTCACTCTCTCTCTCTCTCTCTCTCTAACTTCACTGGCTGCAGAGACTAATTTACAATACGTCATTATGCTCCTGTGTCATTCAGGAAATTAGTCACATTTCAGTTTAACTTGTAAGACACCTGCAGAGCAAAGACCTGTGACTGGGCCAGTGATAGAGTGTATATATGTAGTGAGCGAGTAGCCAGTGTAGGTAGTGTGTGGCGTGATGCTCCACAGCGGCATTGCAGCTCTCAGCTTCTAACACAAAGACAACATGAACACAAACTGATAGAACTGCACGGCGTTACGTCAACACAACACAAAAAATAAAGAAATTTGTGTTCGGAAAGCCTGTTTATTCCCCTTTTCGATGGTGCCACACTTGTAAGGAACACGCATTTGTGGGGTGAGCAGCAGAGCTAAGTATCTGGGTTGCGCCCATGAAAAACGTGACAAATCTTTTTGTGTTATGTCATGGTTATTGATATTTCAGCTTAGGTTAATATATCACTAGAAAAGGCCGCATAATTGGCCACATTTTTGGGGGGGCAAAATTCCCAACATGCGATGCGATGGCGCTGCAGCTCCCCCGGTGGTTGAGGGGGGATGGGTGGGCTGGGCTGGGTTGGCTGGGCAGGGCTAGGGGGCGGGGGGGGGGGGGGGGGGGGGGAGGGTGCTGTGTGAGTGGCAGGCTTCATCAAGGCCACTTCTGCTACCCGGCCAGACTGCCCCCCCACCCCAGGACCTGGGCTAGGGGGGTAAATCTAGGTCAGCGGCTGGGGCGCAGTGTGCACGCAGCGCCTGCACGGCTTCAGCAGCCCTCGCTGTGCTACAAAGAAAAGTTGACTGCAGTGATTCTCAGCAGCCCCTTTTTCTTCCCTCCAATAAAAGTCTGCACTGAAAAGCGCAACCGTCTGTTCTGTTAGCAAATATCACAGTGTGATGGAGAAAGCCATGCGGACGCCCTTGCACATAATCCTATTTTGTATTCATAGAAATGTGCCTATTGGGTGATTTTTTTTTTGAGGAGAATAACCCAAATACAGCCCCAGTTTAGGGCCTTTTTTATGTTCATTTGCATTGCAAAAATCCCTGCTGGAATACACAAACCCCTCCTCCTCCTCCCTCCTCCTCCCTCCTCCACACACACACACACACACACACACACACACACACACACACACACACACACACACACACACACACACACACACACACAGAAAACAAAAACAGAAAATGAGGGCCAAATGGGGGAGAGCCACACTGCGGTTGTATTTACACAGACTAATGATAAAGGATGAAAAACAGTCACAGTGTGAAATTGTCCAGTGGACAAGGTGAAGGGGGGCAGGTGACTTGGTTGGTTTCCACACTCCACACCGAGTCTGCAGCCGAATTGTTTGGTCCAAAACCAGCGAGAAACTGGATGACGCACCAAGTCTCTGCACAACAAAAACACGAGAGGGGGAGAGGGGTGGTGGTGGTGGTGGGCGGGGTTTAACGAAGTACATTTGGACGCTGAGCTATTTTGCAGGAAAATAACATCTCATATGACCATAAATAACTGCAAGCTGAAAACATTTAACAGGCTGATCTCGGCCCTAATTCCAGGATTATGTATCAGACAAACAGTGTCAAATATCACAGAGTATGTGGTTTAAACAGCAATGGGGGTGGTGGTGGTGGTGGTGGTGGTTGGGGGGGGGGGGTCTTGTTTGTTGGCGATGCACTGGCCTCTCAGATTTCTCCGACCACAAAACACCGGGAGAAAATGTCACCTGAGAGTCGCTGGAGTCTAAATATTTGTGCCAGGACGTGCAAAATGACTTGGAAGCAGCCGTGAATTCCTGACTGTCATTCAATTGGCTGTTTTATAATGGATGCACCAAATCAAATTTATTTATTTTTTAACAATTTTGTTTTGCTACAACACTGAAAATGCTCTTAAGTACTTATTCTTAATGGCAAATTAAAAGGTATTTTGCTGCTCTCTTGGAGCACACAAGTCACACACACTTCAGACGAGGCTCATAGGTTGATTCCCTTCTTCATCCCAGAACACAATTCTTCAACTGCACCGCTTCTCCCGAGCTCTCCGTCTCATTACACGGCTCGCATGCTCACTGTGGCCAAATACTAATGAAGGTTAGATGCTTGACTTGAGCAGCCGTGGGCTGTGCAGTCAGAGCAGGCAGGCAGTGCAGGCAGTGCCACAGAAGGGATCCAGTCCCTGCTTGCTTGGCTGATTTCCCACTTTGCCAAACCAAACGAGCCTCATTCCAATTCCAGCCACAGTCGGCCACAGCGTACAGTCAGATTAAAAGCCTCTCGGTCTTCAAGCGTGAAAAGTGCATTAGAGGTCAAGTCGCGTTGCTGCCATTGAGACAAAGACTGCAGACTCGCCAGTTTCCATAACATAATAACATGGGCTGAACCAAAAGTCACCCAAGCAAAAATGATAATAATGGCAATAACAAGTCAATAGTAAAAGTGTGTTTCTAAGGAAGGCATGGGCACTTTTAAAAAAAAGAAGGGAAAAGCCTCTCTCGCCGTTCTTTGGAAATGGTCTTGACAGCATCATTTTTTTCCCCTATTACGTTTCATTTTACCAAATGTTCATGCTGAGCAGTTCAAGGAAGCGTAAAAGCCCAACAGTCTTGGGGTCATTAAACTACAGATGTTCTCAAAGAGAAAAACAGAAGGTGGAACATGATATGAAATTGGGTGCTTAAAATAATAGTCCTCAGTTCAGAGAAACGGCAGTTAAACAAATGTCTGCATGAGATATTTCAGCGAGACGTGCAGTGTTCTGCGTGGACACACTGTCAGCAAGCCCATTTAAGTCAATGTAATATGCAATTGTCACTGAATGATTGTTTGCTTCCCTTGATGGCAGACACTTTCAGATGTAGTCTCTGAAGGACACCAACACTGTGTAGCAACTGCTCCTCTGTAGATGATAAGTATGTTATGAAACTGTCTGAATTCATTATTTCATATCAGAGTGGCCTTGAGTGTCACTAGAATCCAGCATGATTTACTAACTCACAAAGAAATTAAAATCTCACAAAAGAGACGGTCTATGTGGACTTGTATTCATTCTGGCAAATGTTAAAGTTAAGCTTCCGTCAATGGTTTTCTTGGACGATAAGACTCTGTATTGGCCGTATTTAAAAAAATTCATCATGTTAAAGAATTCCAAATCATCTACGGCATGATAGGATGAACTAATTGTTTCCAAGGTTACAATCATCAGCAATGATTTGCCTTTGCCTTACACACAATTTAGCTTAAAATTCAATCGGTTTGCACAAAGAGGTCTCTTTAACACGAGCAGCTCCAGCTGGAGGCGAGTTTTTGGAACGAATAACATGCTGAAGGATTCTAGCCGATGTGGAGAACACGAGTCCCGAGGTCCATGGCCAAGTTTCTGATATTCATGGGAGCAGGTGTCTGCAGCCTGCTGCGGGAATAAATATTCCCCAGCTTATGTCATTCTTGCCTTTGCCGTTACATAATAAAGTTTCAGATGTGAACTTTCTGATGAGGCAACAGCTACTTTTCACACCCAGGCATCATGTTTAACTAGAATGTGCACACACACACACACACACACACACACACACACACACACACACACACACACACACACACACACACACACACACACACACACACACACACTAAGGCTATGGTTTCACACTTGAGCGTGGTAGCGATTTCAGCAGCCATGCAAAAACAAAACAATGCAGCCTTGACAAATTGTCTCGTCCACATTCAGCCTCTTCATCGCGACTGCCACCCGACTGTGACACCATCTCCCTGCGAGGATGCCATGAGACCCCCACCTCCACCACCCTGCAATCAATCTCCAGGAAGAGGCAGTGGCAGTCACAGACGCTGAACGCTTCATCAATGACAGCGGTGCATTATCCAGTGCATTAATCAAAGCTTGTCCGACGGCCACACTGGCACAGTGGGGGGATGCATGTCCTGCAGACTGGAGCAGGAGTCACTACTGTCACACTGCATGTGTGTAAACGAAGTACACCTACCTACTGGCAAGGGGAGCCATGGGCATGTGCATGGCTAGACTCACTGCACACGCATGCACGCTGCTTTGGTGGTATTTTGTACATAGATTGATTTGAGTGTTTTTGTAATTACTGTACAGTTTATTTTTGTACGTTTTTAGGGCTGCAACAATGTAATTTGGGATCAATAAAGTACATCCATCTATCTATCTATCTATCTATCTATATCTATATATATATATATATATATATATATATATATATATATATATATATATATAACCGATTACAGTGATATTGCTGAAGTCCATGTCAATAAATAATAAAGAAAACAAACTTACCTCCCGAGCTCGTCTCCAATTTCATAAAACTCCTCGACATTTTCCTGGTTGAAAACAGTCATGTTGTCCAGGCACTTCCTCCCTCTCAGGCCGACCACGGGCATGTCGGACGCGAGAGCCTCCAGCAACAGCGGCGGCTCCTCACAGCGGCACCATGCCGAGCAGCAGGGCTCCAGTCTGGGCAGGCTCGGCGCCGACACCCCGCCTCATGCTCCTCAGGCTCTGGGAGTGAAGTGAAGGGAGGGAGGAATTAAACACACGTCCGTCTAGTCTAGACCCGGACCAGGACCTGTCTGCAGCAGCTGGAGGGTGAGGGGTGAAACAGCGAGCCGAGCCGAGTAGAGCTGAGCCGCGTCGAGCGGGGTTTGTTCACTCAACAAAAGGAGAAGTGAGTGAGCGAGCGGTGAACCTGCACCTCCTCGGGGCGACGTCACGACTCCTGGAGCCGAGCCGAGCCGAGCCGAGCCCTCCTCCCAACTGACTCCTTTCTCCCAGCGGGCACCTGTTTGGAATTAGGAGGGGAACAGCAGCAGGTTCCCTCTCAACTCCATCACAGGAACCATCGCTCACGTTGTCATACTGACGGCCCTTGCAATGGAAATGGACCGCCGCGACCACCACCTCCTCCACCAGACATCCACACACATGCAGCCGGGAAAGCTTGGTGTAGCCATGGGAAACACTATAGCCACCACTACCAACCACTATATCACTGAAACCCACCACCACCTCCTCCTTCTCCCGCTCCCAAGTCCAGCCAGAGTAATGACTGTTCTAGTTCGACACATCGTTGTTAGCCTCTGAAACGGTGACCCGGTGATACCCGGTGGTACCCAGGACAGGTGTTTAGCCCGATTCAACTCCAAAATCACCACATTGGGATTCCAAATATCCCTCCAAGAAGGAAAAAAAAAACATTTCAGTTCATGTCATTTAAACCGGGACACTCGACACCGGTATCATCCCCACGCTGTGTGTGAAAAATAAATAATAAATCATCAGAATGTTTCACATTTAACGTTAGCTAAACCACGTAGTATTCCAGCGTTACTAGACGCCCCCCTCCAACTCCACCTCCACCTCAGTGTCTCCTCCACCTAGAAGGAATTGAATGAAAACGGTGTCTAACATCTTACATTTTCCACTCAGAGTCCCGCCGCGAAACGTAGCCGAGGTTCGGTGCGGTTCTGTGGGAGCCTCAGTGAGCCCCGGTCCGGGCGACTAGGTTCGGCTTGGCTTGCGGAAGACAAAATGCTGGCTTGCTGCCTGGCTTCAGCAGCGGTGGAGAAGTCTGCTGGTCCCGCTGCTATGTTCGCAGCCGCTGGGACATTCTGCAATAAAAGCCACGCTGCTTCTCGTCGTGATCGCTGTGGCTGGCGGCTGGTCGCATAAAAGACACGGACAGTGTAGTCTAGGTGTCTCTTAGCAATCTGGGCAACACAGCGTCAAAAAAACACCGATTTTTTAAATTGATTTTTAAATACATTTAATCGAAGGTTTTGAATTACCACATTTCTACTTGGTACGTAAAGGCGGCGTCACAGTCAGTGCACCGAAGGAGCCTCGTCGCTCGCAGGAGGGCAGCAGAGCTCTCACTTCTCACTGTAATCATAGTTTAGCCCTTAGTTCGTCCTCAAACCCTCAATTAGAGAGATTTCAGTGGCCGTCACTGCGGTTTGCTTTATTTGTGACAGATTGATAACGCAAACATTGTGAAAGGTAATCAATGTCAATATTTGGGTAAGGATGAGTGTCTGGTTCTGTTAAGGGCCTTGGAATAAGATGACGGTGACTTTCAATAGGTGTAATTTAAGTTTAACAGCCGTATTTACCATTTAGAAATGTTCTTAACCTTTCCTTCTTTAGGGGCCCAGAGATATTCACTGCAGCACCGACAACAGCTAATGCTCTCCCACCTTTGCTTATACATCTAAACAAATACAAACGGATCCCCCGGGTGTATATTCAGGCTTCCCCAGCATTGATGATGATGATGATGCTCATTACCAGCCATAACATAATCTCACTCCACACAACAGACTGTTTGCATGATAAACAGGGCACAGCAGCCTCATAAATCAGGTTTTATTACACCATGCTTGGCTTGCTGCCCTGGGGTTGTCAACACTAAACAGCGTATGTACCATCAGCCATAACAATCGACTGTTTTAACACAACGACATTCTTCACTCACGTCACAGAGGGAAATTATTAGGGAAATTGTTAGGGTTGGTACTTTGAGTTGCTGCAGCACCTGCTGGTGATCCGAGGCTCTGCAAGTTCACCAGCTGCGGAAAAGAGACATCCTTTTACAACGCTAAGACTGTTATAAAATAAAATAAAATGAAATGTAATCATAAGTCATCAGGAAAAGAGGGGACACAAAATTATACTTTTAATTTCTCACGTTTCAAAAACAGGTAAACAAGATGTGTTATTTCTTTGTTGTCTTAAGGCAAAAAAACAAACAAAAAAACAAAACAACCTCAAAACAAAACAAATCAACCAGTCATGATAAGTTGCCATGTATTTCAGTACGGCTACCAAAGAAATCAAAAAACGTATTAGTAAATAGCCATGGTGTCAAATAACCTAGAAGGAAACAGGTCACCGAAACATGTTGTGAAGACAACAAATACAAAAAACAGAACAAGAAAAATGCTGATGACTAATTTATAATTGGCCAAAACAAAATTTTAAAAAAGCACACAGAAACACAGACACACACACCATAGTCATTTTCCCTTCCATCATACAATCTTCAATTCAGAAACAAAAACGAGAATCAAACTTTACTGCATATAGTGCAAATTTATCTCAACCAAATGAATCTTTGGTTCATCAGCACTGTCCAAACAAAACATTTAACTTTCAAACAATTCAATGACATCATTAAGAAATGTATAAAACAGGTTGCACCTTCATGGATACCATGATATATATGTATGTATACAAAGTGACACTTCATTGTAATCAAATAGTGTAATTATAAAACAATTTGGAGCTACAACATGCTTTAAAGGCCCCAATATGTTACATTTCCATGGCTGTAATGGCTTAAACTGGAATAGTTAATACATTTTTCTTTAAAATCTAGTTGGATAAAGTTACGAAAAAAAAAAAAATGACTGCTGTGTTTTCATTCGCTAATAATGAGCACTGATTTTGATATAAAAAGCAAAGCAATTGCACTTTCAAAGAGTCAGTCCTATAGTGCTCATGATGGCAATCCTACAAACTGGTAATGGACATCTCTCATAATGTACTACTGTAACAAAAAAACTCAATCTGATCTTCCTTAAAATACAGACACATGTAGCCCTTTGCCCTTATTTGAAAAGAAATTAAAAAAAATCCAACTTGATAATTTTTATCTTCTTTGTGCCAAGCGGATGTTTTGTACAAATCAACGCTTTGCTGGAGCAAAAACAGAATTTTGTGCAAAGCAATATGAAACAAACAAAAAAAAAATTTGTTTCAAATTCAAAAGAAATGGTTCAAATGTAATCCCAAGTTTAAAAAAAACAAACACATTCAGGCACATTTCAGATGTCTAATACTCATATTAAGCAGCAATGGGTGGGATCTTGTACTAGTTTGTAATAAGGCATTGCTTATAAATTGTTTATCAGTTCAGCCTAATGTATTTATGAATAGTTAATAAATAGAGTGGTCAGAACAAAGGCCAATGGAGCCTCTCTTCACTTGTGGGATTGTGACAAATGTTTCCCTCAAAGTGAGGTTCCTATGCCCAGTGCATACTGGGAATATTCCCAACACGCACTTTAGCCCTCATGTGGACCGCCAGATGAAAAAAAATCTGGGCTGTAAACACAGTGACACCTGACTCTCTCTGCTCACACCTAAAGTATTAGCACTCGATTCAGAGCTTTATTCATTTTAACATGTCACTGTTGACGCTGCATTTTTAAAATCTGTCTCCAGCACTGTGAACTGACCACAGCTGCGTCGGGACCTGCGTGCACAGAGCAGCATGTCGCATCCAGCATGTGATGATGACACGTTGAGCAACAGACGTGAGAGTCCCCCATTTCCTTTTAGGGTTTTTTGTGCAACGGAGCAGCAGCAGAACGTGGACATGGAGAAGAGTGAAGGGGAGGAGAATGCGTGTCACACTCGGGGCTCGCTGTGAAACCAAGGCTTCCACCTCAGTGCACAGGTGACAGAGTCGCAATGTGAATGCTTTCAGGAGTACAGGCTGCATTCAAAATGTCAGGATGGTGAGAGCAACTGTTCCCCATTCAGTTTGTTTTGATTTGCGATTCAGAATTTATCAATCTAGCGCATTGAAGTCACTTTAAATTCCAATTTGGGTTGGATGCCTGTTCAGACTGAGGACATATTGGAAAAAAACAAAACGATTTAATGATATAATTTGTATCTGTTTCAGAACGTGACACAAATCTGGTTGAAAAGGAACAGATTCCATGTGATTCAGGCTGTTCACACTGCCACTTACCAATCAGATGACACCAGAAACAATCAGATCTGGGTCACACGGAGGGGAAGAGTGGATGATAATCAGATTAGGGCTGACTGGGCCCACTGTGTGAACGTAACCTTAATCTTCTGCTTCATGATTCTGTTTCTCCACAAACCTAGAAACATTTCCTCCGTCAGCTTCTCCCATGTTGACCCATTTTACACTGATGATGTATGAAGACAGTGGTAACAGTCTGAGAGGTGTGGTATGTAATTCCTTTTCAAAACAGAAAAGAAGGCATAAACAAAAGCTCAAATTGCTTCTATCCAGTCTCATCGCAGTCTTTGAAATGGGAACTTTCCTCTTAAAAATAGTTTCTTATGAAGGCACCTGTTGAGGTCTGACTGAGGAATCCACCGTCTCACTGTCAGTGCGCTGTGTCTGAGAAGGTCCTGTACATCTGCAGCGACGTGACCTCCACGTCGGCAGCCTTGGCAGTCTGGGGCCGCCCCGTGGGGCTGTACCCGGCCGAGCGGCCTATGGGACTGAAGCCCGTGGTGGCGCGAGCCACGTGCTGCAGAGCCGAAGTCCTGCTGGACACTGCAGGACGGCGCAGGAAGCGTCCCGACGTCACTAGGTCTCCGTAGCCCTGGGCGTGGGAGAAGGCGTAGCCCGAGCGGCGGGAGCTGGTGCGGCGTATGCGCGTGCGTCGTGGCGGCGGCGGAGGCGTGGCCTTGGCCTGTCTCACCTTGAACATCACCTGTTGGTGCACGAGAGAAGAGAAGAGGTTTGAGCGTTGCGTGGCCAAGCGGAAGACTCGGCAAACGGAGTGTTTGGTGTGTACCTTGTCGTTGATGGTGGGACACAGCTGGATCAACAGGAAGCGGTAGGTGACCACGGGGAGAACACACAGGGCGGCGGTGAGCAGGATGGTCAGCCAGACGCAGGGTTGGCTCAGAGAGTTCCGCGCTGCTCCTGGACCAACAACACAGGGCAGAAAAGGTTTTGTGTCTGAAGCTGGTATGTGAAAAACTACGGCCCGGGGGCCATATGCGGCCCGTTAAGCTTTTTAATCCGGCCCAAAAAAACCTGAAGAAATTCTAAGAATAGTAAGTAAGTCATAAAATAGCTGTATAACTGTTTCATCATTTTTTCAGGGATTTAAGAGTGATTTCAATAAAGAGCTAAACACCGTGGGGCTTCAAAGGCACTGATTTGGTTGCTTTGGTTCATTTCCAACTGACATTAGAGCAACATGTTTTCTACATACCCCATGATTTATTTTTTTCTGCTGCTGCTCCGGCCCCCTCTGTCAACGTTTACAACCAATTGCAACCCGCCAGCCTTAAAGTTTGCCCAAACCTGAACTAAAGTTATAGACTCACTCATTTCAAAGGTGAAATTCCAACCATCTACCCTCCTCGGCACCCTGCTGATGGAGCTGACATTTGGCAGTGCCATCTAAATTGTCCACAGGTGTGAGTGCATATGGTTGTTTCTACGTGTTGGCCCTGTGGTGAACTGGCTACTTGTCCAGGGCCGTGTGTCGAGCTCTCCTGTGAAGGCGGCTCCTGGCCAAGAGGTTTTGGCCGAGGCTGGATTGATTTCCTCTGTGAAACTCCAGAAGGGTTATATAACAAAAAATGTCAACACATCAGTGTAGTGGTGAGTGGGTGAAATATCCCTTTATAGCACCAGGTGGTCTGACTGACTGATTTATAATCAGATTATTCCTACGTCTGTCCTTTTCATAAAAAAAAAAATGAAATGATCCTTCGATACCAAAAACACTTCTATCTAATTTCCAGAAATAATCTAATCTTGTTGTTTCTCAACAGACCAGATACTTTGCTTGTGCAGGTATCTTAAACTTGTTTTTTCTTTAAAACTAAGATAAACAAACACGCAGAGTGATATTGAGTGTGGGACCCTGATCAGCATCTCACCTACGAAAGAGAAGGCTGACGGCAGCGAGAGGAACATGCCGTTGCTGTACATGGTGAAGGTGACGGCAAAGTACATGGCCAGACTTCCCAGCAGGAAGAGGGTGTTTATCGCCGTCCAGTACGACATCTCCAACCCCAGCTGAAGCCATAAACACAAAAAAACAACACACACCTTAACTTTGCTCAAATCCAGACAAAGTCCAGAGACTGGCCGGTGCAGAAGAGGGAAAGTTTACACTACCTGGATGCTGACGGTGAAGAGGAGGCAGGTCTGCGTGAGGAGGGCGAAGGACTGGTAGTCGGCAACATCCTTCCCATCATCCCTCACTGTGTCGTACAGGGCGGCGTAAGGAACGAAGAAGAGCACCAGTGAGCAGTAGCCGCTGTGGAGGGCGCACTTGAAGAAGGCTTTCTTGCTGAAGTACAGGTTGAGTTGGCCGGGGATGTAGAGCTGTGGGTGCTGGAAACTCCACACGTCATTGACATCCTGGCCAGCAGGGGGAGACATTGACAGTTATGCAAAAGTGGCTCTTTGGACTGCGAAATGAGTAGAACTAAAAAGATAATATTGTTGTGTTTAAACTGTAAGCACGTCTGCTAAATAAGACTTATTTCGTGTTTATTTGATGTTTAAATGTGGAAATATTGCACATTAAATATGCACCATCTGTTTCCCTTGGCTGATTTCACAGTTGTTAAAGTTATCAAAAAGATGATAATAAAGGTTGAATGACATTATGGAATTGCATTTCCACTTGAGTACAGGCACCTAGGCTAACCAGTCACCTGATCAAACAGGCTTAATCCGAGCACAGGAAGTGCTGTGTACATCAGATTGTAGAGCGTGATGAACCACTCGTCGTACACGGTCTGAAAAACAAAAATAGGAAAATCCTTGGTGTGTGTTCCACCTAAGCAGAAAACGCTATTGCAACATCCAGTGGACAGTTGAACAGCAGTTTCTTTGATTAAAAAAATGGCAGCTCGTCCGCCTGGCTTCTTGCTGCTCTCTCACCTGTGCTGAGAAGCCGCAAAAGAAGGCGTACCAGAAGTGGACAAAGGTGAAGGTGAAGTTCTTGTAGAAGAAGTAGCGCAGAAACTTGCACATGCGCAGGTAGGACCAGCGGCCGTGCACCAGCAGGAGGCGCTGCAGGAAGCGGAACTGGGCAAAGGAGTAGTCGCTGGACAGGACGGCCTGCATGCCCTCCTGGCCGGAGATGCCCACGCCGATATGAGCCGCTGGGCGCACAAAGACAGGAAGAGGAAGAGGGTGTTTTTGGATTTGCCTGAGTGCCCCAACGTTCCAACCGTCCTATTGGACAGAATGTTCGCACCTTTGATCATGCTCACGTCGTTGGCGCCGTCCCCGATGGCCAGCGTGATCGCCTTCTTGTACTTCTTGACCAGCTCCACCACCTGAGCCTTCTGCAGCGGTGTGACCCTGCAGCAGATCACTGCCTTGCACATGCAGGCCGTCTTGAGGAACTCCTCCTCCACGCTGCCGTCAAGTGCATACGCCTGGTGGGAACACGCAACCAGCAGAGCAGCTCAGACACTTTTCTCTCTCTCGCTCTCTGGTGGTGACAGACGCAGATGTTGGCAGTGGAGGGCAGAACAGGGCTGCTGTTACACTATCAGCACTCATGGAAACTCATTAAAAAAAACGCTTGGTGGGGAAGCCAATCATTTGAGATGATGGTGTACCAGGCTGTGTCCGTTGATGACCAGGCCGTATTCTCCGTCCGCCTCCTCATCAGCGCTCTTCTCTGGCCCAAACACCGAGTCGTCCACGTTGGCTTTCATCGAAGTCCTCACGTTGCTGTACCATGGAAAACATATATATGCAAAATTCATAATCAGACCATTAAACAAGTCACTTGCTGATCCATCCTGATCCATCCATCCATCCATCTATCCATCCATTCTCAATGCCTGATTCTTCCTGCTCTCAAGGTCTTGGGGGTCTGCTGGAGCCTCTCCCAGCTGTTATAGGGTGAAGGCAGGGTGACATCCTCGACCAGTGGCCACTTTATTAGCGCCACTGAGGCAAACAACCATTCACACTCACACACACACCTACGTACAGTTTAAAGTTCCCAATTCACCTCACATGCATGGACTCCACCCAAGAAGGCCCCAGGAGACCCTGGGAATTGACTCCACAACCTTCTTAATATTCATTTAAAAAGAAACTTTCCCAATGAGACCTCCTCTGACCTCAGCTCCTGTTGAACCTCCCCCAGAGAGTTTCCGGAGACAATAAAGACCTCGTTCATCTCCTCCCGCAGTAAGTTGCACGAGTAGCCAATATTTTCTGCCGTTTCTGCAACAAACAAACCACAAATGTGACATTAGTGCAAATATAAAATTTCACCGTGATCAATAGCATCGTGTCTGAAGTGGCGTACAGTACCTTGCTTGTCACCAGTCAGAACCCAGATTTTGATGTCGGCTTTGGCCAGCTGCTCAATAGTCTGAGGAACCCCGTCCTGTAGCTTGTCCTCTATGGCTGTGGCTCCGAGCAGCTGCACACACACACACACACACACACACACACACACACACACACACACACATTACATCCCGTGTAACGAACTAAAATTATTCATTTTTTCTGTTTTGTTTGTCTGTCCCTACCAGCAGATCCTTCTCTATCTCTTCATACAACTCATCCAGTTTAATCTCTCGGTCTTCCAGCTCCGTGCTTGCAGTGTGGTGGCGCTGTTGCCACTGGGCGAAATATTCCTCATCCAGATCCTTGAAGGCCAGAGCCAGGGTGCGAAGTCCTTCGCCTGCAAACTCCTGCACGGAGACATAAACACAAGCAAAGAGCAGTTCAGCAAAAAACAACAAGTAAAGGTTGTCAATGATAAATGGTCGTAAAGAAATTTGACGGACATTCAGGTGATCAGTGGTGACGTCCATCACTTTGCTGCAGGACTGATGCAGCCTCTCATAGATGATGGTGTCTGCCCCTTTACAGTAGAGAGACAGCTTCCCCTCGGGACTGCGAACTGCAAACAGACAGACACGCAATAGCATGAACAACAACAACAACAACAAATGAGTGAGCTATTTCAGCGGCACCAAACCCAATGTGTTGTAGGCTGTGGTATCATACCAATGACCGACATCCTCTTGCGGACGTTGTTAAAGTCCAGGATGGCCAGCAGCTCATAGGTGCGCTGCTTCCCCATCTCCACAATGGAGATGGTTTCCGGCGTACGTGAGAGAAAGACGAATCCAAAGTTCCTTGCCGCCGTCACCAGCGCTCCTTCGTCTGGGGACTGGGCTTGGTAGAAAATCTCTCCTGAAAGAGAAAACACCTTTCAGAAGCCATCTTTAAGTTCTGATTAAAGAAGAGACCATGACTAAAGTCTCACAGTCAAAGCAAAGCTACCAGTTCACAGCCTGAACTGTGATATTTGATGAAGCAACCTCCTCCTCACCTTCTTTCTTCTCCTCGGCCATGACGGTGTGGCAGAGGGCCAGCAGCCTGAAGAAGGCATGGACCTCAGGGTTCCCCAGCTTCACCGCCTCCACCAGGGAGTGGTCGTGGAACGTGAAGCGTGGGTCGGCCAGAGAGTTGAAGGAGAAGTCCACTTTCTCTGTGCGCTGTTGGCGGAGGAGAGCTTTAAAACTTGCTGAACTGACAAGGCCTATTCTTCTTCTGCAACTGAGAGGAAAATGAAATCTTCATTTATGCCTTTATGCAGAAATCAGTTGGGCCCTGTGTTCCAGCTGTGAAACTACATTCAGACGCATTTTTTTAAAAGGAAACTAACAGGAAGGGTGCTGAGAGGCCAGTGGTTAGTCCTGGATAACTCACTAGACTTCACAAACACAGTTGTTATATTTCCCGATTGTGCCTTTATTTTGTGTTTCTTTGCCCTACTTCCTGCCTTGAGTCGTTCCCTTTTTTCCCCAGGGCTGGCACGGTGCAGCTGAGGCAGGTTCTGCTGATTAGGACCAGCTGCAGGAAATCCTAATCAGCAGCAGCAGCAGCAGCAGCAGCATATAGGTCCGGCAGTCCTCCTCCTCCGTGTCAGAACGCCTCGTTGCCGTGTAGTTTCGCGCCCCTTCCAAGTACCTTTGCCGCCTTTGTTCCCACTCTAGTATCTGCCTAGCGATTTTTTTTGTTCCCTGCCTGTTTGCAGCGTCCTACCGTTGGTAGTGATTTTGTTATCGTTTTCCTGTGTCCGTGTTCCTGGAGGATCCAGCGTTTTTGTTTTCGTTTAGTTTTGTCAGTCCTGCAAGATTGTTGGCAAATAAAGACGCCTTTTTTGCTACCTCCTAAGCCTTGTGTCCGCGCCTGAGTCCAGACCTCGCTCCACCCCTAACACACAGTGATGGAGTCACTTAAAGCTTATGAAATGAATTTAAATAATGCAAAACCTCCCTACCTCATTAATGTCAAGCCTTTGGCCCATATAGTCGTATACATCCCCTGAAAAGAAATAAACATTAAGTTTTCCAGTGCTGAATATTTCTCAGTAAAACAAATCACAGATTTAAGGTAAAAAAATAATTTAAAAACGACAACCCTGGAACTACATTTGATAGCCATGCAAGTATTGTTGACCAGCCACTTCCTGAAAGAGAAGAACCTGCAGGCCTGAATCTTAAATGTTACCGTATGATTTGCTGTTGATGGAGCACTTGTTGAAGGTCATGATGTTCTGGGTGAGGGTCCCCGTCTTGTCGCTGAAGACGTACTTGATTTGGCCGAGCTCCTCATTCAGCGTCGTTGTTCGAGCCTCGGCGGGCGTGTTGTTGTGTGCGTAGTACATCTTCTTGTCCCATTCAATGTAGAAGCTGTTCCCCAGCCGGATGATCTCCACACTGCAGAGAGATTGATTTTTTTATTTTTCCAATCAATCCCCGTTTTTCCTTTCTTTTGCAGTTTCCCACCCCGCTAATGTTACCTGACATAGAGAGAGATGGGCACCAAAGTGTTGAGGATGATGACGTAGGACCAGAACGTGAGGAAGGCGGAGAAGGCTGCGTCGTTTCCGTCTGACCGTGGCAGGAAGCTGGTGAACTTTGAGCCTGTGTTGATCTCCCAAAAGTAGTTTCCTATTGCCAGGATGGAGCACATGACCACTAGGAAGCCAAAGATCTGCACACAAGAACAATTCAAGAGAAAAAAAAGTGTTGTGTTAAAACAAATGCAGATAATGTATTTCTTTTTTTACTTGTTTCTTATTGAGAACTTTTCATTATGTAATAATAACATTTGAACGACAGAAGAAAAGAAAAGAAAAACAAGAAAGGAAAAGGAAATAAAAATGACCAAACCACAAACAAATGGGAATCTCTTTCACAGTAATCCAATCATGGACCTTTTAACTTAGTTCAAGTCCTTTATTTTGTCGGTGAGTGAGCCACATTCATTACTCCACAGCCTCTCCAACGAGGCACATCTTTGTAAACTGTTTAATTTTGACTTTGGGTGAAATAAAACACACGTCAGATTTTTTCATAAGAACTCCCTCCAGATCTGCAAACTCCAGGATGAGTGATGCGTCTTCCACATGTTTAACCATTCTTCAGATGATGTGCTTCTAATGTCTGAGCTCATAGTGTCAGAGCTGAACATCTCATGGAGCTCCTTTCAAGGGTTCATCATCTGTTTTATTCAGGAGAACTTTCCATCAAACAAAGAGAATTTGAAAAAAGGGACTCACGCAAACAACCAGGACGTTCATCAGGCGGTCGACACTGGTCCTCTTGAACGTACTCTTGCCGCAGTTCTGCATCAGCTTTGTGTCCTGACCTGTGCAAAAGCATGAGAAGAGTTCTCAAACAGCCAATGTGAAACCAGAAAAATAAATGTGTTTTAGTTGAATTTTTTTCAAGTCCCCGCCGTGCTGTTTTCACCTGCAAACAGCACCAGTCCGAAGCACCAGTGAGTGTTCCTCAGCGTGCAGCCCCGCAGCAGGATCTTCTCGTTGTCCAGCGAGTATTTCTGACCACCGAACAACAGCGTGCCCTTGAAGCGATCCAGGCGGTTGTTGGGGGATTCACAGCAGACCTCGCCTGAAGGGACAAGATGGTTGCTGTTTTTTTAACAAATACCAAGGGGGAGAAATTCATATTTTCAACACAAATAGTTAAAATGTATAAAAAATAGTAAATCCTTGATGTTTAAGTTAAAAAAAGTTTTCATTTTGAATACACAGTGACTGATAATGCGTCATTGGCCTGTGTACTTTTCCTCACTGCTGCTGTTTTGCTTCTGTGTGCAGGAAACTGAACACAATACGGCTCCTGATTATTGTGTAGGAGGACAAGTGCATGTGTGTGTGTGTGTGTGTGTGTGTGTGTGGCCTGTCTGAACATAGCAGAATTAAACAGAGATTTTACCGTCAAAGTCAGCCAGTTTTTCAATGTTATCTCCAAGTTCTCCTGTGACGGTCAGAGACTGTCTCACCTTTAGGTTGGTCTCACTGAAGTAAACAAGAGGACAAGAGGAGGGCAAAGGAATGAAGAAAGGGGTGAGGTGGGAAAGCATGATAAGGGTGTGAGGAAACATTTTTTCAAAAAGACAGACAGTGAAAGGTGAAACAGTACAAAGAAAAACAAATGACAGTGAGTGGTGGAGAGCACAGAAGCTGAGCCGCTAACAGTGAGTGGAAATTTCCTGAGAATAATAATAGGACACCAACCCGTCGAGTTCTGCCGTCTCGATGTACACCAGGTTGAGAGGTTCACTGCTGGAGAGCAGCAGGAGGTCCGCCTGAAGAACACACAGGGGTTTTGTCCAATTATAAAAATCTGTTGCCTCTTACATGAGGCAGTGAAGTCAGTTGGAAACAGAAAACAATGAAGGAAAGCATGGCAGGAGAGTGTGAGCAGACAGAATGATGCTATGAAAGCAGGAAAGAAAATGTGATGAAGAAAAATTTGTGGGCAGTTTTACTCACAGTGACAAACTGGTTGTTTTCCAGCTTGATGATGTCTCCCACCTGGACATCCATCCATTTCTCACTGCGCAGTCTGCAAACAGGAAACAGGCTTGTGAATAGCTGATTAGACTGTGTTTACCAGTGTGTGTGCACATAATGTTAACAAATATTACATACATATATACAGTATATATATATACACACACACAACTTTCCTGAATATACACAACACAAATAATTTGGCATGGTGTTAAACTAATGTTGATGTGGCTCAAACGTTCCACTCCTTATTTATAGACGAGCATGTTTCTGGAAATCTCTGTTGTGTATTCTTATATCTGGACCCCATTGAGTGAATACACTAATCACCAGTGTAGGAAGCAGCTGCAGGAAGGTATGAAGGCCTTGTTTTGGAAACTGATGCCTCACATATTATAAATATGTGCCAAAGTATGACAGGACTCTCAGTTGTTGTTTTTTTTTCTCGAAGGGCTGCGTCGTAACGAAATCAAAGTGCACCGATGACGCTTCCCTGAGGGACATCGTTCTTTAGGGAAGTTAACATTTTTAGGGAAGCTAAAAGTGGATATGTGTACACGTGGGGCTGCGCTTGAGTAAGCAAACTCACTTTCTGTCGATGAGAACTTCAACCTTGCGGTTGTTGACTTGGTTGTCGCTCCTGTGACGGTTCTGAAAAAGAGAACATTGACAATGAAACTGGATATGAGTCACCAGTGTTCATACAAACTGAGTTTAAACACGTCACTGATTAGCTCCAGAAAAAGTCCCTATTAATGGTTAAACCCTGTTTTCAGCTTTTCCTTCCTCCTTCCTCAGTTTTCTCTGTGAAGTAATTAAATTACAATTTTTTTGTCCCTAACTGAGTTACAACAGCCACAACATACACACACACAGGGCAGTGGGCCTGTGTTTTTTTTACCCGTCAGTTTCAAGCAAGAAATACTTCAAGCACTAACTGTTGGTTATTGTTTTACTTCACGTTTTGTAGTGAAAAGGTTTTTGAGGCAGTGCAACTTCACACAGCACAAGTTACTTTGGTGCATCTTATTGACCACAAGCCAGAGTTGCATGTCTAGCAAAAATAAATTGAGTGGATTAAAGTGAGTGGTTTTATTATCATTATTATACATGAGTTCTATTCTGAAAATTTAAAAATACATTATGGATATAGGACCTTACAGTTGTATATTTTCACTTTTTATTGGACACATTTTAAATATTTTTCATCTTTTATGAAAAATATGGTTATGTTAGTTGTGTCAGAGCCTTGTTACAATGGACCAGAGGATGTGAGTGCAACCGACAGTTTATTTCAGCAGTTGTGGTGCAAGGCGGTCACCTCAGCCTTGCACTGGCGGTCAGGCCACTGCAGCTTCATACCTGCCCAGGTCAGTAGCTCCAACACGGTTACATCACCGTGTCAACAGACTGCAAAGTCTGGCAGAACAACCAACCAAGCAGCCCCGTTTCTCCCCTGGAGCTAATCTTTAACCACCCATCAATTTGCTTGATGAACACACACACACACACACACACACACACACACACACACACACACACACACGCACACACACACACACACGCACGTTGATTAACCTCGACAGCTGAATTGAAAAGTATTCTTCCTGTCTTTGTTCTGATTATTTTGGTTCCGGAGAGGCGATGAAAGAAAAGCGGTACAGACATTACAAACACAGAAGCACTTCCCAATCTGGTAAGAGTGAGAATTTTTTTTGTCTGAGGGTTGGAGGGCGGGGGGGAGTTTCCTAACAAGTGTCATATGCCATTTACTGATATCTGGCTGGTGACACTGTGTCTGTACAAATTTGGGGCCAATTTCTCGTCATAGACCTGTGTTTTTTTTCTCTCTTTCCGCACATTTGGAGAGCCAATGTCCATTATTAGCAACATGAGACAAAGCAAACAGCAGCTGAGCACAACTTGAGGCTGTGCCCAACAAGCTCATTTGAATGGTTTTTCCTAGTATGAAATTATAAGAAGATGAGAACAAATCTTCTTCTTCCACTAGTGTTATAAGGGCAATTTTGATGGTTATTGATAATAAAATGAAAGACTTTGGCCATGGCTGAAGTCACACTTTTTCTGTTGATGTTATTTTCATCTTTCTTCTTTCGTTCACCATTTTAAATAATTGATTAATAAAAACAAACAAATCAACACATGCAGATGGGTCGACCGGATGCACTTACAATGTCGTCGCTGGCATCCTTGGCAGCGGTGACTGTCAGCACCAGAATCAGCGGGACAACAGTGGTGAACCAGGACAGGGAGGAGATCTGCGGAATCACCTGAGGACACACACACACACACGGACACACACAAACACACACACAGTGTAAAGAAAATGGACACAATAATTTATGGTACACAGATCCATTTTATTTTGAAATGTCTCCATCTTATGCAGGGCAATCTGTATCTTGTGACAACACAACGAGGGGGAAAATATGTGGCTTCTCCTTCCGGGAAGACTTTATCATTTCCATGTTTCGTATCAACCACTGAGATTGATATAAAGCAGCTTCCTCCTGCTCATTAGATTACAGTGCTGCTGTTTCTCTGGTTACTGCCCTTTATTTAGCAACGTTACTGTTAGACGGTTATAGACTGTTAGCAGTTGATGAGGCAACTTCCTGTGCTGGATGTGACACCACCTAAATCTCGCTGTATTTCATTCATTTGCATCCTCTTTGGTAAGACGGCAGCTCGGCAGGTTCAGCCCTCTGTGAGGATCACCGTTGTGCAACACTTTGCTCTCCCAAACAGGGATTTTTTTTTTGCTTCGTTCGTCTTTCTTACCTGGAGCACCAGCAGAAACAGGAAGTAAGCGTTGGCGATCCTCTGAAACTGCTCAAACAGGTTGAGAGGTAGGAAGGTGAAGAAGTTGTACTTGGAGGTCTTGATGGCGTTCGTCTGAGAGAAAATAAATGAGAGAAAAGATATGAGAGAAGTTATGAATGCCAAACCAAAATCAGGCACTGTGAATCTTAGCTAAATATGCGAATTGTTAACCTTTTGACCGAAACCCCCAGGAGGTCTGTGTTCAGTAGGGACGTGATGGCGTATTAAAACATGCATACACAAATATTTAATCAATTTCATCTGATGGGATCCCTTTAAATTCTGCACACCAAAAATATAACCAGGGAGATACGCTAAATACAACAGCTTTTCTCTTTTAACAGCATGTCAAGCTTCTGTGATTGGAGGACTGGACACATAAAGATGCATCTTCATACTTACAGCATATTTAAAGGACAGGTTGTACTCGCGGTTGTTGGCTCTGAGTTTTCTTTCCACTTCTGAAAATTAATCAGTTAAAGACAGAAAGAATATTACACTGGCTAGATTTGACAAAAAAATAAAATAGTCAGCATATGGTTTGAAGTATTTCTTAACTGTGGACAGTTTTATCTGCAGGCGGATATCACGCTGCAGATAAAAAAAAACAAAAACAAAAAAAACAGGAAACAAAGGCACCATCTGATGAAAATAAACGTATATCTGATTGGACCACATGGAAAGTAAATAAAATACACAACAACGAACCAGGTTTTTCTACTTTCATACTTCCAAAACAGTAAGGGTTGCGTTTCAAGAAACCCACTCACCTCTCTCTTTACTCCTCTCACAGTCCATGCCAAAGAACGACATCTTGCTCCTCCTCCTCCTCCTCCTCCTGCTACTGACCCATCATACTCTGAGAAAAAACAACAAGAAGGAGCCAAACAATGAAATTAAATGAAATTACTTCTCACACACAAAAGCCTCGGTACGTTCACTATTGTTAAAATGGTGTGTCTAGTTCAGGGCCAGGCCAACATTTTTACTGGTGGGCCACAATGGGTTCTTCAATGTGAGGGAGAGGAGCTGGAGCAGCAGCAGATGGATGGAGTGTTTTGGTGCGCCACCTCATAGGAGGAAAAAATATATCATGGGATTTGTAGAAAACACTTTGCTTTAATGTCAATTGAAAATGAATATGAGAAGACCTGAGTCCCTGCCAGCTGCCATGAGTGAGCGAGGGCATTTTCCACACGGCGCTCCACTCTATGAGGTAATCATTTCCCGCCGTGAGTGCAGAGTAAACGCCAGCACAGCTGGTTCCCTTGAAGCCACTCTTTATCACCGGCTGGGAAAGTTCCAGGGATGGAGAGGAGGAGGGAAAAAATAGAAATGGCAGAGCTGCTTTGTGTCGCAAGGTAACCCCCCCACCCCTTTCTCTCTGTGTCCGTGTCCACAACGTAACAAACAACCAGGTTGAATAAATTATTAAAGGGTGCAGTAAAGACGGAAGAAAGTTTTGTCCAGTTTTGTCGCACCAACCCCTTTTTTCAGCGCAAGACCAAGTGAAATGGGAACAGATGAGCAAGGAAAGTCCTGTAAATACTAGACGTTTACATCAGGGGTGTTTTTTCCTTGTAGGGCAGAGTGACTCAGAGGGAGGCTCCTCAGCTCCTCGGCTCCTCTCTACTTTAGCTATCTGCTCTATCTGCTTCGTCGCAGCTCAACATCAAGAATCACGTCCGGCCGGCTGGCCGGCGCAAGGAGCTTGCGGCGATTAGTTTAGTGGCGCAGTGAATCACTCCCAGTCGACTGCAGTCGTACGCAGACAGCAGCAATCACAGATCTTTATCAGTGGCCCCCAAAGTTGAAACTGCATGACGAGACTCTGCAAGGCGTCACAAGGCTGACTGACTGACTCAAGCTGGCCGGTTCAGCAGAGCAGGGGACAAAAACAACAAAGCTGCCTTTTGGAGTAGAATGATTCTGTGCAAAATGTCCCAGAACCATCCATCCATCCATCCATCCAATCGGATTGGAAGTTGCACACAAAAGCACGCTACGCATCTATCCAGGAACCATAAAGAAACTGAATGTCTATGCATTCATACAAGAACTGTCCATCTATATAGGAACTATCCAAACAAGTTCTTATATGTTTGTATGTATACATGTATGTATGTATACATGCATACATGTATACACTTATATATACATGTATGTAAGTATATGTAAGTTTAAGTAAGTAACACCCCCAACTGACTTTCAAAGAGTAAAAGAATAAAATAGAACAGGTTTGCAGATGAAAGAAAATCTTTCGTTTAAATGAAGACAAAATATTTTTAAAATAAAAAAAATATACAAAACTTGCAAGTTGTTTCTGAAATGGAAAAAATCTGGAATCTCCCTGAAGAGGGTCAGAAAGTTACTCACCAAGTCTGTGAAGGATGCGTGGGAAAGTTACTTCAAGCACAAAACCAAGAAGCCAAACACAAAAAAATCCAACCCCGCTCAAAAGAATCCAAACTCTTCAGTGCAAAGAGCTGCTCGCGTCTGAGAGCAAACGTGTGTTTTTGCATTGCTCGCTCCATGTTGAGGCTTCCCAGACAGGAAGCAGTGGTTTTCAAGGCCCCGCCCCCCCAGCCGGTTGCCAGGGTGACGTCACAGTCGCAGCTATAAATATCCACCACATGTGCTGAGAGTTGAGGAATGTGTGTGTTTTAAGTGGAATGCCAGTTCTATGGAAAACACACACACATACACACGCGCACACACTTTTACCATAACACAAGCCAAGACAGTGTGTTTTGTCTGCATCATTGTTTTCATGCGTCTGTGCAAGACCTTGAGAGAAAACACATACACAGACGCACACAATGACAAGCTTGTAACCATCCAGCAAACATCCACTCTGACAAAGTCCCACCATAAAAAAAAACACAAAGTAAACAAGCAGCCTATTCATCAATCCCCAAGCGCCACTAAATTAAGCCCAGCTAGTTTATTTTCCAGCTGAGGGCATGAATTGGACCATGGTCATCGTGAAGATTTCACAAGGCTTTAACTTTGTCTGAGGGTCATTTCCAAATCTCACTTTCGGCTGCAGCAGAAACTTTCCTGACTTCTGCTGAAAACACAGAACTCAAGTCAATGAGTCCATGCATCCAGTGTCAATCAGACTGTTGCGTTGAAAATAGAGATGGTTTATTTTAAGGCAAATAAATTCTTTTGTTCCTGCGGTGTGAAAGCTTCGTGCTTTTCTTGGTCATTTTTGTAAATAAATAGGAAATATTTTGAGTTCAGACACTTGCTGGTCAAAATTTATGGAAAGAAACAACACATTATTTTAATTGTACCAGTGGTTGGCCGTCATGGCCATTGAGGCCTTCTCTGCTGCACTGAAGATACCCAGATAAGTACTTTGCTGTGAATATGTAAATAAAATCATTCTTCATAGTCTGTTCTGTTTATGTCATTGTATCCACTATGTTGCGATGCTTCCATTGTTGTATATTACAATTAAGTTTTTATCCAATCATATTTCAGCCAGCTTGTGTTGGCAGGTTTTATGAACTCTGCCTGAGGCTTTCAGGATCAAAAGTAAATGCACCACCGTCAGTTGCGATCTGAGCCAAGCACATCTCGAATCTGCGAAGCTAGCTGCTTTACACTGAACTTCACACGTGTGCATCCTGTAATTCGATAGGAAGCCCTGAGAACCTGATAGACTGAACTCAACCCGGAGATTTGGTTGCTAAACTTTGTGGACTAATGTCTTGAAAATGGCCTTTAATTTGTACGTTTTAACAGCATCTGTCACCTTAGTCTCTCGCCCTTAAGTGTGAACATGAGCTCATTGATTCTAAACGCTCTCAACTGTTGCTCAACTGGCTGATGTGAAGGTGATTTAATGCGTAGGTGTGATTCAGTGTCTATTTCTGAGTCGTGTATTGGTGGTGGTATTGTGAGGTGCATTCATACAGGTAGGACTGAAGGCCTAGGTGTGAAATGCACGGCCCGCCACGGCATTGTGCAAATAGAACGATTCATTTTAGGAATAGATATGAGATGAATTGGTGATTACTGCTTGTTATTAGACGCACATTGTGCACACAAATATAAAACTTGATATGATTTAAAAGCAGTTATGCCGGAATTAAAATATTATTGATTATTATTAATATGAATTATTATCATTAAATTGTAATCAGGCATAAGAGTGAAGTGTGGAAATTTTCATAAAAACTTAAAAACTTAATTGTAATATACAACAATGGAAGCATCGCAACATAGTGGATACAAATTTTCACGATGATATATAAATAATAACACTACAGGTTATTTACTTGATTGATTTTGTGGCGCAAACTGTGACATTTAATGTTGAGGCTACAGCAGAAAGCAGCAGGTCCAGGGCAGGTTTAATTACAACAGGCTGGCGGTGTAACATAAACCAGCTTTACTAGCTTTACTCATGAAACCCCACAGTGGCGTAAAACGTGCGGCATCCCCCCGTCTCCCAACACGCACACACACACACACACACACACACACACACACACACACACACACAATACAAACAAACAAGGCTCCGTGTGAGGCCCTTCAAACTATGAACTACGAAACACAGCTGACAAACGCTGGCATTAGAGGCGTCCCTTGCGAACAAAGGTGTGTAATGGGATCCTTGTGTCACAGTCACCTGTGACTGGTCTCAGTGGGTCAAAGGTCAAACAGGATGAATGAGCATCTTGTCTGATTAGTGATCTCTGGTTTCCCTCCCCGACCAAACACTGCTCTGTTCTCAGGGCCGACCACTTCTTTGCAGCAAAAAGAAGAAAGCTTTGTTTGTGTGTGTGTGTGTGTGTGTAGATGCATTTTGTGGCTAAATTAGTTACAAAATGTGGTGAATAGCAGAGAATGATACAATGAGAGATAAATGTAAACTCTGCAGGCTTCTCAGGCCGTGTTCATTTATAAAAGGACATTGTTCTTAAGAACAAACATGTAAAACTCCTCATGAATTCTAAGTGAATGACTGAATGAGACAGTATAGCTGCCACTTACTTAGTTACCCACTCACATCATTTAGCATTAGTTTTGCCGTCTCCTTATTTTGAACTGTGACTATCTGCGTATGTAGACTGATTACACATTCAATCAAATCTTTCAGAAGTTCCATGCGGATTTTATTTATTTATCTATTTATTTTCAAATCAAGATTATCAGCGTCTTCAAAATTCCCTAATCCACCAGCCTGCAATTCTTGTTGCGGCTCATTCAACAGGTACTTGTCTTATCAGTCAACTGGAGCTAATAATAGCTGATAGCCCCCACAGTCCTCTCGGGCTGTTTAAACTCTCAGAAATACTGCCACCACTAAATACCGCGACTCCAATGATCACATTTTTAGCCTTTTAGGTATTAGCGGCTCAAGTACAGTTTACACACAGAATTTGTGCTCACTGAGACAGAAGTCGTGCAATTAGTTGCCAATACCCGATGCAAGAAGATTGATTTTCTGTCTAACCAAATCTCTTAATATTCAACTCCATTTTTTTTTTTTGATGGATACTGTCAATTATAATTAGCCATCTAAGTCAGAGGTGGCCAACTTTTTGACTGGTGGGCCACAGTGGGTTCTAAAATGTGACAGAGGGGCCGAAGCAGCAGCAGATGGATGGAGTGTCTCGGTCACCCACCTCATAGCAGGAAACAATATATCATGAGATACATAGAAAACATGTTGCTTTCATTTCGATTGAAAATGAACCAAAGCAAAGTTGCAACAAAATCAATGTCTTTGAAGCCCCCACCGCTCTTTATTGAAATGACTCTGAAAACACTCGAAACATGGAGGAAATACAGCATTATATGACTCAAAGACTATTGATATAATTTCTTCAAGTTTGGAGGGCCGGATTAAAAAAGCTTAACGAGGCACACATGGCCCCTCGGCCGTAGTTTGCCCAAGCCTGATCTAGGTCTCGAGGACACTCCTCCACTCCAGCACCACTGGTTAACCATGAACACTGCTGCAGGGTGCACACTGACAGTTGGAGTGGGTTACTGTGCTGATTCCTTTCTGTGTCACTAAAACACAAGGACCTTGCATGTCAGGGCTTGTTGTTGTTTAGACTCACCACAGAAAGTCCTGAAAAAAAAATCTAAATTTCGACTCACTGCCTCTTCACATGCACAACTGAAGCAAAGGAACCTGCTGCAATAAGCTACTTTGTGTAAACACATGGATGGGTTACTCATTATTGGCCGTTTCCTCCAAAGGAATGACTGAGTGAATGAGCAAGTCCACTGTGGGACTTGTGTGTTGGCTGAGTAAGAGTGAGGGTGAAGGTGAGGGAGTAAAAATAGAGAAATTCAAGGGCCGTCTGTCGGCATATCAAGACAAGGTTGGTCAGTGCATGACGTTAATTAATTAGTTAGTTAATAAGGAGGCTTGCTCGAAACAGCTGCACATCTGTGCTACGTAACGATGTAACTCATCAAAACTACTGTGTGACAATTTTGTGTTTTTAGTGAGACTTTTGTGATCTGGTTTGTTGTTTCATATTGCATTTTGTCTGGCAAAACCATGTTCTTCAAATTCCTTACAGGAGCCACTCAAGCGTAATTACATTCCAACTCTCCAAGAATTAAACATTTTCTTGGATGGGCGCTGATGATTTTGCTCTTTGTGTACTCTCTGCACTGGGTGATGGCGACATTCATCAGCTCCATGACGTCGGTGGTGTTTATTTTAAAGGCCACACATCCTCAAAAGGTTCAACCAAGTGTCTCTTGCACAGCATGACTGCTCTAGCGTGTCTTATTGTAATTCTTTCTCTCAAGCATAGAAAGAAAAATCAATACTAACAACATGCTTTTGTCTGTAAAGCGGAAATGTAAGCCTGTGTCCTCGTGAGACCCCTCAACTCAATGACGATTAACATTTAGAAAGCTCCAATTAAGGAAAAGTGAGATGGATTTATGATACAAAGATACAATGTAGCATGTGTCTGTGAGTGACGCACCAAAAGAGGCAGACAATCATCCTCTGAATTATTCACCTGACCTCTCGGCCACAGAGCCACTCCTCTCATCTTACCTGATACAACCCTGACATTTTGATTGACCCTCTGGCGTTTCATAATTCCCTACTCGTAAAGCCTCTCAGCCAGTCAGGCAGTAAGAATGGCAGACACACATACTGTATATATGATAAACTTGGTCTTCCCACTGATCCTCCAGTACCACCAGCATGTGTTCACATAGCTGCACTGACGCGAGAATATGGAGATCACAGTTTTGAGTTCAATAAATTATAGCCAAGGAACAAAGTTAAAATGCTGAACAATTTGTTCAAAAAGATTGGTAGTCAATAGCCTATAAAATCATAAGTAGTTTTTTACTTGGTATTATTATTATTGTTATTATTACAGCAGTAGGAATAGTAATATGGCAAGACTGTAAATGCTTTATCATTGACAGATTGATTTTAATTATCTATTTGCGAGTCAGAGCGTTTTTCTTGTGATTATTAATATTACAATGGGGCGATACTGTAGTTAATACGCAGAACAATATACAAACCATAAACCATTTCCTCAAGTGGACAGGTTGTTAGCTCGACAAGCGGCTGACGACACTCACACAGACAGTAAACGGTGAGCGGACTTCTCCTGACGTCTTGCTACGTGATGTTGCACCAGTCTGTCACCTACACACTGTCCAGGCCAGGGGTGGGCAAACTGTTTGACTGGTGGGCCATTATAATGTGACAAAAAATGGATGAAATACAGCTATTTTTATGACAATGGCCGCATATGGGCTCCGGGCCGGAGTTTGCCCTCGCCTGGTCCTTGCGGTGATTCTGATCATCACAAGCACCGCGGTTGCAACAGGAAAAAAAAAAAAAAAACAATAAATAATTTTTAAAAAGTTTTTCGTTTTTTGTTTTTAACATCTGCCGTCAGAGTCGCGTTTGTAACGGTGAACTCTAGCCAACAAGGAAACCAAAGTTCACACGTTTGAAAACCATCCTGACGTGTTGAAGAAGAGGCTACTCTCGAAGAAGAAAGTTTCCAGCCGATAAAACAAGAACAGAGAAGTGACTCTTCCTGTTACTTTGAAGGCTCCTTGAGAGCAGAGGAAGACGAGACTCTCTAATACACATTGTCTGCCAGACTCCTCGTTGTTCTCCTTCATCTTCTATCACTCCGTCATTAAAAATCTCTCCGAACTCTTAACGCCCCAGGACCCGGGCTACCCTCCCTGCCAGACACCTCTTCCTCCGCCCGCTCTGGAAGCTCCGAGACCGCTGAAACACAGTGGCCGAGCCGCCTTCTTACCGTGTGTCTCGGCTGGTCCGGGGTCTCTAGGGGAGTAGCCCCGGGAATGGTGGCTGGCTGGCTGGCTGGCTGGCTGCTGACTGGGTGTGAAGTGTTCTTCAAGCTCCGAGAGATTTAGAAGAGGAACTGGGACTTGAAGCTTCCTCCCTCTGGTTCCCTTCAGCACCAAACCTCTGCTTGTCTCCTCCACCTTCCCCTCCCCACTTCCTCCCCCCTTCACCACATCCACACACCCTGCACATTGATTCATCCGGTGGAGTATTTGTTCATATGTACGACAACAACTACAAATAAAGTTTCAGCAATGAAGTGAAAAAAGTGCTGCAAACAAAAATCAATTACTAAAAAACTAAAATGGCTGATACTCTCAAACCTATCGGAAAATAAAACATCCTTTTAATCACATTTTTTCACTCTGAAAGTGAACGTTGTGTTAAAAAAAAAAAAAAGAAAAAGAAAAGCCATCCTAATACGTATCTTTGCAATTTTTTTTTGTGGTTGTACAGTCATTTGGATTTTGGGACTTTTTCTAGTGGTTAGCTGCGTATCACGTTGAGAGACTCCACTACTGGATCCTCCGCCTGTTTTTCATTTCGTTTACTCAGGGTAAAAAAAAAAGCGCGCCATCAGCCCAAAGGGGCGGTTACTGTATCTGGAGGTCACGTGACGCACCACAGCAATTAATCGAGGAAAGCGTGGGGGTTATACTAAAAGTAGTGCTGACAGTCTTTTTCGAGCTCCTCTCATTTTATTTTCACTCATTCATACAAAAAACCCTCCATTTTAAAATACACACCGTTCTTTTTTATTATTATTATTATTATTATTATTATTATTATTATTATTATTATTATTATTATTATTATTATTATTATTATTATTATTATTATTATTATTTCACCTTGTTCAGAGCATTTTGATGCATTAGGTGCAATAAAGACACAGAGAAAGCAAAAAGAAAACACTCCACTGTGGATTGTGGCGCTGTAAAGACACTGATTTGGTTACAACTTTGCTTTGGTTTTCAATTCAATTTTGACAGTTGACAGTAAAGCAACATGTTTTCTATATATCCCAGGATATATTTTTTCCTCATACGAGATGGCTCACCAAGAACAACCCATTCACCTGCTGCTGCTCTGGCCCCCGTTGTCACATTTGACAACCCATTGTGGCCCACCAGTTATAAACAGTTTGGCCACCCCTGGGTTAGTAGTATAGGTGGATGGATGGATGGACGGATGAATGGATGGATGGATGGATGTATTCTAATTTAAAAGTTCTCAATTTGGGCGTTTTGTGACGAGCTGTGGGAATTTCTCAGCTTTGCTTCTTGAAAAAACAAAAAACAAAAAAACCTTCCAAATTGAGTTGACGCGTTCTGAGTGAGGTGTACCTGTAATTCATCTACCAACAGATGGCGCCAGTGTTCTTGTTTTGCAAGCAGTTCTGCCGCCTCATAGGTAAGTGCTGTATGTTAAACATATATATGTGAAATTAAAAAACTTTGATGTCACATAGGACAGTAACACGTTTAGGAGATATTTCCGAATGAATGAAGAGACAAAAAAAGTGAAAAGAAAATTGAAATACTGTCCCATCCAGTGTAGGCCAGAGCACTGCATCTATCTACTGAGGTTTTGCTTTAATTCGCTCTGTAACGTTTTCTCCCCTTTCTTTCGAAGCGTCAGCACAAGTTAATGGGAACTCCAGACATTAGATCAAATGCTTCACTGAGTGCATCCATTTCATGGGGCATAAATCAAGAGTCGAGTTGCATTATGAATATTCTCTGGCGTCCTCCGAGTTGTAGTAAGAGATTTGACCACAAGATGGGGCTCAATTCCCGTTACTGAAGAAAGAAATAATGGCAAACTCGTCACACATACATGGCTCATGCTAAATACAACCACGAGTCATACTCAGAAATAGACAACGAACCAACCAGCGAATAAATAGATGGATAATTGATTGAATGAATGAATAGCACGTACTATTCAAAAACGGACTAAAAACGTAAATATATTACGCATTACAACACATTCATTCTCATAGTGCTGTCATTAAACCACAAATCTTTTTTTTTTTTTTTTTGCCGAATGTAAACATAACCTCTAAGTTATTTGTACTATTGAGGCATGTTTTATATATTTTACTTGTTCATCTCGATTTACTGAAGTGATAAAAAAATTTTACAACACAAGACAAAACACATTATGCCTACAATAAACGGTAAAATAAAGTGACACTCCGAGAGGAAACGTGAGGTGTGACGTCAGGCGCCTCTGATTGGCTGTGCCTCCGGTACACGGATATGCAAACGATAGAGGGAGGAGGAGGGGGCGGTTCCTCGGAAAGGAGTATGTGACGTCAGTTCCCCCGTTGGCAGTGAGCGAAACAAACATGGCGATAGAGTGGAGCGGACGGGGGTTCATGATAACTTTATTCGTCTTTTCTTGTGTTTTGGTGGATGGCCACGCCGAGGCGGCGCTTTCGGAGCCGAGGGCCGACACCCGGATCCTCGGCATGCGGCTGGAGAGGTGCGACATGCCGGCCGGGACCACGGTGAGAGGGGAGATCCAGGTGACGGAGGGCAGCACCACCGTCTTCAGGTTCTACGGGCTCCACTTGTCGGCGGACAGCGTCAAACGCATCGCCTTCATGGAGCTTTACTCCAGCGACAAGGAGGACGACACGCTACGCGAGATAGTGGTGCCGCTTAACAGGACTTGTTCCGAGTTTACGAAGGACATAGTGGTGTCGGGCTCCATGGAGGTGAGCAACGAGAACACCTCCGGCTCGCTCACCATGAAGATCAAGCAGCTCCGCAAGAGCGAGGTGGTCAAGGTATTCGCCCTGTGTATCCGCGAGCAGAACGACAAGGAGCCCGTGTGGCACATGCTGGACGACATGGACGGCAGACTGCGGGTGGTGGAGGAGAAGAAGTCTCTGCTGCCCATCTGGCTCCAGGTGATCCTGATCTCCTTCCTGCTGGTGCTGTCGGGGATGTTCAGCGGCCTCAACCTGGGACTGATGGCCCTCGACCCCATGGAGCTGCGCATTGTGCAGAGCTGCGGCACCGACAAGGAGAAGAAGTACGCGCGCAAGATCGAGCCCATTCGCAGGAAGGGCAACTACCTGCTGTGCTCGCTTCTTCTGGGCAACGTGCTGGTCAACACCACCCTCACCATCCTGCTGGACGACCTGATTGGGTCGGGCCTGGGCGCCGTCGTCGCCTCCACCGTCGGCATCGTCATCTTTGGTGAGATCGTTCCCCAGGCGCTGTGCTCCCGCCACGGCCTGGCCGTCGGCGCCAACACCATCATGGTCACCAAGCTCTTCATGCTACTCACCTTCCCGCTGTCGTGGCCCATCAGCAAACTCCTGGACTGTGTCCTCGGCCAGGAGATCGGCACCGTGTACAACCGGGAGAAGCTGGTGGAGATGCTGAAAGTCACCGAGCCGTACAACGACCTGGTGAAGGAGGAGCTCAACATGATCCAAGGAGCCCTGGAGCTCAGGACTAAAACGGTGGAGGACGTCATGACGGCCATCGGCAACTGCTTCATGATCCACAGCGACGCCGTGTTGGACTTCAACACCATGTCCGAGATCATGGAGAGCGGATACACCAGGATCCCCGTGTACGAGACCGAGCGCTCCAACATCGTGGACATCCTGTTCGTCAAGGACCTGGCCTTCGTCGACCCGGACGACTGCACCACTCTCAAGACCATCACTAAGTTCTACAACCATCCCGTCCACTTTGTCTTCCACGACACAAAGCTGGACTCCATGCTGGAGGAGTTCAAGAAAGGTTTGTGGGGAAATCGTAGCCTATCACAGGTGCATTTAGTTTGTCATCACTTTTGGTCTGTTGTGGTTGAGGGGATTTGTGGTTGTCGTCTCACCAACTTAGCTCGGCCCTTTTTGTTCGCACTACAGAGGGGTTTCCACACTCTCCAGGAGTCTGACATCTAGATAACGTTCAACCTTTGTGCAAGTGAGAAAGTTGAACTTTGACGTTGTTGCGCGTCAGGCTAAGTAATGGAAGGCTGAGAGCACAAACGCTTGTCTTCTGGGTAAAATCCTGGTCCACGTGCATTTTGGGCATTTTGAAGAAAATACCTGTTTTTGTTCCTTATGTTTAAAAAAAAAAGATCCTTGTAAACAGCAACAGTAGTTGACCATAGGTTGTCCTGACTTGTAGATGCTGATTTATTTATTTTTAACTATGTTGTCTGGATTTATTTTGTCTCATGCAACCAAAGTGACGGCACATAGTTTTGTCTCTGACAGAGCACTTTATGGTTGGTGCAAACAGATAGTCACTTCAGCCACTATGTCAACCATGTGGACATTCCTGGTGGGATTACCAAAACTGGTTATTTCTCACAGTCCAAATTAGCGCAGAGTGAGTGGGGTGATGGGGGAGTAGGGGGGGGGGTTGATGGGGCGAGGACTTCTCGCTAGTTTACGGCTGAAATGGCCTCTTCTACATTCTGTTGATTTAACAAACTTTATATTTTCTTTTAAAACACATACACACACTCACACTCCTTCTCCCAGGAGGTCTCTCTCTCTCTCTCTCTCTCTCACTCAAACACACACACACACACACACACACACACACACACACACACACACACACACACACACAGTCGCCACCCCCCACAGAGAGATATTTTTCCTTTCCCGGCCGTCTTGTCTCAAGGTCAGAGACAGTGGAGACACACACACACACACACACACACACACACACACACACACACACACACACACACACACAATGTTTGTCTGTGGTAGCATCTGTGTGCAACCATAACAGGGTGAATTGTCTTGGCGGCCTCAACTCGGTGTTTATGCTCGTGTGAGTCTCCCTCTCTCTTTCTGACACACACACACACACACACACAAACACACACACACACACACACACACACACACACACACACACACACACGCACGCACGCACTAATTGCACATCAACAGAACAATTTTCTCTTAATTTGCTACTTTTGCTGGCACTTTGAATGTTTCCCAGAAAGCTTTTGTACGCTTTTTGAGTCACTGCAACACGGCGCCGGGTGACATTTAGCCAAGTAATGCCTCTGTGGCTCGGCTCGGCTCGGTATGGGGCTCGCCCTGGCATGGTGGGAGGGGTTCCAGCAACAACACAGCAGACACACACGTTGATCTCCACAGATGTTTGTAAAACTGCCTGACAGTGTTTGAGAGGGTCACCGTCTGTGGCTGTGGGAGTGCACGCAGCGTTGTGGTTTAAACGCTTTAGTACTTTGGTGGTTGTGTTCATAAGAAAAGCCCTGGGTGCTTGTAATTATTGCCAGTCATGTGGCCACTCGGAATAGACTCTAAATTCTCATCGCTAGTGGTTTTCTGACAATTACATGGGTATCATGCCTGTTGGTGACAAAGAAAACCACGCTTGACTTCTTCTCCTCGCTCCTTTTGTCACAAACACACACTTCTGTGATGTCATAAAGGGCACTGATACCTTTCCCAGGTTGGTGACAACTCACCTTTAGAGTTGTTTGTTCCTCCCCTTGACACTTGACCCTTGTTGGCCGCCTTGTTGTACCTTCCAACCCTGGAGGGTTCAGCCAAGTGTTGTCAATGACATGAATCTGAAAACCTGTGTTGTTGTTGTTGTTGTTGTTGTTGTTGTTGTTGTAGGCTGTCAACAGAGGCCTAAATAAGCAGTTTTTTTAATGCACATGGAGTTTCTTAAATGATTCATTGTGTGTGAGGCTGTTCTGCTGGAGTGGGAGATAAAACACATACATCTGTACATGCCTATAATACTCACTAATTAAATTTTAATTTATAATTTATTTATTACGTATTTTTTATCATAATATTTAAGATGTATTTATTTATAGTGAAATATTTGTATTATAATCATACACTTGGGGAAAAAATCAAATGAAAGTCAGAACAGTGTGATGATGTCACACAGAAACAGTATGATAGTGTGGAGAAGAGGGTCATAAGCGACTTCTGCTGCCTCAAACAATGCAAATCATAAAATGTGCGAGTGGCAGCTCAAGCATGGCGGCTCGGCTCGGCTCGGCTCGGCTGTATATTTAGTGTAAAATTTGTCGTAGCCTTGCGGCTGCGGCGAGTTGTCGAGGAATCTCGTGGGTGTGTGAGCCATTTGTTGCCATTTCTGTTCTTGAAACTGACTGTTGACATTTTTGCTATTGAGAAAACACAGAAGACAAAACAAGTCGCGATAAGTTACGCTGAAAGGACAAACAGGACGCAGAGAATGGAAACAAAACAAATTTCAGACCTGTCTGACAAATAAAGTATCATCCAATCCTGTAAATCCAACTGATCATAAGATGTAAATATCCGTTTTTTCCCTTTTATACCCTACAAAATATATATATTTTTTATTGCCTTATTTCTTTTCAAAAACGTGGAGGCAAACACTGCTCTCATCACAAATTGGCAAATCAAAGTTTTTCCTTTTTCCGAAATTGGTGCTTGACGTTGCTCAACAGGCTGGAGCTGCAGCAGGAGGTCCTGGAGCTGCAAGCAGGAGGTCCTGCTCTCCTCCTCCGACCCTCCCACTCTCTGCTGCTTCCTCCACTTCCTCTCCCTCTGCGCTTGGCTTCGGTTACCGCGGCGACGACATCCAACGGCGTCTTGAGCGTGTGGTGCACCAGGGATTTTTGATCGGGCTCTAGTTCTCCTGGTGCTCACATGCTCTCCTCCAGACCACCAGACATGAGGCTCTGCAGCAGCAGCAAATTGAGCCTCGGGCTCTTTGAGTTTGGAGGCAGCAGCGGCAAACGAGCGAGCGTCTTCACATTTCCCACCTTGGCCTTGCGTCTTTGTCTCCGTGTGTTCAGCCGGCCTTTTCAGGTTTATCTGAGTCGACCTTTCAGGCGGCCTCCCTGCTGACGACCTTATTAAAACAGGCTGAAATATTAATGACACGCTGAGCGACGTTCCAGCTATTAGCGAGAACAACAACAACAGATCGAGGAGGCAACGATTTTTTCTAAACGGTCTTAATTAAAGTCTAATCATGAGCCCTGACCAGACTGACGTCCATTAAACTTAATCCATAAACTCTGTTTGGCATTGCAATGACAAAACTTTGTTGTTGTTTTTTTTCTTGAAGCTGCATCAGAAAACATTATATTGCTCTCCGTTTGGGTCGACTTTTTGTGCACATACAGTCAGTCAGTCGTGGAAAAAGGCACAGTGAGATGGGATTTCAACCAGTCTCCACTCCAAACAAACACGACACCTTCGCAGCAGAGGTGAGAAACGCAGGGCCGTGAGAAAATCACCTCCGATACGTGAGGATTCACTCCTGTGTAGCTGTCGAAGGGAGAAAAACAGGCTTACAGAAATTAACACTTTAAAAAAAGAATTAATGAGAAGCTACTGAACTTCTCCCATAAATCAGTCACTAGTTAAAGGTCAGCGGCCTACGGAGGCGTTCTCCCTCCAAACACCCAGACGGTCCAACAAAAGCATCAGTTTTTTAGCCAGAAGCTAAAACCAGTAGGAGGACCAGCAGGATTTAGTATAATTAATTTTGCAAGTCTGCTTTGGCGGAATCCACAGCAAAGATCTGAAAACAGGTTGCAGATTGGAGAAAATATCACCACTCGAAAGGAACATCCATTTTTTTTTCGCCCCCGTGTTGACAAGCTTGATGACAAATTGACTCTGATAATTATTTCTGAAGTCCTCCACTGGACTTCAGACACATTTCATCAGGCACATGAGCGGAGCATGAATTCACTGAAGGCGTGTTGCACTTGTTGACTGGAGCTATCAGCCGACTGTCACATGATTGGTCCTTGGGTAGTGTTTTAAAGAAGCCGACTGTGTGGACTTGGGGCCTCCGGGTAAAAGAAACGGACGGGAAGAAAACGCATGGCAGACAATCTTTGCTTTGTCACGTTCTCCACGAGTAGGCTGCTGTTTGTCTTCATGTTGCTGTTGTGGTTCTGATCCTAAATGCTGCGTTTCCGTCACCCCTAGAATTGGAAAGCCGTGGTCTCGCGGGACGAGATTTGACGAGAATTACGGCTTATGAACCATTCAATGGAAACACCTGCAGATCGCAATTGTACTTTGTCTAAATTTTTTGAAATATCGCTTTTATTTTGCGAAAAACTGTAATGGAAACGCAACTACTGTGCAGCTCCTCCAGTTCCAATCACTAGTACTAGTACCTTCAAGGTAGGAAAACTACACGGTGCCAGTTGACAGCAGTTCCCTGATGGATGTTTCTCTGGATATTTTTTCCTCCTGGTGTTTTTCCAGCCAAAAACTCATCCCGTCTGTGGTTGTCTGGACTGTCTGTCTGTCTGTGTTCGTCTCTAATTATCACTGTGTCTGGACACTTATCTGGCCACCCCGCCCAACCTTTTGGACCCAGTTATGGCTCCAACTGTTGGATAGTTTGTCTGTTAGATGCTGTATGTTACAAAACCAAAAAAAAAGGTCTTATCTGGGTTGTGCAACATCTGGCGACTGATCAGCTGTTTGATTTCGTTCTTATCATCGACCGTTGCTGAGATAATGACCAGCGGCAGCTCGAGAGAGAACCAGCGGCCCTGAACGTGAACTGAGAACTCTGAACTTTTGAACAGTTAAATCAGAGTGTAATTTTAAAAGAAGTTTTCTTGAGTTGACCCTTCTAACATTAGTGGGTGGCCACAGATGTGCTTATATTTACATTTGTCCATGATGAGAGAAGAGATAAAGTTAGTTTGGTGTGAGAGAAGAGGATGCAGAGGATCAGCGGGTCAGATGGAGGCAGATGATTGGCTGAGGCCACCCTGAAGGGAGCGGCCCAGAGGAAGAGAAGAAGAGGAGGAAACATATGAACAAAACCAAACATCAGATCCAACCCAGTGATCCTGCAGCTGAACGTCTCCCTCAGTTCCAAAGGCTTTTCTTTGCTCTTCTTTAATCTTCCTCAGGTGCCCTGCAGTTGTCACAGCTTCAGCGGTCGAGGTTGTCAGTAGGGATCAAGCACGTGTTGCTCCAGTATTCCCAAAGCTCCACAACCCCCCCCCCTGAATGTGACCCCACCTTCAGGATACCTTCAAGGCCAGCGTTTACCTGCAGGAACATAGTTTTACGACATCGAGTGTAGAGCTTAGCCAATCTCAGCCTGATAAGAGGTTACAGTGGACAACCTCCACCCCTGTGTGATTGTGCGTGTGTGCATGGATACACCTCTTCTTCTCACTTTGTTTTTTTCCTCTGTTTTTGCACATTGGTGGATGCCATGCACGTGTGTCAGCGGAACAAACGTGGTGTCAATCGATTGCATATCCAGCAAGTTTGAACCACAGCATAGTCATAGTAGTTTGTCTCCTGTTGTTGGCCTCCTCTCCCAGTGCTCAGCGTGGATTGGCTGCACGGCCGCTTAAAAAGCCTGCACTCGGCCACAGTCGTCTGGTTTCTCTAACCTTTGCTGCAGTCTGTGCAGTAATCAGAAACTGGGGCGCGGATATATTTACTGTGTACACAGATATGAATGGATTTGGATGTGCAGGTTGTCTGTGTGCATGTAAACACCACGTCTGGAATATATTAAGGCTCATAACTGGGTTACTGAAGTTCATCACCGCCTTGCTGTTTTTCTTCTCCAGGTCCTTGCAGACGCCTTTAAGATAGTCTGCAAATCCTTGGACAGAAAGTTGCGCTGTACATTACCGCAATTCATGCAAACTAATACTAGTAATAGTATTTCAAGTGCATAAATACTGGGACTGCAGTGTATTAGGAAAAGGTTTGTTGTTCCGACGGCAAAAACACAAGTCACATGTTGGCTCGGCAATAAGCAGACTGGACAGGACTGAACTGCAGCTGCAGCAGCAGCAGCAGCAGTAACAGCAGCAGCAGCCTAGTCAGGTTCTCTAATCAGATGTTTCCTGTGTCCCTCTTTGTCACTTCGAGTGCTGACAAGGCAGCTGCAGCTTGGTGTGTGTGTGTGTGTGTCGGTCTGTCTGTCTGTCTGTCACATGCACGCAGGCGACTTGTCTATTCATTCTGACTTGTCGCGACTCATCCAGTGACCTAACGTGCTCGTGGGAAACCTGACGTGCTTCAAATTGGATCCAATACGCTGATGAGGTTTCACTTGGTTGTATATTTTTTTATTACGTCTCGTCATCCTAAAACGAGAACCCGGGTATCATAAATAATAAGTATACCACCAACTGGGTTTCCTAAACTGTCGCCGCAAGAAAAAAGCCGAACTGAGTAATCGAAGCGTGGCTGTGGTGGCTCAGCAGGCGGTTTAGCCTCAGTGTCAGTGCTGCTGCCTCCAGCACTGTTATGACTGTCCCCAGTGTGTCTCATAGAGCTTCTGCCAGCTCAGAGCACTGAGCTCTGCTGCATGCAGCACTCGCAATCGGCGAAAACCCAGCTTAGACACACACACTTTCCCACAGCGACAACTGAAGCAGCGCGGCGGTGCGACTTTGAAACGTCTAGCAGTTCCACCAGTCACCAGCAGGGTCAATGCTTGAATGGGAGTCCACTCGTTAAACAGGAGAGGGATTGAATTATTCCTTCCGCTGTGACCTCCACGCAAGTCATTGTGTGTGTGTGTGTGTGTGTGTGTGTGTGTGTGTGTGTGTGTGTGTGTGTGTGTGTGTGTGTGTGTGTGTTTATATTGTGGCAGCAGCTGGAGAATTGTTTGATCAGATAAGAAGTGATGAAGCTTCAGTGGTGGTGGTGGTTGGGGGGGGGGGGGGGTGATAAGGTCCTGGGTGATAATGTTTAATGTTTACGCCAGTTGAGGGATTTGCAGACAGACCCGCGGGATTGGCCCATAAAAACAGATGGAGCTGTTCAACAAGGTTAAGGTTGTTGTTTGCGGAGACGCCGTGATTTCCCACTTCACTCGTGGCCAAGCGTTGTCGTCAAGAACGCACCAAATAACCCAGACCAAGGAATCATTAAGACTAGAAAGCATCGAGATCGCTTTGGTTGTGCACTCACAAGCAAACAAACTCCCAATCTTAAGTCAAAACAACAACGTTTTGTTGGCTCTGCTGCTGGAATCAGAAGCTGTGTTTCCATGACAGTTTTTCACAAAATAATACATTTTTGTGTCCTGGAGAAGCACTGAGATATTTTTCTCTTTGACGACTTGTAAAAAAAATATTTGGTCTCCTCCTCCGTCCAAACATAACGTGCCATTTTCATTTGAAGTGAACTGGCATTAACACATCACGTGACACATGACGTGTAAATGCGAAAGAAGTGTTTCCATTTTTGCCATCTACCTCTGTATGGACACGTCTGAAAAACCACCTCGCGAGAGCGTCAAAACCTTTTAGCCACATTTGAGAGGGTATTCCAAGTTTAGCTGCTTCCATCACCAGTTTTTTATGGCGATATTTAGGTTTTGAGCAATTCTAGGGGTCATGGAAATACAGCTAGAGCCTCTCTCTGTGTGTGTGTGTGTGTGTGTGTGTGTGTGTGTGTGTGTGTGTGTGTGTGTGTGTGTGTGTGTGTGTGTGTGTGTGTGTGTGTGTGTGTGTGTGTGTGCGCGCGCGCGCGCACGCGCAGGTCCAGGGTTCAGCAGGACAAACTCGTTTGGAAGGGACGGCGCCGCCCGCCCAGTCCACCCAGCCCGGCTCAGCCACCGGGGCCTTTTGTTGCGTCCGTGTGCGCTGTATGTCTGTGTGTTTGTACAAGTGTGCATATTTTGGATCTTTGTTCCGTCTCCTTGCGCGGCTGCGTGTTTTGCGGCGGCGGCGGTCACAGACACACACACACACACACACACACACACACAGCGAGTGTGAGTGTCGTCGTGTCGGCCTCGTGCTGTTTTGAGCGCCAGTGTCAGGCGTGTGGATTTACGTTGCCATACAGGAAAAATAGTCATCGAGCCCCCAACTCCCCCCTCCACACCTCCCTCACTAGGCCATGTTTCACGGTCAACACACAGGCTGGAGAGCAGAGAAACACAAGCCGGCTGGAATCCTATGGAAGAAATCTGCAGCAAGTGAGGGATTTTGAACTTATGTATCATCCAAAGGACGTTATTAAGGTACATCTCACATTAAAGCAGATATGCCCCATTATTCTATCTTACCGATCCATGAATTGAAAATCTATCGGATATGTTTGCTTATTCACAAGTTTATTTACAGGAACAGTGATCTCCCTGAGTCAGTCTGCCAATACTAGACACAGTGATATTAATCATCTGTATCAACCCTTTACCTGTACGACACATCATCAGTTTCACTCGTCTTCCAGAGGCTCTGTGCTCTGGAAGAGTTGACCTCCCCCTTTAAGATCCACATCTTCCAAGTCACTCTTTAAAAGCAGCTTAAAAACGTCTTCATCACATCTCGTCACTTCCTGTCCTCTCCATTGCCTTACATCGTCATTCTATGCCTTTTTCCCCGTCCTTTTACTTTTATAAATTGGGTTTACATTGTCCATTACTCGCCAAACAACAGTCTGTAATTTGTCTCTTTTTTTCTTTTCTTCTTTTTTTTTCTTATCCAACATTGATTCTTTTTACTCCTTATTTTTTTCAAAGTTTATTTGTTAGCCTCATTAATTTAAGTTGACTGTAATCATTTAAAGGGCTGGAGCTACTGTACAAACCCATTTGGCTTTGTTTCAGCCCTGCACCACTGATTTTTTTGAGGTGCGTGAAATGAAATGAACTGCGAGCAGGAACAAAACGAGTGGCCGTTGACACGCTGAGCGTTGCTGAGTGTTGTCGACCTGTTTCCCAGCTGTTGTCGAGCTGTTGCGCTGCTCTCTGTCCAGTGTGTTGCGTCACTTTCGGCTCCAGAAACGAGAAGCTGCAGCCGTGGAGCTCAGCAACACTTCTCTCTTCTGGCCAAAAGTTTGCCGTGTTTTCTCTCGGTTCCTGTTTTTTTTTTTTTGCTGTGGATTGTTCCTCTCCCTCCGCCCTCTGCCGACACGCATCTGCTGCGTCTTCACTTTTTCAGAAAATCCTTTGGTTTTCTTTTGTTTTTTCGTATCGGGTTGAGTTTGCGGCGGCGAGGAGAAAAAAAAAGGATTTTATCAACACAAAGACACATTGGCAGGATTCAGTTTGGGTTTCTCTCAACTGATTAATAGGCAAACAGATGACTTTTTCTTTTTTTTTTTTCTAAGCTTGCAGCTCTGACAAACACACGGTTCTTTTGAGAAGCACTCGCACACAGGAGCCCCGTGACTAGACACTTTTTTTGGGCCTGTAGACTCAGCTGTGAATACATGAAGCAGCCTCCGCTTGGCTGCAGTCCCTCATACATTCAGCTTGCTTTCAGTTTGTGTGTGTGTGTGTGTGTGTGTGTGTGTGGCAGGCACTCAAGATGTGACTCTTCAGTAACTGGGGGTAAGTGTGTCCCTCAGGGTCCTACTTCCTCTCAAATATTGAGTCAGCACCAAAGGGAAGAGGGTACACACACACACATGCACGACGAACGCAGGCACGCACACACACACTGTCTTTGTCATGACATCATGTCTCTATTTCTGTGGTGCTGCAATCATCCTGGGTGGGATGAACAACAGCCGTCAGCTAATTGATGGTCCTCCTGACAGTGGAGCTTCTGTGGAAAAAGTTGAAAGTTTTGAAGCTTCGTCGTCTCTCACTCTTTGAGTCTCATTTGTGCTTAAGAGGCAGCTGCTTTTCATTTTTCATGTTTTTTAATGCTCTTATCCGCTGTAGAGCACTTTGACATCATTTATTTGATGTAAAGTGCTCTAAAAATAAAATTCACCATCATCATCATCATCATCATCCTCTTCGTCGTGTGGAGTCTGAACGTCAGGGCTTCAGAGGATTTGAGCTTTGAGCAAACTGAGGCTCTGAGGAAACTTGAGAACCTTAATGTCACTCCGACCTTCAGCTTGTAGCTATTAGCCGTGACCTCACACTCATCTTTCTCCTGTTTTAAAAAAGAAAAAGGACAATTAGCAATTTCATGCAATTATCCCTGTTTCTGTCTGGGGAAATGAAATGACTCCAAAAGTCTACAAAACAACAAGCTGCCATGTAGTTTAACCCGATCAATGCTTGTTGCAGCGCTGCAGACCCCCATCAGAGTCGCAGCTGTGCCCACCGCTGCTTCTTCTTCTTCTGCTTCTTCTTCTCTCTGTCATCGGAGCTCGAGTTGGTTGATTGGTTGTGCATGGAACTTTGGTCATCTCATAAAGCTGGCTGCAGCCCTTATCGTGTGTGTGTGTGTGTGTGTGTGTGTGTGTGTGTGTGTGTGTGTGTGTGTGTGTGTGTGTGTGTGTGTGTGTGTGTGTGTGTGTGTGTGTGTGTGTGTGTGGGGGGGGGGGGGTAATTTTAACATGCACAAACAAAGACAGGATATTTAAAAAGCTTCACTGAAGTCCATGCAGGTTCACTGCCGAGTAGAGTTGTGTGCTTTGGAGACTGTAAATTAAGGGGAACAATTGCAGTTATTCTTCTTCAAGTATTGTGCTGTTTAAACATGGTCTCTAAATGTTGCGTGTGTGTGTGTGTGTGTGTGTGTGTGTGTGTGCACAAACCAGCCAGTTGCTTTCGTGTGTGTGTGTGTGTGTGTGTGTGTGTGTGTGTGTGTGTGTGTGTGTGTGTGTGTGTGTGCACAAACCAGCCAGTTGCTTTCATGTGTGTGTGTGTGTGTTGCTGGAGGTTAGCGGAGGAAATGATCCACCTGCTGCTCCGGCGCCTCAGATCCTCTGAGAGCTTCACTCCACCACCTTCATTAATTATTGAGCAGGCTGGCACCAGCTGCCAGCTGCCAGCCTGCTGCCCACCACCATGCATCCATGCATGCATGCATGCATCCATCCACTCTTTTAACTTGTCCTTTTCTCACTGGTGAAGAGTTCACCAGGCTGTGTGTGTGTGTGTGTGTGTGTGTGTGTGTGTGTGTGTGTGTGTGTGTGTGTGTGTGTGTGTGTGTGTGTGTGTGTGTGTGTGTGTGTGTGTGCTCGCGGCTGCAACTTGCCGCGTTCTCTTGCGTTCTGCTCTGTTGTTTGTGGCCAAAGTCCGGAGACCAACCCCAGCTGCAGCAGCCTGCACACATTAACCGGCCGAGAGTACAGACTGAGTGCGAGGAGAGGCGACGTCGCTGTCAAGAGTCCGCGTCCAGGCCTCATATTTCAGAGTGCGCATGTTTATGGCTGCGGTAGAAAAATGACAGATATTGGAGAGGATTAAAGGTGTGTTTCGAAGAGTCATGCAGAATCTTGCACGTTTACAAGCGCAAACCATTAACAGGATGTGGTGGTGATGATGTCGCCGCTTGAGTTTATGACATAATTCGTCTTTGAGTTGGTCTTTGTGTTCATGAAGGAAGCAATTTGTCCGCGTTGCCACATTAACAAATCGCGATCAGTGACACAACTCATGCGGTCGGCTCGTTTTCTTGAGAAGGGCGAGTTCACGGTAACTTCCAATAACTTGGATCTGTTTGGGTTTGTTTCAGACAAACTGATTAGCAGCCCATCTGCGCATCCAAAATATGTCGTTTCATGAGAATATTTGTTTTCATTTTATTTCTTTGCTGATCAACGGACAACATGTCAAGTTGCCTCTCTGCCGGCAGTAAAGTAACACAACAGAAGAAAACTTTATGTCGGAGTGCATCGAGTGATTTCCTCGCTGTGTGTCAGGGAGTCCGCTGCACTCTGGCACACTTGTCTCTGTCACTGCGGCGTGAGTACCCGACTCACTGTTTCTTTTTTTACTTCCTGCTAGGAAAATCCCACCTGGCCATCGTCCAGAAAGTGAACAATGAAGGTGAGGGAGATCCTTTCTACGAGGTGCTGGGCCTGGTCACCCTGGAGGACGTCATCGAGGAGATCATCAAGTCCGAAATTCTGGATGAGTCAGACCTTTACAGTGAGTTCGCCTGTGTCACTTTATTATCCTGACATCTTTTGAGCACTGGGGCCTCTGTTCAGCCAAACGAAACCATTGACCGAGTCTCCGGTCTGTGTCTCATCTTTTAGCTGACAACCAAACCAGGAAAAAGGTGGCGCACAATAAAAACAAAAGAGACTTCTCAGCTTTCAAGCACGAGAGCGAATCCAAAGTGAAGATTTCCCCTCAGCTGCTGCTGGCGGCCCATCGCTTCCTGGCCACAGGTAGGAAACACACCGCGCACGTGCACAAACTCACACAACTACAACCCAGACGTGTATTTCAGGCTGGTAACAAGCAGCAGACACAAGTATATTGGGACTGCAGCGGGCATAATAACAAGCTATTTAATGTATATTTTAGACGCTTTATATTCTCACCGCTGGCACTGAGTAGCTGACTAACGACCTGCTTCACCCCCAATTCACACCGAAGGTAAAGCGTCTGTATTTTACTGCCAAGGTGGCTCATCAGCTCCAAGACTGCTCAGTTCGGCTGTCAAACAATAAAGCAGATTTCACTTTAAATATGAAACTATGATGAACAAAATGCGTGCATACTTTAGATACCTGTTTGTTTTGTATGACAAGCAGCAGTTTGGTTCATTAATATTTTCCTTGAGACGCAGTTGGGATGGACAAAAGAGTTTTGTTTCACTGTTGTTTCCTTTGAATACTCGCCAAACTACCTGGGTTGTCGCGCCATCTCGCAAACGTGGCGTGAGCCGATCGAGCAGCCGATCGAGCAGCCACCGCTCGGAAACACGTTTGGTGTGGGAGGGTACAGAGAGACTTCCATCCCGCATCAGATGGTGTTTCCAGTCTGCCCGCTCGTGGCCCGACGGAGAGGAACTGAAGGTTATCGGACTTTTAAATCACTGAAGCGGAGCCACGCCAGGACCTGACGGACGAGTTCTCTTGTTGCACTGAACAGTGAATGGGTGATGCATTACCACGTCGGCTATACGCGCCTCGCCCCGCACTGTGCATTGCGCCGGATTTTGTTGTTTGCCGACTCTTTGTTCCCAGTGGGCGGCGGCGGCAGCGGCACCCGACTTTAACGGATGGCCTGCAGCGGCACGGCGGCCCCGAAGCCTTTTGACCCCATGTTGCTGGCTGAGCCCGGGCGTGGGCAAACTACGGCCCGAGGGCCATATGCGGCCTGTTAGGCTTTTTGATTCAGCCTGCCGAACACAAAGAAATTGTATTAAGAGTATGTGATAACAATGTAATATTATTATTATAATGTAATATTATTATCACATACTATTTTTTCCTCCTATGAGGTGGCTCACCAACAACCCATTGTGGCCCCACCAGTCAAAAAGTTTGCCCTCCCCTTGCTGAGCCACTTCCACGCTCACACGGCTCCTTCTGCACAGCTCAGAATATGTTGCGCGGTGACACAGCAAGAGTGAGTCACTTTCGCGGAAGTTGAAAGTTCAAAGAAAAGGAAATGAGAGAAGAAATGATTCTTTAGGGCGACTGTTGCTCAGGACGTAGAGCGGGAAGTTGGCAGTTCAAATCCCAGTTCGAGACTCTTGAGCCACATTGCCTCGTACGAATGTGATGTTGGCTGTTTGGCGGTTCGGAGGGGCCGTTTGATTGGCTGCCAAGTTTCCGTCAGTCTGGCCCCAGAGCAGCTGTAGCTACACATGGAGCTCCACCACCGCCAGTGTGAATGAATAATGGGTTCTATCCATCCATCCACCTTCCACCGCTTTACCCGGAGCTGGGTCGCGGGGGCCAGCGGCCTCAGCAGAGACGCCCTCACTTCCCTGGTCCCAGTCACCTCCTCCAGCTCATCCATTGGGACCGCAAGGTGTTCCCAGGCCAGCCGAGAGACGTCGTCCCTCGTGCGTGTACTGGGTCTTCCTCCAGGCCTCCTCCCGGTGCTGCAGGGAGCAGCGGAGGCATCGCAACGTGCACCGCAAAATGCACCACAGCGCAGGGCCAGAGAGAGAAGAGCGTGTTTCCAGCTGCCTGGGTTGCAGGGTTCACCAGCTGATGACATCTCATATCTGGAATCTAGATGGCGACACCCGGCGATGATTAGCGCATTATGTAATCAAGACTCAAGACACAAGTTTTACTGCTTGTAGTACACCATCCAGCAACAGGCCCGGGGTGAAATACATGTGTTTGTGTGTGCGTAACTTTCCTCAGTGTCATTAACTTGTCACCAACTTGGCTTTTAATGGTTATTATGCCCTTTTTTTTTCCTGTCGGCAGCAGTGAATTTGATTTAAAGTTCTTGTGCCAAACTGTTCACACCATGTGACTCACAAGGTCCATATCAGTCAAAGTTGTAAGCGTCAATAAAAAAAAAAAAAAAGGAAAGAGGTCGGTCTTATTTATCCAGGACGCATATAAACATCACGTACAGAGAGGAGTTAATGTGTCACAGGATGGAGGAAGTTTTAACAGAAAGGGGAAAAAATAGAGGATCACCAAAATGTCCGGAGGTGATCTACGCTCTGCTGTTTTCTGTCTTTATTCTTCTTTTCTCACTTTTAGAACAAATAAATACTCACAACTGATGAGAAAAATATATGTTTGGACCCGTTTTTCTTGCACTGCCTTCAGATGAAACGTGTGCAGCGTTTGTTAAGAGAGCCTTGTCCTGTGTGTGTGTGTGTGTGTGTGTGCAGAGGTGACCCTGTTCAGCCCGACTCAGATCTCCGACAAGGTGCTGCTGCGGATCCTTCGCCACCCCGACGTCATCCAGGAGATCAAGTTCAACGAGAACGACAAGCGCTCCAACCACCACTACATCTACCAGCGGGGCAAAGCCGTCGACTACTTTGTGCTCATCCTGCAGGTACACACTGTGTGGAGGAGTGAATGTCGAGTGTGTGTGTGTGTGTGTGTGTGTGTGTGCGGGTGAGTGAGTGTGTCGTCTTCTTTTTCTGGCTTCCTGTTTGTCGTCAGCGCTGTGATTGGTTGTGTTTTCGTCAAACTTTGCTCATCTCAGCCCGCTTGGCTGCAGCCCTGATCCTGGGTTCAGAAAGTGGGGTGAGGTGGACGGGTGGTGTTTAATCTTTACACGCACAAAGACGGGATATTTAAAAAGCTTCATTGTCAGCAGGAGACGGACGTCCATGTAGGTTCGCTGCCGAGCAGAGTTGTCTTTGAAGACTGTGAATTAACTGAAAATAATTTGCAGTCATTGGCCCTCAAGTGTCGTGCTGTTTAAACACCGTCTCTAAATGATACATGCGTGTGTGCGAGTGTGTGTGTATGTATGTGTGTGTCTGTGTGTGTGTCTTGGAGTCGGAGGTACTTCTGCCGACTCCAAAGGCTTTTGCCCTGTGGTGCGTCATACAATCGTACATTGAGCTGCATCAAGCTGCATTGGGCTGCATCGGGCTTCACTGAGCTGCACCGAGCTGCACTGAGCTGCACTGGGCTGCATCGGGCTGCACTAAGCGGCACCGAGCTGCACTGAGCTGCACCGAGCTGCATTGGGCTGCATCAGGCTACACTAAGCGGCACCGAGCTGCATTGGGCTGCATCGGGCTGCACTGAGCTGCACCGAGGTCTCGCAGGGTCGAGGAGGTTGCGAGATGTTGCCACTGCGCTGCTCTAAAGTCTCTCTTTCTTCCGCCTGCGGACGTTTCTTGAAACGCTGTTCTCCCTCGTCTCGTCCACTCCCACGCTCACTGCGAGCTCCCACACTGAGCACGCTCTGAAGTTTCACTGAAACTTTTGCAGAACTCCTGCACGGCCTCTGTTTCTGCAGATTCTTTGTTTTGTTTTTTGATGTTTTAATTTGTGCTCTGGGCCTCAACCCTGAACACGTCAAAGTAACTGCATAGTAACACACCTTTCAGAGGCTGACGTCAGGTGACTGTGAATGAAAAGAACAAGTACGTGCACGTGGGCCTCCAGCCTCATGACTCACTGCCACAAGTGCCACTGCGTGAGCAAATAAAGGTACATACTGTACATCTCTACATGGCGCTGGAGTCCAACCCTTTGTACACACTTCTTTATGGCCATTATCACCACACACACACACACACACACACACACACACACACACACACACACACACACACACACCCACACACACACCCTAAACCAACCCAGCTCAGTCCTTTTTCTCATGTCATGTGACTCTGACTCTGAGCGGCTGCACCTTGTGCCCAGCAGGTGGTTATTGGCGCCGCCCGCAGCCCAAGCCCAGTTCAGCTGGAGGTGTTATTAAACTGGTTCACCGCCAGTCAAAAGCAAATAGATTCATCGGAATATTGAATCTTGCATTTTTTTTATGCATTCACGCTTCTCAACAGGTAGAGTCTCAGGACCCACTGTTTTTACCTATCATGAAGTCGCAACACAAATTTATTTGTTCAAATTTTTTCCACAAACATGAAAATGCTCACTTTCTTTAATGTCTTGTCAATAAATGATTGAAATTATTACACTGAATTTTGTGTCCTGCAAAATAAATGGCCAAAATTTTCTCTATAAATATATATATTTTAAAATATTTGAAAAAAAGGGTGCAAACTGCCCACAAAGTCGCCACCCAATCAAAACTTAAAACTTAAAAGTTATTTTTTTTGTAAGTGTTAACAGTATCAGTGGCCTTTAATTATGATTGAAATGCTCCAGAAACTACATGTTTCTCAACCAGGCCTCCTATATGAAGGTAATTTAATATGTCAGTGTGATTCTCTATGGATTCTCCAGCCGTGGTGTCATATTGAGGCTAATATGAGGTGTTTTAATTTAGGGTGGACTACTATAATATGACTACGTCACTGATGGCTCACCTCTCTCAGCCACTGACACGTACAAGTTTCACAATTTCAAAAACAAACAAACAAAAAGATAACTTTTCTTCTCTGTGAATTGATTTTTTCCAGCAGGGGAAGTGCAGCGACAGCCGACTTGCTCTCTGTCCGCGCTTGTGTTCATGTACACGTGTGCTCCAGTCCCGTGTGCTGGGAAATTGACACTCCATTGTCTTCATCTCACTCTTTCACACACAATTATATCCCGCGTGTTTGTGGCGTCCCCCAAACAGTCATTTAGTTTTGATCCGGGGATCAGTTTCTCCTCACAAGCCAAGGTGAGATTTTTCATTTCTTTTCTTTTCTTCGTTTTCCTTTGTTGGCCCCCTGCTGGGCCAGTCATTGTGCAGGGACCCCACATGTGGAGTAACCCCCCCCCACCCCCCCCAAGACTATTTAGAGGAGGAGGTATTTAAAGTCTGCGTGCCACCCAACAATTTTCCACTGTTGCATATTTCTGGATGGCGAATGTGACCGTGGAAAAAGTATAAATAGCAGATAAGGCCATATTTCACTCTAGTCAGGTGTGGTTTTTATTGGCTGGGAAGGAGGCGGGGTTAGACGGATGGATTGATGGATTTGTAGTGGAAGGTCTTTTTTTATTTCTTGAGATTCTGTGCTGGTGATGGGCATAAGTTTTACACACAATGACACACTCAGTGCACACTAACTCGAGGATGACTGATGATTTGCGTTGAATCAGGAGGAACATTTCTGTGGGTTAAATTGAAACATCTTAGGCAACCAGGGGTCAAAGGTCAATCAGATCTCAAGCTGGTTTAACATGGAAAAGAACCTACTTTTGTAGTCATTGGAAGCCTTTGAAAGTCAGATCTTTGTTTTTCATCCAAGACTCCAATGGCGCATCCTCACTTATAATGTAAATGTCCAACTGAATCTGATAAATATGCTTCATCCAGCTGAAAGTGACCCTCTGTTGGAATGGGTTGAACCCAAGGCTGAAGAAAATGCCTGGCTCAGGGTGTTGTCAGTAACTCAGCTGATGTACCAGTGCCCACCCGTCACCAGTGGACACCTCTTTACTGGTTCACCAGCGTGTTTGCAGATGCCGGCCTGCTGCTGCATCAAACCCAGAGGCTGCTTCCTGTTTTTGCGCCGTGCTTTGGGTTGTGGGATGTGCTTGTATGACAGAAAAATGTACACGCTTTTATTTTTAGTACCCTGAGTGTATCCACGTCTGGAGGGTGCGTCCGTACCAACTCCAGCAGGCTCATGAGAATCTTGATGGGGAAAAAAAGAGAAAGAAATCATCACTTACAGATAATTCATTGGGCTTTTTTCCACTCCTTTTATAGCGCATGTACATTTGTGTGTGTTGCGTGGCGTGCGTGCTGTCCTGGTCCAGAGCTGCACTCCCTCCCTCTCTTCCTCCCGCCAGTCAGCCTGTTTGTTTATGTACGGCTTGAATCATGCATCCATGAAGATGCCTCGGTGATTCTCACAGAACAACACACTCAGTCTAGACAGGAAGCGTGACATCACCAATTTCCCTGCAGCTCCGTGTGCAAAATTAGCACCTTATCATTTCCAAACCTGGAGGAAAGAAACACTTATGTTTCCATCAAGTTTGGATAAAAATAGGAATAACTTAGATGTACGTCTTCATCCCAGGATATACATGCTTGAATATGTATTGCATACTAAGGATCATTATTATTATTCATCAGTTTTGTCAGTCACAAAAGTTTCGTTTTTGGTCCAAAACGTATTTGTTTCCCACCTTTATTGTACTTTTTATTGCGTCGACAGTAATTACAAAGAAAACTCATGCGGCTAAATTCTGATACTCCAAACGGACGGAACCGTTGAAAATAATTAGGAATGTGAAAAATCTAGAATACATGAAAGTTCTGTCCCAGTTCCCAGAATATTTTTTCATGCTTTGTTGGGCTCTGAATAATTCCAAATTCTCCCACGTTCCAAAGCAGCTGTGACCCTTAAAGTCTCGGAGCATGTGTCAGATTTTCCATGACAAAGATTTCCTCTTTAATTCATCACCACTCTTCCCGACTGCGAGGATCCGCTCAGCCCTTCCTCTTGGATCTGCATTCTTTGCTTGGATAAACACAATCTCAAACAAAAACAGTGTTTAGCTTGTGTCTGTGCAGCGTCTCCAGTGGAAATCAAATGGTTAAAAATAAAGTTGCCGTGCGTTCACAGCGCCGCTTATTGTGTAAACAGCATAAAGTGGCGCGCTGAAGGGAGGAGGAGGTACGACTTTCAGTGCGTGCAGGATTTGGGACCCTGGTCTTTCTCCCTCCCTCGCTTCTTTGATGTCCTCGGCTGGGCCCTCGTGCCGACGATCTGCAAACACACTGGTGAATTGTGTTCCCGTGTACGCGGTTGATCTCTGGACGCTGTTGTTGTGGCACATTCCTGGGTAGTTTGCTCAGAGACATATTTGCCAGCGACACTTCCTGTTGTGGACCAGTACTACAAAGTGTGTGTGTGTGTGTGTGTGTGTGTGTGTGTGTGTGTGTGTGTGTGTGTGTGTGTGTGTGTGTGTGATGTAGACGGAAAATATTTCCGTTACGTTATTGAAGAAATATTTGTGCATAAGTGTAAAAACAAATTATACGTAAATATTTATACACACACACATATGTATATGTATATATGTGTATATGTATATATATATATATATATATATATATAATACTGAAAAATGTATGTATATTATTGCATCCAAATTTATCGAGAATAGCAGATTTTCTTTTAAAAAATAATACGAGAAAAAAAAATCTGCTATTTTTTCACGAGTCATGTCTCCCCTGATGATGCGGCACTTCCTGTATCGCCATTCAATCCCGACTGCAGCAGCCAATCAGTCACTTTGCACAAATCTTTTTAGCTGAAATCCCTCAGTTAGACACTTCAGGCCACCAACTCACGTCATTGCTCCATTTGGTCTGATGACAAATCTACACGCCACTGAACCACTGAACACACACACACATACACCCACACACACACACTACAGGTTTGCAAGTAAATCTTTAACGTACCTGTAGCAGGCGCTGTTCCATAGCGGGATGCTGGAAGTGGTCAGTATTGGTTGTTGGATTCTTCCTTTTGATCAAGTATGTCCAACGTCCGGCCCGCGGGCCACTTGTCTCTGAAAACATGTTCATTGTGGCCCATCACTCAGTATTGAATCAAACATCACCTCGCCATGGCAGCACTTTTGTGCAGCCAGCGAGACGGAACCGGGACCTGAGCGCGATGTCCTCAATCTCCACCGCTGGCCGCCGCCGCTCCGCCGCACCCCTACCCATCAGCTGTGTAGTTGGGTAGTTTGCACACACTTAGAGAGATTGTCGTGTATGAGAGAGTGATTTAACACAAAAACCTTCTCTGATGGACTCCACCTTTAGATTGCCTTCACTTCCGTTCCTCCCCTGAATTAAAAAAAACTCAACTAAACAAAGCAAACGTAAACTCAGTGTTACGCAACAAGCTCACCCTCAGGGGGGGTTAGTGGTTCACCGTGGTGGTGTTGAGACTCTGCGTGTGTCAGACTGATGGAGACAAAGTTGGCACTGGTGCATCGCAGCGATGACTCACACCACACTGCAGCGGCTTGAACCCTGGCCAAGACCCGCCTACTAGAGCACATGCTGGAGCAGAAAACACACACACACACACACACACACACACACACACTGCTGTTGTGGAGTTAGTAATTAGTCTCAGACGGTGCTGCACTGCAATAATGTCAGAGTCCACTGGAGTTTATTCCAATCCGTCTCCAGCGGTCCTGTCTGTCTTCTCCATCCTAATGTTGTCTATCTTCTCCATCCTAATAGTGGGTTACCAGTTGAAATGAAGGTACTCCTAAAAAAAATAAACTGCTAATAAACAATGAAACTATCGAACATTCAGTCTTCCAGCGTCCAACACACACAGGCTGCAACAAGTTTGTATTTAGTCTTGGAAAATAAATCGATCAATCAACAGAACAATTAGAAGTGTGTGTGTGATTGTCGGTGTGTGAGGCGAGTCAGGACAGTACAATCCTCAGCTGCTGTTGCTCAATCACACACAAAGACAAAGATGTTGTATTGTCGGCGGCCTGTCAGGAAAAAGTAACCTGAAAGCATTTTTATTGGCAAACATACGATGCAAGTGACGGTGAGAGGAAATAGTTCGGCGTCTCTCGTCTCAGGAACACCAGTGTGGAGAGTCGAGTCTGCCACCCTCTGCCCTGCTTTGAGTCGAGACTCCTGATTGGTCGAAGCTCTGCATTGACTGGTCCGTGTTGTTGTAGTTGCTCGGCGTCGCGCCGTCCAAACTGGTTTGACGGCAGCAACTCACCCTGCCGTCCTCTACCTCGTCCCTCTCTTTCTATTCTCTCCTTCACTCACCCCCACCCCCAGCCCCCACCCCCCCGGGGGGTGTGTGTGTTTGCGTGTGTCGCAGGTCAAGTATTTGACCCTGGCTTCTGGTCACACACACACACACAAACGCAGGCTCTGACGAGTGTGTCAGGAGGTGAGCAGCGTCCCTGCAGTTCTGCTGATGTGCTCCAGGTGGCGATGGAGTGCAGGAGGTTTGAACTCACAGTTAAAAGTGGTCCGAGTCGATGGCTCATGACATCATCTGCAACCAGCACTTCCAGTTGTAACGCTCACTCCCAACATCGGAGCAATCGGAGTTGGAAATTCAGTTGAGTAAAATGTGTGCATTTTATTGGACACGTTTGTGTTTTTGGTGCCAAGTGCTGACTCACTCACTGACTCACTGACCTGCTGCTCTGACTGCTGTCAGGCACCAAGTCCTCTTCATCAGGCAGCAACTGTTGCGTCTGTCCTGATTTTTCTACTTTTCTTCAACTTAAACACGACGGGAATCGGTATTCCCAGATCGGAGCTCCGGCCCTGTTGGCTATTCCAAATTTCCCACACGTTCATGGAATTCAACCTTTGCAGACTCCATCTAAACCGGGTGGTGGGCCAACCTTTTTAACTGGTGAAGCCACAGTGGGTTGTAAAACGTGACAGAGGGGCTGGAGCAGCAGCTGGCTGCAGCTCCCTGCGCCGTGTTGTCTTCATCCTGTCCACAACATCACCTGTTTTTGCTGTCGGCAGCCCAGTGAGCCGACTGACTGAGTGGAGGGAGGGAGGGAGGGAGGGATGGAGGGATGGATGGAGGGATGAAGGGAGGGCTGAAGGGATGGAGGACGGCACGGATTAACTGTGCCGTGTTGTTGCTGCAGTTCACACATTCCAGTGGGCCGATGCAGGCCGGCCCACTGTACCAACACTGAGGCCTCCTTCACCCATCACCACCACCTCCTCCACCACCACCTCCACCGCCTTCACCTCCACTACCTCCTCCACCTCCTCCACTACCACCATCACAGCCACCTCCACGACCCCCATTACCACCACCATCACCACCACAACCTCCACCTCCTCTACCTCCTCTACCACCACCTCCACCTCCTCTACCACCAGTACCTCCTCTTGTCCTTGTCCAACCTTCTTCTCTAGCCTCCTGGAAACAGATGCTCTCTCATATTCATTGATGGTTTATTTTTCTTTGACACTTGGGTTGTTTTTTTTTTTAGCTTTTTAGTTTGTTTCTAAAAATGCTCCTGTGCTGAAAACAAAGCCATAGTGTTGCCAGTGTTCAGCGCAGCAGTGACAATCCTTTTGAAAAGTTAACAGTTTGACACCGCACACGATTGACTTCACAAACCATTGTTTTCTGATTATGAAATGTTTCTGTGAACTACTGAGGAACAATCAGAGTCCATCCTTTATTTCTTTTAACTTTTCAAAAAGTAAAGGTCTACCAAAACATGCAATACTGGAAACCAGCTCTATTGTGATGTCACAAAGGGCACTGATACCACTCTTGGGCTGAAGCCATTTCACCCCTTGCCAACACGTGGAAGGCACAACAAAGCATCATCTTTAGCAGGAAGCTCAAAATTAAGTTATTTTTTTCTTTGCAGCAGGCTGTAAACAGAGGGCTAATTATACTGTTAGAGACCTTTTGGATGATTCATGATGCCAGGCTGCTCTGCTGGAGCTCGGAATGAAGCAGCGGTCTAAAAGTCACTTGAACAGGGACCGGGAAATTCCTGCAGGCTGAGAACATGTTGGCTGCGGGACGTCTTGTTTGTGATGTGCTGCCCTCTGGCGGCAGCGCCGTGTAACACCACTCAACCTGAGCAGCAGGTGTAGTGGGAGGACTTACTGCCACGGCTTAGACAGGCAATAAATCTGGATTCTATGACTTGATGTCAGGTGATGTAACTTGTTTTTTTTGTCTCTTTTGTTTATTCTAACTCAGGGACGAGTGGAGGTGGAGGCCGGCAACGAAAACATGAAGTTTGAAACTGGACCTTTCTCCTTCTATGGTGTCATGGCCCTCAGTCCATCCACACTGGGTTAGTCCTCCACTACTCCTTCTCTTAATTCTTTCTTTCTTTTCCCTCTGTTCTTTTGTTTTATTTCTTTCTGCTTTCATCCTGTGATGCTGACTGAAATCAGAGAGAAGTACATCAAGGGGTGTTCTGTAGATAAACCATCTCATGTGCAAGATGTTTTTTGGCACAATGTTCTTTTTTAAATTCTAATCCCTTTCACTTTGTCCTTGACCAGGTGGTTTTTAATTTCCCATTGTTCTTCTTGGTTTTTGTTCTTTTGTTTCTTCTCATCCATTCCATCACTCGTTCTGATGCCAATCAGAACTTTGGACATCAATCCAACTCATGGTGTTTTTTCCTCCCTGGATCAAGTAGTACAGAGCCCCCCCAAAGGCCAAGGGTTTTAGAATTAAAAAAAGAGAAACTTGTCGGTTGGCTCTCTATCTGTTTGTCATCTTTGCATTTTTTACAATAATTGTTCCCTGCTCGGTCTGATGGTGGTGCTGTCGGTGAGAGATGTGTTTCTAGTCTTGATGTGGTGTGCCTGGTGACAGACAGAACTAAACATCCTGTCAGTCTGGTCCAGGTGTGGAAAACACAGCCACCAAATGAGTTGTGCAGTTGCTACCTGAGGCTGCCAACCATCCCAGCAGGGAGAGATCCCCCTTCTGCTTGTACTCCGCCACTCCCTCCCTCCCTTCATCCCTCACTCCTCTCTTCTCCTCTCAGTGGCAGCACATCGTCCTCGCCACCTCCCCTTTAAGAGGTTCTCTCTGTTCTCTCGGTTGCCAGGTAAAATCCGGCATGTCTGTGTCCCTTTTTAACACCGGGTGGTGGGCCACCCTCTGTGTGGGTGGAGATAAGGACTGCAGAATGAGGGATAGACAGATAGATAGATAGATAGATAGATAGATAGATAGATAGATAGATGAAAAGGTGGATAGATAGAGATTCTCTACTTTGCCCCTTGGTTAATTTCTTTTAAACTCTTTTTTTTTTTTTTACATTTAAAGTAAAACAAAAAAAAAAAACGAACTCTATTATCTAGTAGTGATCATGTTTCACTCCGACCTTACTTTAGATCTTTTCCACTTCAAGGTAAATAAAGTTGAGATGTTTTCCACAGGAAAACTTCAACTCTAAAAAAAAAAAAAAAGATTCATTATTATTATTATTATTATTATTATTTATTATTATTATTATTATTTATTTATTTATTTATTTTAATTCAGTCAACCAATCGCTGGTGCGAGGCAGCACAAACGTGTGGGTGCAGGTCATGTCAGTGTTCATGCTGGTGGAGAAAATAACATTTTCTCCATCACGACGACATGCTTCAACACGGAAATGGGAGTTGTATTTTTTGGCTAAAAAAAACATGTCGCAGCAGAAAGCTGCCAGACTCAGTCAGAGTTTAGTTTCAGCCTCCCAAAGCCAAGGTCAATAGGAAACAGAGCTTCTAAACCAAGAGTCTGCAGTCATTCATACAACACTGTAGGCATGTATGTATTCAGGAAGTGACACCGAAAATATGTGCTAGTTTTTAATATTTAGTACGGCAGGGAAATATCAATGTCAGGAAATTCTTAGTATGTAATGACTAAAAGGGAAAATAACGAGAAAATGGAAGAGGTGGGAGGAGGAGGGGGGGGGTGGCCTCAAGACTAAAATGCTGAATAATTGTGAGATAGAAGTCAAACAGCCAACCCAGTTCCAAGTCTCAACACAACTTCTCAGTGAAAAGTGAAACATTTGGATCAGTGTCATTCTGTCGTGGGACTGTGGGTTCGACTCTGGGTGAAGATGGTTGTTTGGAACTGGGTTTATTGCTGTAACGCTTCCACCCACTTCTCAAAGATCCAGCAGGTCGCTTTTTCTATCGCTGTTCAAATTAAAAATTGACAGTAGTAGGAGTACATTATAGAAGTACATAATAGCGTTTGGAGTCTGGTTCAAGCGTTGAAATGTTTGTCTCTCGGCGGTTCCAGTAGTCAGTGGGAACAACACATCTGGAGCGGAAATATGGAGCAGAAGCGACCCAGGAAAGTGAAATCCACTGCCTTTATGATGCCTGCTGGATCTAAAAAAAAAACTGTATTACAGCTGAAATAACACAGATGGCGTCATTAGTTAGTGAGTGCTAACAACAGCAGAGTAGTGGTGGTGGTAGTTGATCTGAGATTAACCAGCCCTGCTAACACATGCGTGCAGGGAAAACAGTTTCCTATGAGTCACTGAGGCCCCCTGCTGGAAGACTTACAACCACTGGTAATAACGGAGGCTGGTAAAGAAGCATGTTGTGTCGTGTGTGTGTGTGTCGTGAACAGTGAAGCTACAGAAGTTTTATGGTCTCATTTACTCAAATTCAGGACGTGTCATTTTTATTTTATTTTATTTTTTGCCGGGGTTGGAGGAGGTTGCTTGATGATGGCCACAAAGTTAGTCATGGTGGAAAATAACAAATGATTAGAGATTCAGAGGTGAGAATGGGAATCGTTCCAAGGTGAAAAAAAGTTAACCATGACTCAGAGTCTGAGTTTTGTGTTTTTTTTTTGTTTTTTTCTCTGAAAATATCGTCATGATTTTTCATTGAATTGCTCTTGGTTCTCCGGGTGGAAAATTTCCAATCACTTAGTTTGTTCTAAGTTCTGTGTGAATGTCATCGTTTAGCTCCGTGTTTTTCAACTTTTTTGAGCCAAGGCACATTTTTATTTACATTGGAAAGGTCCCATGGCACACCACCAACTAAAAATATTATTTAAAAAATGACAAATTCATAAATTATAAATTTGGCCTAATAATGACAATATAATCTCTTAATATATTCATACTCACTCAGTGTGAAACCTGGTTACATGCTCACATACTGTAACTGAAATACAGGCTCACATTCATTTTAAAGTACCTTTTAAAGTCACTCCACAACGTTATGTGATTATTTCCTTGAGACTAATTAAGTAAAATTGGATAATTTTTCACAATACATCTGACATTATCTCACGGTGCCCTAGTGTGGCCGCAGCACAGTGGTTGAAAAACACTGCTTTAGCTGGTTGTTGAAGACTGATGTCGTTGAGTTTATTTTTTCTGTAACTAACAATCTAAGAACAGCACGATATACATAGCACTAATTAGCAATAAGTGTTTCTAATTCGTGCTATATTGTTTTTTTTTTATAGTAATAAAGTAGAGTAGTAAAGTGTAAAAGAAAAGAAGCTCAGTGTTGTGTGACGAGGCCTCAGTGTGTGTTTGCATCCTTCACTCCTCTGCATCTTTCTGAACAGTAGTTGTGTTTGCATGCTGGTGTGTGTGAAGCCAGGCCTCCCCCCCCCCACACACACACGCAGGCACGCAACCAATAAATGAGTCACTGCCTCATCGTCTCCTGGAAATTTTTGTGCGTTTGTGCCTGCCGGTATGTGAAAGTCACCGCAGAGGAGGTCACAGGTTTCTTGGAAACTACTCTGCGTTAGCCAATACCCTCTGGCCATGTAAACACTGTCATTCAGTTCTTTCATTGATACTCTGAGCACTCATCATCATCATCATCATCATCATCATCATCATCATCATCATCATCAAATCAACTTTTATTTTATACCTTTTGCACCTTTCAAAATAAAAGCCTTCTTCTTAAAGTTATCATTTTAATTAAAATAAAACAAATTGTCCTGAACATAAATGATCAATATTCTCATTTAATTGAAATGTACTTTTAGGCGCCTACATCATCATCATAACCATTTTCTCACCTTAATCTCTCTAATATTCGCCTGCTTCGAGCATCGTGTCCTCTCTTCCTCTGTCTGTCTTTACGTTGTTCATTCTTTTGTGTGGCAGCACATTTTCAACACGGCCACTGATGTGTTTTCTGTGTGTGTGTGTGTGTGTGTGTGTGTGTGTGTGTGTGTGTGTGTGTGTGTGTGTGTGTGTGTGTGTGTGTGTGTGTGTGTGTGTGTTTGTCTCCACAGAGTTCCGCTCGCCCTCCCACCTGAGCGGTCTGAACCGCACGGCCTCGCTGAGCGGCGCCGAGCGCAGCGACTCGTTGTCAGTCAGCGGCAGCAACACTCAGCTTAACAGCACCCTGCCACTGCAACAGTACACACCCGACTTCTACGTCAGAGCCCTCAGCGACCTTCAGTTTGTCAAGGTGAGTAGCCTGGAGTAGCCCCACAAGTTCAAACCCTGTTCACTGACAGTGATCATCAGTGACTTAGTCCAGCCTAAATTAATACGCCTTATATTACCGTCAGTATGACACTCTTCCTCCTCCTCCTCCTCCTCCTCGTCCCCTTACTCCTCCAGATCACGCGGGCTCAGTACCAGAACGGTCTGATGACGTCTCGGTTGGACAGCACTCCTCAGTCGCCGGAGAGCAGCCACAACTTGGATCGCCTGGATCAGGCCATGCCCACCGTCACACCCTCCACCATCCTAGACTTTGGGGGCGGAGCCACGCTGACGGAGAATGGGCCGGACGAGACCACCCTTCTTCTCATCAACGAGCACAACTCACCGCACCTGGCCAACAACAACAACAACAGCAGCAGCAGACTGGAGAACAGCGTTTGACCCTTGACCCCTTGGCCCCGCCCCCTGCCCTGCCCACATCCATATGTTTCCATGTGTGCACTACTTCAACCAAATGTATGCTGAGGAGGGGAGGGGTGTGTGTGTGTGTGTGTGTGTGTGTGTGTGTGTGTGTGTGTGTGTGTGTGTGTGTGTGTGTGTGTGTGTGTGTGTGTGTGTGCCTTTGCACAGGGGACAAGCCCTAAAGAGACGAGCCATGTGTGTCAATACATGGGAATTAAACACCACCGCCAGCCTTCCCTTCCTATTGGCTGTCCCTCATCAGACTCAGGGAGACTCCGCCCCTCTTCCCCCACCCACGCCCCCCACCCCAACCCACCCATCCATACAGCTAGAAGACAAAGAGCACGTCGTCATGTCAGCAGCTCAGACACAGTCATATATGTTGATAGTGACTATTTATTGATACACCACAGAGACAAGACATTCACACATTCACTTCCTGTTTGTGTTTCATTCAGAGGAGGAGGGGCGCTTTGAGAGGATTTCTGTATGTGTGTATATAAACACACACACAACATATATATATATATATGTATATATGTATTTATGTATATATGTTTATATATATATATATATATATGTATATATGTATATATATATGTATATATGTATATATGTATATCTATATATATATATATATATGTATATATATATATCTATATATATATATACCTATATATGTATGTATATATGTATGTATATATATGTATGTATATATATGTATGTATATATATATATATATATGTATATATATATATGTATATATATATATGTATATATGTATATGTGTATATGTATATATGTATATGTGTATATGTATATACGTATATATATATATGTATATATATGTATATTTATATATATATATGTATATATATATATATATATATATATATATATATATATATATATATATATATATGCATGCATGTATGCATGCATGTATACGTATACATATATGTATATTATATACATGTATGTGTATATTATATATATATATGTGTGTGTATGTATATGTTTGTGTGTATATATACACATATGCATATACATACACATATGTACATACACACATATAATACACATACATATATATAATATACATATATGTATATGCATATTTATATACATATATATCTTTCTATTTTCCTAGTGTGCATAGCAGGTGTGAGCAGTCCAGAGCCTTTTTCCTCCTTGAATTGTTGGAGGGATTTTTGCAGCGTCGTGATCAAGACAATCAATCAAAGTCATGAATGTGTTCGGTCAAATGTGTCGGGTACGAAAACCTCCGGGAGAGGCGGGAGTGGGGGGGGAGAAGGGTGGGGGGGGGGCGTCTTTTGGTTTCTCCTCTTATCTTCTTTCTCTTTTTTTGTTTGTTTTTGGTCATTTTTTTAATCCTCCTGAAAAGATGCAATGGGAATTTTTTCAGATTTTAAAGAGCAAAATCTGCGCAAATCTGTTTTTAGGCAGGTGGGGAATGTTTCAGGAGCAGAGGCTTTGTCTGTGTGTGTGTCGGTGTGTGTGTGTGAGACCAAACTGGGCCATTACCAGACTTTTGTTGGAAACCAAAAGAGCGACACACTCTGATGAGAAAATAATGATAGAAATCTGATGTTTATTTATTGAGATTGGTGTGTGTGTGTGTGTGTGCGTGTGTGTACGTGCGTGCGTGTTGTCTGGGTGGGAGACTTTTTATCTTGTGCCTCATTGTGCGATTTTTAAGATGTTATCTTGCATCCAGTGATTGTGTTTGCTTCACTTTTGATTTCTTTTGTAAATCCATGAGGGGAATCAGTGACGGTGTCGAACGATGATGTCGAGCAAAGCTTTGCCACATGACGACGGTTCTTTGCTCGTGTTGTTGCTCCAGTTGTTTTTGTAACGACGATGCTCACACTCCATTTCTCTTCTACTGTACCAACATTGTTAAGATTATTTTAAAGGAAAGCAAATCCGATCGCCGACCTTGTAAATCATGATTTACTCCTACATTTTTTGTCCTTAATGCCTTTTTCTTTTTTTCCTTTTTTCTTTTAAAAGCAAAAGTCAATGACCTGTTGTCATGTTGTTACTTCACACCAAAGAGACGGTTGTTGCTGCTGCTGCTCTTCTGCTCTCTGGTTGGCTCTGTGGGGTGATCACGGGTGCTCCAACAACTCGCTGCTTTCTTTATTTTATTTTCCCTTACGTTGGCACACCGGGAGGTGATACCAGGCCACATCCTTGTCGTCTGTCCCTGTTGTGGGGGGAAAAAAAGGGATCCTGGGAAAAAGGTTGGACGTGGACGAGGGAAGAAGCGCACCACGACGGGACGCTGTGAGGCATTTTTTCGTATCTACACAGTGACATTCTAACTCAACAACACTGACAGTTTCAAAAATCACTAAGTTCCTACTGTGACGATGTTTCAACAGAGTCGTGTTTTGTTAAAATAAAACTGTATTTTGTTTTGTTTTTTTGATTTTTTTTTACTGGAAGGTCTGTGGTCTTGTGCTTCCTTCTCTCTTCGCTCCTCGGCAAGCGACCAACCGTCGCCAACAGAAAGCAGAAAACATGAAAGAGGGAAGGCTGCGCCTTCACTTCCCTCTCTCTGGGAAGTCAAGCGCTTTTCTGTCATGAAGTGTGACTCTTGGAGAATTTCCTGGTTCTTTTCACACTGTGGGAAAAGCCTGAATATCGTGACTTCACGCGTCATTAAAAAGAACAAGACTCACGTCTGACACAATTGTTTTTCTCAGTAATGTGGGCTGAATGACCACAAACAAAACTTCTTCTTCTTCTTCTTCTTCTTCTTCTTCTTCTTCTTCTTCTTCTTCCTCCGCTTATCCGGGGTCGGGTCACGGGGGCAGCAGCCTTAGCAGAGATGCCCAGACCTCCCTGGCCCCAGTCACCTCCTCCAGCTCATCCGGTGGGACCCCAAGGCGTTCCCAGGCCAGCCGGGAGACATAGTCCCTCCAGCGTGTCCTGGGTCTTCCCCGAGGCCTCCTCCCGGTGGGACATGCCCGGAACAGGGAGGCGTCCAGGAGGCATCCGGAACAGATGCCCAAGCCACCTCAGCTGGCCCCTCTCGATGCGGAGGAGCAGCGGCTCTACTCCGAAAAACAAAACTGTGATGACATTTAGATTATTGATTTGATTTTAAAAAAAAAAAAAAAAAAAAAAAAAAGATATTTCCTAATTTTCTTGTTTAAAACTTGCTTTGGAAGGGTAGAAGAAGAAAAAAAACGTATGGTGGATGATGAAGTCGCTGGTGGGACTACAAATCCCAGCCAACTGCACTTCTCTTTCTCCTCATCCCTTTTTCCACCACATGTTCTGTGGATTTTTGCAGAAATGTGGATCTATTGCCCGGTTAGCCTACATGGACCTCGTGTCACCACGTTCCCATTCAATTGGTCAATTCAGTTCCTTTAAATGGTAAATGGACTACACTTATATAGCGTCCATACACATGGTACCCCAAAGCTTTACAAAGGCTTCTCATTCACCCATGTACTCACACTCGTACTCCCATAGGTGGCTCCTGCCACGCAAGGTGCTGCCAGTCCCAATGGGAGCAATTTAGGGTTAAGTGTCTTGCCCAAGGACACAACGACAGACTTGGATGGAGCGGGATTTGAACCACCAATCGGTCATTGGACAACCCGCTCTACCTCCTGAGCGACAGTCGCCCCTATCGTCACCAACATTAACTGCCAAAGTCAGTGTTTGGCAGCAGCCACACATGACAGCAAGAATGAACCAAATTATAGACGAAAACAGTATCATATCAAACTATATAAAAATAATAATGGTGCAACAACACAAGTTCACAGTGCAAAGGAGAGCGGGGTGGGGGGTGGTCAACGTTCCAAAGTATGTTGCGGAGAGAGAGAGAAATGTTATCAAGTTTCATTTAAGTTGCACAACTTCAGGAATGTGGTCCAGGTGACGAAGCAGCAGGTGGGAGAGGCTGGGACTTCCAAGGTGACAGTTAGACTCCTTTTATTGGCTACTTGTTAAACATTGACTATTTTTTATTCTTGTTTTGAAAGAAACTAAACAGACTTCCCTGCAGCTCTCGCTCATAGAAACACTGCTGGACCGTCTTCCACATTCCATTACATCCTCCAGTATCGAGCCAAAGTCGCCTGTCACTGACTGGGAATATGATGTGATTAGAGACATGGATCCATCCATCCATCCATGGAATAACATGACAATAACTGCAAAATGTGAATGTTATGGATGTGGAATGTGTCTTTTTAATATGGTTTTTAGTATTTATTGATTTTTTTAATGAATACAAATGCACCGAAGGAAGACGCTTTTAAATTCAGTTGTCCTCCTGTATAATGACAATAAAGAATTCTATTCCATCCATCCATCCTCCTGCACTGGGGCTCTGCTGGAGCTTCTTCCAGCTGTCGTAATTAAAAACAGACCTAATGTTTCTCCTCAAATGTCCAGACTTTACTCATCCACAGACTTTGCAATCTGTCCGCAATTCTGTTACAAACCAGATTTCACAACCTGTGTGTGTGTGTGCGTGTGTGCGTGTGTGTGCCCGTGGGTTCTGTTATCTCTTTCCCTTAAAGCAACAGCAGGGTTGATGGACAGAAGTTGCTTATTAAGCTTCACACTTCAGACTGATTTACTGTATGTATATATGTATGCATTTATATATATATATATATATATATATATATATATATATATATATATATATATACATATATATATATATACATATATATATATATATATATATATATGTATATATATATATATGTATATATATATATATATATGTATATATATATATATGTACATATATACAGGTGTGTGTATATGTATATATATGTATATATATATATATATATATATATATATATATATATATATATATATATATATATATATATATATATATGTATATATATATGTATATATATGTATATATGTATATATATGTATATATATATATACACACACATACATATATATATATATATATATATATATACACACATACATATATATACATATTTGCTGATGTAAGACATCCGTGTTGAGTCAACACTGGTTGTCTAATCTTCAACTAATCTCTTGAGGAATGCAGGCTGTTATCAGTATCTGCTGCTTGACTCACTGAGTCTCTCCTGCCCTTCTAAGTACTGCAGTGACACTCCAGCCACGGTGACGTGTTTCTGCGTGGGCTACGGAGCAACCAGATTTCCAGATTATTGTTATTTTGTTTTTAGTTTTTTTTTTCTTTTTATTTCAACCCAAAATCTTTTAGTTCAGAGAGAGCAGAGGTCCAAAAAAATAATAGGTCATGTTGTGTGTCTGTGTGTGGAAGTATAAACTATGTTTGGAGAAATGAAGAGAAAGATGAGGTTCATGCAAAGAGGAATCGAGCAAACAAAGAAATAAGATTCACTCTTCTGCGTCCACTTCTCTCTCACACTCACTCACTTCATGTCTTGCCTCACTTCATCCAGAAATCTCCTCTCTGATCCTCCTCCTTCTTCTCCTGCACCTCCTCTTACTTCTCCTCCTCTTCCCTCTTCCTACTCCTTATTCTTCTACTCTTACTTCTCCTCCATCACCTGCTCCTCCTCCTCCTCCTCCTCCCTCCCACTTCCCACCTCGGCCTCCTCCTCAGATCTCCTCTGTTCCTCCTCTGGACACATCCAAACCATCTCAGTCTGGTTTCATCTCCAGACCTTCTAAGGTGCTCCGTCCCTCTGATGTCGAATTGTCACACCACTTATGAATAGAATATATTTTCTTCCAGTTCTGTGATCACCTTACCTCCGTGCGCCTTTCTTTAATTTGTTTTGTTGTTGTTTCAATTTTTTAGGTGTACCAAATCCTTTATTGCTCTGTTCTACTGAGTGGCTGTTTGGTATTTACGAGGGCCATTTCCACACTCGGCCACACAACAACCAGAATATGACACATGGGGGCGATGATGAAACACTCGCCATGGTTTCAACTGCCGCCAGTGTGGCAGGTTTAAAGGACATGTTTAGGGAAGTTAAGCCCATTTTAGGGAAGTGGGCAGAACCAAGTTGGACTCACTGCGGCTCCACTCCATCCCTCTGACGTCACTGGGAATTTTGCCTGCCGCACCGGTTCTGCAGGTACGAGGACAACCCATGTTCTATTCAATTGAGCGGATTTGGCAAAAGCTGCTGTTGGGAAAGACATGATGAAATATGTCTCAGGTAACAGTGACTTGTTCAGACAAAAGCATTCACACATTTTGTTGTGGATAGGAAATACTTCCGTTTTTGATTATTTCCTCATTCTAAAAGGCAAGTGACTGCTTCCTTCTTCCACTGTGTGGTGTGCCCACCTTGAAACCTTTTTTTAATATGGGATAACTAGAAAGATTTTGAATTGGGACCGAGCACACCATCAGCCCCAGGTTAAGGAGCTTTCTGAAATATTGTCTGCCTCTGGCCTGCATATAATGCTCCGAAATCATTTGCACTCTAATATTAATTTTGCCAGACAAAGACTTTTTTGAAAATATGGAGAAGAACAGTATGGAAAAAGCCAAAGCTTAAGTTTAGTTTAAGAATGATGATGATGTTACAGAACCTTTTGTTTCCTTTAGTTCACAGTGAAGGCAGAGGTAGCTCAGTGACCTTTGACCTATGGCAGTAGAAGTGTGAATTTTGTGATCTCCGGGTTGGTGGAAGATGAACTCATTTCACTGTCCTTTGTATTGCAATTTAGAAAATTCTCTTTTTGAATCATCCATCCATCCATCCATCTTCTATACTCACTTATTCCTATTCAGGGTCACGGGGGTCTGCTGGAGCCTATCCCAGCTGTCTTAGGGCAAAGGCAGGGTGACACCCTGGACAAGTCGCCAGTTCATCAGCAGGGCCACATAGAAACAAACAACCATTCACACTCACATGCACACCTACGGACAATTTAGAATGTTCAATTGACCTCACATGCATGTTTTTGGAGTGTGGGAGGAAGCCAGAGCACCCGGAGAGAACCCACGCAGACACAGCAAGAACATGCAAACTCCACACAGAAAGGTCCCAGGTCCAGGCCCCGGAATCGAACCCACGACCTTCTTGCTGTGAGGCGGCAGCGCTAACCACTGCGCCACTGTGTCGCCCTTTTTGAATCAATTCAGCTGAAGAAGACCCTGATTTACTGTGGAAACATAAAGGGGAGATTGTGTGCTGGTTGCTTGAAAATTAGGTGTGTGCTCTGGCTGAATTAATAGAAAATGCTGGTAATGGCGACAGAGTATTTTGGATCCCATCTGACAAGTTGTTTGGTTTGTATGTACCGCTAATTTTCACGGTTGTGTTACTTTCTGCTTTTTTTTTTCTTCTGAAGTCACATGACTGTCGTGGACATAATTGTGGGAATATTACTGACCAATGTATTGATCAGTGTCTAAAGAGCCCATGAGGTCTGGGCTGCAATCAGGATGTTTGACACTCAAATAAACAGATCAATCAATCAATCAATCAAGTCGTGTGTCGTTCAGACAAGGAAGTGCAGACAGCTGAGCGCCAGACACTCAGCTGCTCTGTGGTGGATGTAGGTGAGGGAATGTCGGTCAGACAGCTCACAGCTTTACCAACGCAGAGTGGCAGGTGTGTCTCTGAGTGACTTCAAATCCAACTGCATTCTCTGCTCATACCGGACGTGCTGCTGTTTCATAGTGTCCAACCAACCAATGCTTCCGTGGGTTGTGTTGTGATTCTTCATGCCTTTCCCGCTTCCTGCTGCCTGCATTGAAGAGGGCATTAGTCAGCACCAACTGCGTGGGCCTCAAGCAACAGCTTGGCAGAAACACACCCTCACAAACGTGCACACGCAAACAACACACACACCCTCACAAACACGTGCACACTCAAATAACACACACACACACACACACACACACACACACACACGAGTATATACTTTATTGAGAATAAAATTGAAAGTCATGACATCGTTCTCTTCCTCCTTCCTATAGCCAACAGAGTCGGTCTTCTGGTTTTAGTGCTTTGTTGTAAACATTAAAGTTTTCACATCAATCATAATAACTACGTGCTCAAAATGAAAATATTTCAGGAGCCTGACAGCTGTGAACCTGCTGCTTTTAAAAAACCCTGTCAGGCAAAATGAGAAAAATTAGTTTAAAATAAATGTACATGGTCTGTTTTTAGTGTGCAATTCAACGACTATTAGTCAAGCCTGTGGCTCTCAATGCAGGTGAATGTGGGCTGAATCCTGCACCAGACTCTTGACTCCGCCCTGCTTTTCCCTTAAAAAGGAATACCTGAATGAGGAAGTGAAGAAATGATAATGATGATGAAGCAATTGCGCAACTTTACCACAAACATGCCAACTGTGGCTTGTGGAATTTTCCCCTGTAGAATAAAAAAAGAAACAATACATTTCTGGCTGTGAATTTCATTGTGTCTTGACGAGCTTTTAAATGGTGAATGCTGACTGTCAAACCAATAATAAAACAGTTCTTCTTCTTCCTTTTTATTATCATTATTGTTAATATTTAGTAGTAGTAATAGTACTGTTATAATTTAACCTAGTACGGTTGGTATCGGCAGTATTTCTTCTCTCCATTGCTTTGGGTCCCAGTCCACCCCGAGTTCACCAGATGCTGTGATCAACTGGTTTGAGACTGAATTTATTGGATTTATGAGTGACACCATGAATCGGACTGCGAGTGCTGTTCCACCACTTCAGCACAATGAGCGCACTCTTTACCTTTTGCTTTGTAGTAACTGGATGTTGCATGAATGCATTTTAACATTGAAGACGTTTTTGTTTTCCGTGTGTTATTCGAATGCGCAACCAATGTGTGTCACAGCAGGTTTAAGAAAGATATGAGATCAGGTGGGACGACAGAAAAACAGGCATCCACACTAACAGTGCTAGCAAGATGCTTTCTGGATCAAATCTTTGGCACTAGACCTCAAAAGCAGCCATATACTTGTACCTGTCATGTTATGTGACCACCCATTTCACCCTAATGTGAAATATTGTCATAACAATTATGTGTTCAAAAAGTAATGTGTTAATTGTTGCACACTCCTTCCTCGAGGCTGAGCGCTATTGTCAGTGGCATCACCTTCTGTCGCAATCGTGAAACCTGATGGCTTTGTATGAGCAGGAAGTACAGTGTTTCATAATCATGGCAGCTCACAAGTGAGAGCAGTGGCGCGGACCTTCCCACTTCCTGTCTGAGGCGGGTAATTTCCCTGCAAAGACCATAAAAATGTGACAAGCATCAGAGGGACTCACAACGTGGACAAGAGCTCAGAGACAAGCAGCAGTGAACCTCTGATCCCCTCTAGAAGGTAGATCTCCTCAGACTGGTGTCCTCTTTAAATCCAGGGAGCACTTATAGGTGAACATTATCCTCAGGGGTAAAGCTGCATAGATTCTTGTTGATGGAATGTCTGTCTTTTCTATAGATCCTAAACAAAACAACAGCAACATGGAATCACAGAACAAGTGGAGCATGAAGATGTCCAAGGGCCTGGACATGGAGATCATCCACCATCCACCAAAAATGAGGAGCGTGGTCAACCTGATCATCGCCATGGAGAGACTGAAGGCGGCCGACATGTTTGAGTTCAGAGATGAAGAGCTGCTCAGCTTCATGCGGGAGAGCATCATTGAAGGTAAGCTAAAGAAAATTGTGTTTAAACAAAAAAAAAAAAAAAAAAAAAGTGTTGGGATGAACAGAGCTAATGGACGGTGGTTGATTGGTCCCTCAGAGCGCGTAGTGTTTGAGACCACAGCAGCTCCAACACAAGAGTACATCAAGACAGAAGAGAGCTTGTGCATGGTGAACGACACAGAAAACAAGAGTTTGTACTGGGTCCCCAACAACATGGAGCTCAACGCAATCATCCTGCAGGGAGGCGCCGACACCTGCAGAGGTAATTGAAGCCATCACAATTATTATTGTCACGATCAGTGGAGCATTTTGACCGCACTGGGATTAGAGTGTAGTCCAGTGGGCGGCAAACTATTTGACTGGTGGGCTACAATGGGTTGTAAAATGTGACAGATGTTGCAGCTGTTTCAGAATGTTAGCTTTATTCCCACTGTAAACCTAGTGCGCTCCTAGCGAGAGCAAAAAGTACAGAGAGTGCACTCGAAAAGCCCAACGTTTCGAGGACATTTCAATCAATCAGTTAAACTTTGTTCTACGTTCTCGCCTCAGCTCACATGAGCATGTCGACGTACGTGCACCCAGCGCCTCCTGTTGAGACCCAGATCGTTGCTCTGGGCATCAGGAACACCAACTACTTCCTGTCTTGCCACAAGGATGGGGAAGTTCCAACACTGCGCGTGGAGGTAAAGCCCTGACTCTGCGATTGTCACATTATCTCATCCCTCAGGTTCAGAAAAGAATGAATGACCACACGTTACCATCCAAATGAGCAGCAATGAATAAAAATGAATTTTTTCACAGGGATTTTCACCTGCTGTACAATGCCAGTATTACTTTTAAATCAAGGGTTTTCCTTGTTTACTTGTGAAAGTTTCTAAAAGTATAGATTTACCACTTTGACCTTTCTCTTTTTTGCTCTGTTGACCAGCTGGTGGAGGACAAAGACAGTCTGCAGAGGATCAGTTCCAACAGTGACCTGAATAGATTTCTCTTTTACAAAACTGTCACTGGAGTGAACATCAGCACCTTGGTGTCTGTGCGCTACAGTGACTTCTACATCAGCACGGCCCTGGAGAACAACCGACCGGTGGAGCTGTGCCAAGACAGCGCGCCTCGCTACCGCAGCTTGGTCTTCGAGCAACTGAACAAGAACTCCGGATGTGAACGTCAACTGTGAACCTTTTCTTAAGTCTTTTCAAAACAGGTTTACACGCTTACATTTCAATTATTTAATCGAACTGAAATTTATGTATTTAATATTTATAATTGAAAATATAATGAACGCCAAATGACATGTTTTTGATGAAAGCACTGCCTCTGAGCACGAACGACTTTTGTACGTTCTGTAGAGCATCTATTTACTGTATGTACCGAGTACAGAGAGTGAAATACAGTGTATTGACATAGCAAAGTTTCAACACAAGATAGTAGTGTTTTACTGTCTGCTGTTGACTGGGTATCTTTTGTGCTGAATGATATGACATGCTGTTGATGTTTTAAAATCTTTGATTAATTTATCTATTTATTCATTTTTTGTAAAAAATTTGTTTATGTGAATTATTTAAACGCTTTGAAGTGACTCCTGAATAAAGACTATCAACTACAGTTGAATTTGTGTGTTATTACGAAATACACTTTTTTTTTTTTTTTTTTTTAAAGAAAAATGAAACACACAGTACATTTTGATAAAGCTAAATGCATTCTGAGTTATTTAATCAAAATTTTCCTATAAAAAGGCAAGCACCAAGGACGTTCTGAATGTTGCGCCTCTGTGATATTGAACGTGTTAATCATATAGAACAAAAACTGTAAGAAGATATTAAATGTGATGAGATGTCGAAGGAGATACGAGTGGAGAGCTGACAAAAGTGTGAGACGGAACAATCTGCACACACACAGCCCTAAACGCAACATTACACATCATGGGAAAACATCCCTCAGTGCAGTGTGAAAGCGGTTTCTCTGTCCCACACTCCACCACCAAAGCAGTAGATGGCACTAATGCGCCGATGAAGTTGGTTGCCACCCGCCTAAAACAAAACAAAACAAAAAAGACGAAGAAGAAAGAGTAGGCGGGAATTTCAAAACAAGATGCGCTCGACCTCCGGCGGCTCGTAACGACTTGTTGTGCTGCTGTGTGTCGAGCAGCTGAGAACCAGGCGGTTGTTTTGTCGCTCAGCGGCATCAAGTCGCAAGAGGAAAGTGGAATCGGACACTTTGGAAGCATGGAAGAAGGGGAGAGCGTCGCTTTGCTGTCCAGAAGAGGTGAGCGAGTTTGTGGAATGGCCGTGCTGAGCTGACTGTGCTCGCGCTCCGCTAGCTGAGCTGCTAGCACCGCGGGGTCATCTATACAGAGAACGCGACTGTTGAACGCAGCGCAAGTTACAATCATGTTATTATAATGATACATTTCTGGCTCTTTAGAAAATAGTAGAAAGACACAGATATTTGTGAACGAGACGCAGCGCGATGACATTTCACTGGCGATGCCACCGCTAGTTCGTTTTAGAGATTGTTCAGCCACACACTGATAATGAATCACGATGAAGTGTGAATGTCTTTATATTTTGAAATCGTCTGCTCTGTTGCTACACTCATTTCGTCTCTTGAGTCATCATTTGTGTCCAGACCAGGGGTGGGCAAACTGTTAGACTGGTGGGCCTCAAAGGGTTCTGAAATGTGACAGCGGGGCCTATAAATATGTATTAGGGATCTGTAGAAAACATATCATTTATATTTAATGCCAATTGTAAATGAATTAAAGCAAAGTTGCAACAAAATCACTGTCTTTTGAAGCCCCATTGTATTCAGAGTCATTCACGGTAATGACTGAAAACACTGGATACATGGATGAAATACAGCTATTTTATGACCGACTGACTGACTGACTATTAAATATTATGTCTTTAAGTTCGACTGGCCGAATTAAAAAGCTTAATGGGCTGCATATGGCCGCCGGGCCGTAGTTTTCCCATACCTGATCTAGACCCTAAGAGATGTATTGATTAAAGTAAATGTGGCCACCAAAACAGACGTGGCTATACTAATGTTCTTTCGTAATTCTACTTGTGTGGCTGTATTTATAAAATACACAGTTAATAGTACATTGTGTACATTTTAAATTCAGCTTTAACATGGTTTAGTTGCTGTTTATCCAATGCAGAAACAGGTGGCTGACCAGCTCTTCCTTGTATTAATTAATTCTTCTCACAGAACTGCGAAAGCAGAAGCTCACGGAATATCTAACAGCCAAGGGGAAGCTGAAAGACTCCAACCCGAAGTAAGGACAAGAAAAAACTAGTCTGACATCTTGCAGTGCGTCCTGTCAGTCTGTAGATTGACTCAACATTTTACATTCCAGGTCGTCGTACCTCCGCGGTGACTCTGCACTGAAGAAGCCCCTTTCTTCTAAAGCAGAGGTGGGTTTACACCAGACTGGATGATTAAACTGCTGATTTGGTTTAAATCTGTAAGCAGCGCTTCCCGAGCTCAATTCTTCTTTCTTTCTTCCTTTCTTTCTTTCTTTCTTTCCGTTTCACAGGTTGTTTCCGGAAAAGAAAACAAGACTCCAGCTGACAGATTTGGCCACGGACAGAAAAAGGCTTCATTTCAGTTGTCGGTGAGACCTCCCAGAAATGTATTAGGTGTCAACAACAAGGTGAATGTCAGAGACGGCGTGCAAACAGGGTGGCAGGGGACTCATTCTAAACGTGCAACAAACGGCCCCACGCTGCCTAATCTGAAACCTGTGCTCAAGAAGAGTGACACGGCTCCTGCAACCAGCAACCTGAGGAACCGCCTAAACACTGGAGTACAATCGTCAGTGAGGTCCTCATCAAAGTCAGATTGTACAGCTGTGCCCATATCAGCCAGCAGGTTCCGCAGGGGCTCAAACGCTGCCTGGTCATGTCCAATGAACACAGCCGGCTCCAGGATTAGTCTGGGCTGTCTAGTTAAAACCAGAACTGGCCTGGTTCCTGCACTCACACAGTTCTTACACACTCCCAGTCAAAGCCTAGCGCGCGACTCTGCTCCGGCAACCAACACCGCTGCCTCCAGAGCAGCAGCGGCTGACAAGTCACGTCACCAGACCACCGCTGTGTCCAAGAGGCCTGCAGCTGCACAGAAGAGTTTACCTCCCACTGCTCTCAGCAAGGCAGTGAGAAACAAAGGTGTCTCGTCAACAGCAGCAGCAGGTGATAGAGAGGCAAAGGTTCAAGCCAAGCCCAACTCTCGGCCTTCCCTTTTACCTCTTAAAAGTAGAATTACTAATGGACTGAAGTCAACATCCAGCTGCACAGCTACACTCGATAAGGCCAAGGGCACCGCCAGAGGGACAGCATCCTATCAATCAGACAGACGGCCCACAGACAGCTCCACAAGACGGATGTTTGAGCGTGAAAGCAATAAAAATACCCAGCAGGTCAGCGCTTCCTCCCGACTGTCCCACCAAGTCGCAGCAAGTAGCTCCGGAGGATTCCGCAGGTCTGCGCCAGCTGCTGCAGCCAGCACAGTAAAAGAAAAGTCATCCATTCACACACACGCCAAAAAGGGGCAGAGTTTTGTAAATGGCAAACCACCACAAATTGGGTTGAGAAGAACAGCGTCTTCAGTGACCGTGCCACGGCCTCCCAGGATCACCAGCCATACACGCCCGGCCATGGTTACCACGGCGACAAAGACCCCGGCCAAGGCTGTGCCTCAGACTGAGGGAGCCAAAGTAACTGCTGCCCAGGAGGAGAGAATGTAAGCAGAACACAACCGTCCAGATGTTTCATTTTTGGGGAGGAGGAGAACACTGTACCTTGTAACTGTACCTGCTGATGTATTTCTCGATGCTAGGAGGAAGCTGAAAGAGTGGCGAGAAGCCAAGGGGATTTCCTACAAGCGCCCCCCAATGCAGGTCAAAGCACAGGTCAAGCCACCCGGAGGTGCACTTCCACCTTCCGGGAAAGACGAGGTGGACTCCCTCATCTGCACCGTCGACAGATCGCTGTCAGACTGCATCAAGTTACTGGAGGAGGTGAGTGTCCGTGAGGGATGGGGGGGGAGGGGGGGGGGGGGGGGGTCAGGGCTACTTTGCACTCGCTCACAAACTCTTGTTGAAGGTAGGCTGAGGTCACAGTGCCCCCACAGGACAGACTTTAAACCAGGGGTAGGCCCATTTTTTTGAATGTGGAGGCAGAGCAGCAGCAGATGGATGGAGTGTTTTGGTGAGCCACCTCAGAGGAGGTAAAAATGTATCTTGGCATATGTAGAAAACATGTTGCTTTAAATGTCAATTGAAAATGAACCAAAGCAAAGTTACATCCAAATCAGTACGATTAATGTATTTTCTTCAAGTTCAGCAGGCCAGAAGCTAAATGGGCCGCATATTGTGTGTGTGTGTGTGTGTGTGTGTGTGTGTGTGTGTGTGTGTGTGTGTGTGTGTGTGTGTGTGTGTGTGTGTGTGTGTGTTCGCTGCGTCCACAGGGTTCCCCTCCAGAACAGGTGAGGCCCATCCTGTCGCGGCTGCCTGCCGTGTCCAGGAAGTTCACCAAGTTCTGGATCTGTCAGGCCCGTCTGATGGAGCGGGAGGGGAACCTGGACGTTCTGCCCATGTTCAAAGAAGCCGTGGGCGTTGTGCTGGAGGTCAGACATTCATCTTTGAATGTGGAACTAATGTCTACGCCGAGGCGCTTCACTAGCTTGTGATTAAAAGTGCTTTAACAATCAAGTGATTATTGACCCGCTCCCTGTAGTTTAGATCACATTTTGCAGTGTTTAGCGTTAATTTACAGTGTTTTGTGCTACTATTTTTTTTTGCAGCCTTTGGATGAACTGCGGACGGTGGTGTTTGAAATTCTGAAGAAAAAGGAGGAGCTCCACGGTAAATCATCTGCATGTCACAAAGTCTCTTTTTTTTTCTTTTACCAGTTATTGCAGATTCATTTGCAACCAATATCTCTAAATATCAGAAAGTATGAATATATAATTAGTTAATTTCACCCCAAATGCAGAAGATCAATGTGGGGTGGCCTGTGTTGAAATTACACACTAGATAAATGAGCCTCAGTGGTCTGTTAACAAGATTCTGTTGTTGGACAGCGCCCCCCACTGGCTGATCGCCTCCCCTTCAAGCCAGGGCGGCGCTCCAGCTGTGGGCTCCCACCTCTCTGTTTGTCGTCCTGGGGGCTTCCAACTGTCCCAGGATGGAAGACACTCTTCTGGTGAACCAGTGTTCCCAGTTCACCACCTGGTTTCACCCTCACAGCAACTGGGAAAAACACAGTCATCTGCCGTTCTCAGAGAATCTCTTCCATCAAAACTGTCAAGATATTTAAAATCTTTAATTGCCATATATAAAAATATGAATATATATATATATATATGTATATATATATATATATATATATATATATATACAGATATAGATATAGATATATATATATATATATATATATATATATATATATATATATATATATATATATATATATATATATATATATATATATATATATACATATATGGAATGGGGAAATTATGGATATACATTTAAATATGGAATGCAAAAAGCTAATTGTTCAACAAAAGGCAAAATGAACTGACACACACCAACGAAAATATTGTTTTTCTTTTGTAAAAAAACAAAACAACAACAACCTAACATTTTGTTTCAGTGTCATCTATGAATGTTGAGGGAGCAGAGGAGCAGAGCCCAGGAGGTCAAAGGTCAGCAGAGATCATCAACAGTCTCTTGACGACACCCAAACCCATCACGGCGCTCATCAGCGGCGAGAAGGGAAGCTCGTCCGTCGTCAAGTACAAGGTCACGACTACTCCCGGGTACGTTGACACCAGTCCAAAACAGTGCAATTGGTGGCCCAGTGCCAACTGCTTGAACAAGACCAGTCTGGCTACAAAATAAATGTAACCGTATCGCAAAAAAAACAAAACTAGCACACACTCCTGTGGCTCTTTGATTTGACACTCTGGAATCCTTGTGGTTTGGCCAGGGGCAATACGACTGAAACCAACAGAGGTGACTCACAATTTTTGCAAAGACAATTTGATTGTTTAAAGAGAGAAACTGTTGTTCGTGAATGGCGTAAAAAAGGAGAGAAAAACTTTTCCTCCGTTGTTTGCATTGACGTTCAAATGCAATACACTTCAAAATGGGTTATGAAAAAGAAACTGGGTGTGTGTCTCTGAATCAGGTGAACAACAGGGCCGGGTTTCCCCTTGGATCTTCTTGAGAAAAACACTTGAGCAGGTGAAGTGAAGTGTAGCAGGAAGGCAGGATGACACCCTGGATCAGTGGCCACTTTATTGGGGCCACATACAGACAAAAAAACACTCACATGCACACACACCTATGGACAATTTACACTTCCTAATTTACCTCACATGCCTGTTTTTGGAGTGTGTGAGGAAGCTGGAGAACCTTGAGAGAACCCAGCAGACACAGGGGGAACCTGGAGAGAACCCAGCAGACACAGGGAGAACATGGAGAGAACCCAGCAGGCACAGGGAGAACATGGAGAGAACCCAGCAGACACAGGGGGAACCTGGAGAGAACCCACCAGAAACAGGGAGAACATGGAGAGAACCCAGCAGACACAGGGAGAACCTGGAGAGAACCCAGCAGACACAGGGAGAACATGGAGAGAACCCAGCAGACACAGGGAGAACATGCAAACTCCACACACAAAGGTCTCAGGAGACCCTGGGAGTTGAACCCATAACCTTCTTGCAGTGAGGCAACAGCGCAACAACCACTATGTCATCCAACTATGTAATCCTAATTAGTTTAATTGTTATTTGCAATTTTTTTGTTTGTTTGTGCATTTGTTTTTTAATGTTTGCGCGTGTGTGTTTTTGAAAGGAGACCTCCGAGGCAGCCGCAGGAGCCGAGACGCTTCAACGGCCAGGAGCTCCGCTTCCTCACCCCGGTGCGCCGCTCAGTCAGGATCCACGGGGCGTCCATCCATTACCCAGAAGCCCTCCGCGACCACGACCTGTGCGTGGCCTCCTACGAGGAGCTGCTGGGTGGTGGTGGTGAGGACGCGGAGGGTGGTGATGCTGAGGAGGACACGCCCCTCTACATCTACGTGGGGAACGAGGCTCTGGGAGACAAGGTGTCCGTGCAGCTGGTCAGCTCCGCTTCAGCGGAGTCGGCCAATCACTGTGAGGAAGGGAAGGGGGAGTTTCAGACATTGTGAGGACAGACGACGGCCTTCTAGCTGGGAGGAGAAAACCAACTGAGGCCCTTATATAGCCTCATGTCTCCATTGCATTCTTTATTGAACTGTACATAGTAATATTGTTATATAACTCTTAAGAGTTATATAATGTGTTATAACTGTTTGGATTTTCAGCCCCCTGCCCATCCCTCCATGTAAAACTTGTATTTCCTTGGCCACAAACAGTTGCAGATTTGTCGTCAAAATGGCCTCTGTGGAAACACTATTGAATTCCTGATTTGCTTTACTACGCCAAGTCTCGATTATTCTCATAAGTGGAGAACATACCGTTTGAAAACAGCCTCCTGTGTGGCAGAGACACACACACACAGGCCTGTGTAAACATCAGACAGATCCTTCAAATTGATGTGTTCAATGTGATTCTTGGTCACTATAAAAGAATTTTCAAGTCCTTCCAGATGTTTAGTTTCAACTTGTCTGTGCGAGCACAAAACCTTGTAATTTGTTTCGGCAAAAATACATGTATATAAAAAAAAAAGGGACCGCAAAAATACACATTAAAAAAAAAAACTCTTTCACCACACATTTGTGATTACAAGCTTGTGTTTTTTTTTAAAAGAAATAAAATGGTTAACAAATCAAAGAAAATTATCATTTTTTTATATTTAATTTTGTATATTTATGATATATGTCATTTATATTGTGAAATTAGTCTTTTTTTGCCCATGACGCTAATGTCTTTTATTGTGGGGAGCATCAACGACAGCAGTTGGAGGGCTTGGCAGAATGGGGAAAGCAAAAATTGTGTTTTCAAACTAAACAGACTGGATTGAATGAGAAGAGATAACATTATGGTATATTCAATGGTGTGCCACACAAAGTGCATTCAAGACTGCTCAGTACCTGTTTTTCTTTTCTTTTCTTTTCTTTTTTTAATGTTCATGTCTAGAGTCTCTGACGGATCATAAAAATCTCTCAATTTTCCCGAACTCCTGATGTGTGACCTGCTTCAGCCTGAATAAGTATGCCTTCACTGTTCTTCTCTTTTTACTGCCTGAAGAGTCCCCTGACCAACTTAAAACGGTGGTGCAACATCAAGTGCTTAAACTAAGGTGAGGTAAGGTACCCACCCACCCACACAGACCTTTGACCCTCCCATGGCCAACTCTTAATTTCAAAGCTTCTCTCCACCTCACAGCAGCTAAAACTCTCTCTACCATCTCAGTAAATGACTTCTTCATCCAGTCTCAGCCCATCTACTCCCTCTCCTTGAAGGATCATAATGTAAACCACATCCCTTCTTTATGAGCTGCTCCTCATTAATCTCATTGAACTGACTTGTTCAGCAGTGCTGATGGATGCTGGCCGCCTTCTTCTTCTTCTTCTTCTTCTTCTTCTTCTTCTTCTTCTTCTTCTTCTTCTTCTTCTTCTTCTTCTTCTTGGGGCAGAGGTCGACCCCTCTGTCATCTGTAAAAAACTCATCCAGTCCAGGCTGCACATTGATTTTATGTTTTACAGGAGGGCAGGGGACTTGGTTTTTTTTTGTGACATGTGGACTTTTAACAGTGCATTGTGTGCAGTGACAGAGGGGGAACTATTTTTTAGCGACGTGCTTGTGTAAAAAAGCAACAAGAAAATTATTTATTTATTTATGTAGTTTGATTGATTGAATGGAAATGAGAGCGGCAAATAAATGTTATTTATTTGCCAATCTTCCTCCTCGTCCTTCATCAGCTTGGTGAAACCCACGCCCTTCTAGATAGGTTTCCTCGGAGTTCAACGCAATAATGTACTTGAATCACACTTTTGAGTCACTCCCCTCCGGCTTCCCGACGAACACACACACACACACACACACACACACGTTTGCGCGCATGCACGCTGAGGTAGCATGACGAAACACTGGGAGATATGGAAGAGAGATTAGGCCCCCCACCCCTTGCCTTCATAAGACTCGGCGCCCGCAGAGCAGCTCCACACCGCAGAGCCGCAACCGCAGCCGCTGGACTTTGGACGCAACACGAGGTCGACATTTCCACGATCATCCACGGTGCGTGTGCTCCGCTTTTATCCACACATTTTGTTGCTGTTTGTTTCTGCGTTTATTGTTGAAGCGGTGTGTCGCGCAGGTCTTCATGACTGAATTTAATTTGTGCAATGTTCATTTTGTGGCCGGAGAGAGAAAAACGCCGTAGCTGTTGATAGGGCAGCTTGCTGTATATTTGTGCACGGTGCAAGCCAGTAGTTGGCTGAATAATAATAATAATACACGCAAGCTGGTTTGACGGGGCCTTCAACGCGAGCATTTTCAACAGCTGCTTCCTTCTGAATTCAGGGTGACAGGGGTTCAACAAGCGACAATGAGTAATTGCGATTCCACAGCGAATGTTATGACCCCGGTGCATTGAACCACTCACTAAAGTGGGCCCAAACTTGTTGAACCACATCGTTGGGCCCGCTGCCAGATACTGAGAAACATGAGAAAATGTTCTTTCTTCCTCTCCAGACCGGTGTTTTGATCAGTGGGGGGCCCACCACATACTGTATTAATCTTCATTAATCATCAATCATTCTCATCATTACAGATGTTTCATAGCTGGCTCTCAGATTCTCTGTTTCTTCTAAAGCTTTATTATTATTATTTATTATTATATATATTATTATTTTTCCGTCCGTGCAGTCAGTTTTTCTTTTTGCTCTGCGTCTGATTTGACGGATCTTTCTTCCTTTGTTCCATTTCTCAGCTGCGTCACCAGAGGTGAACATGCCCCTGTCGTCTATCACCATCAAGGAGGGCAAAACTATTGTCCTGCGCAAGCAGAGGTATGGTGTACTGAAGCTGTGCGCCGTCAATGTGCAGAATTCTCCAAACAACGGTAGGATCGCATCCACTGCAACCACAACGGCACACACTAAAATGCATCCTCTTAACAGCTTCACATTTTCACAAAGGTGCAATAAAGACTCATTTAGATATCAGCATTTAAATGGCTGTAAATTCTTTTATATCCTACAAATACTTTTTTATTGCCTTATTTCTTTTAAATAATAAAGGAGGAAAAAAAAAATCATGGGATATGTAGAAAACATGTTGCTTTAATGTCCATTGAAAATTAACCAAAGCAAAGTTGCAACCTAATTGGTGTCTTTGAAGCCCCACAGTGTTTCGCTCTTTATTTAAAACAACTCTGAAAACACTAGAAACATGGAGGAAACACAGCTGTTTTATGACTAATTGACTATTAACATTATTTCTTCAAGTTCAGCGGGCCAGGTTTAAGAAGCCCAACGGGCCGCACATGGCCCCCGCACCGTAGTTTGCCCACGCCTGCACTATGCCGTGTATGGCACACAGTTATTTGAACGACTGACCGTGTGTTGTGTTTAAAGACGCCTCTCGTTTTTCTTCTTTCCTCAGTGGAAATCATTCATCAGGAACACAACAAGATGGCCTTTAAATTTCTACACAAAGAAAGCAACTACTACATGGCTGTGCAAGGAAGTGATATAAAGGTAAAAGCACGGACACGTGTTTTATTGTTGTTTTTATCCTTCTTTTATTGTGGAAATATAATGTTTTAAAGAAACATCTCATGGATGCACTGGGACAGCATCATCAGTGATGTGATTCCTGGGCTCATCGGGTATTTCGGGTCTTGCAACATCAGATACCCTCCCACCAGGGGACCCAGCCGGGGTGATCAAGTCTTGACTTGCGTCCCAGTAGCAACCCATGGATCTGCCCTTTTCAGCCACAACCACCTTGTGGCTTTCTCTGCAGCTTCACTTGCAGACCGGGTGGCTTTATTGTGGAAATATAATGTAATGAGACTATAACACAAAGGGTGTTTTGGCCGAGAGGAACAGACGGGAGTCAAGGACTGATTCAAGAACTGACTCAGATTGAACCACACAGTGGAGACAAATTCACTTTTCACAAATTCACACTCTACTTCCTGACTGTTGTTGCAGCCATCATAAGTCATATTTGAAGTTTCCCTCCTCTCTGTGTGCGCTGCCAGATTATGGATGCCGCTCCGGTCAGCAGCGCTGCCAGCATCCCCTCGTCGTACCTGTTCAAAAAGGTGGACCTGGGAGGCGGACTCCACTACGGCCTCACCACTGTGGAGACGCCCAGAAGGTACATCTGCAGCGGCAGGCAGAGGCCATACGCCCTCACCCTCTCCGACAACCGCATGGAGTGTCTTCTCATCAGAGATGAGAGGAAGGTAGTTTCATCTTTTCTCTTGCTTGGCATTTTTTGGAACTTTATTTTTATTTAAGGTTTATATTAAGACAGACAAACACTCAGGAGATGCTTTAATACATACACATACATGCACTCTCCAGTCCTGACAACTTTACCATGGCGTTATTGTTGGTCACTTTAGTTTTTTTTATATACTAGTTCAGTACAAAAAAAAATCTCAAATCATGTCTATTACCTATAAACAGTACTACATTTAGCTACATCGACTGTGTCAAAAATATAACAATACATACTTACATAGTCTCAATATTACACAGTTGTTACCAAAAAAAAAAATCTAATATTTGTACACCTTCCCATATTTGCTGAATAGATGTGGTTATTTTGAACCGAACAAGCGCATTAAGATAAAACACAGATACAAAAAAATAAAAGAAATCCATTAAGTCGAGGTTACCGAGAACCCAACGATTGCCTGGATTACTGGAGACCATTTATCATGAAATCTATCAGATTTCGTTATAACCTTGCTGTGATTCTTTCCATAGCCACAACATGACCGAATATTTCTTAGTCTTTCTCTCCATTCTGATTGGCAGGCTGTGGCTTTAGCCAGTATGCTAGTATTATTGTTTTCTTTGCAGTTAAAAGCAAAAATTCTCAACAAGTGTTCTTTTGGATTATTTGTTCTCCAGGTTGCCTCTCGACCTCAAACTTTAATTTGAGGAAACTTGTAGATGGTGGGCTTCACCTTTACCTCAAATGATCTGTCTTCACTCTGGGAATTTGCTTTTTGTGTTTTGTTTCTCAGACTGCCACCGACTGAGGCTCGCTCACTCTTCAGACCATCTATCCAAAGCTTCAGTAGCAACAGCAGCTGTCACACCAGCCCAACACTTTCCACACTGCTTTTCTTTCTGTTGTAGTTTGGTTGAGACGAAGAAGGTGTGGCAGCTGAACGAAGCCAGACGGTGGTAACGGAGATATGACACTAGTGATGCTCACTGACGCTGTTGTGAATAAATAGCTGCGTCTGTCATACTAACTGCAGAGGCTTTCAGTGTCGCTCTGTGATCTCTCCAGGAGAAAGTTGTAAAGTTGGCATGTTTTCACTTTCAGGCTTTGCTGTTTTAATGTTTTTTGCTTGTTTTTCCTCCTTTCATTGTGTTTTTCGTTGGTTCCAAAACTTTTTTTTTTTTATTTTTTTTTTTTTAAAAGGCATATTGTCTATTGTCATGTATTTTCCTTTTTCTTTTTTAAATCTTGAAGATCAGGTCCGTCTGTTTTTTTCTTATTAGAAATATTATTATTATATTATTGTCATTTATATAGATATGGAATACTTTTCGGTAACTTTTTATTTTTTTTTGTTTTTTTTTAAACCATGCTTGTGAATAATATTTCAGAATAAAAGACTAAACTTATAGATGAATGACGATGATGTTTTTTTAAAAAAAAAAAAAATCTGGACACATTTTGGGAGAAAACTGTGAAAAACAGTGTTAAAACAGAAAAAAATGGAACCCATGGAAGGAAAGATTAAAAAAAACAGTTTAACACGGTGGTGTTGAAAACAGGATGCAGGATGTTTATGTCCAGGACTTTATCAGGGTTTAAAGACTCAAACAAACCAGTGAGTGAAAACAGTGAGGAGGGTGTCAGACTCGGCTGATATCATTGCTTAAACAATGCTCATTTTATCTGTTGTCCGAGTCACTGCATGTTATCCTTTTTGTTGTCAACAAAAAGCAATGGTAATATTTAGAATACCTCATCCTCCCAACCTGACAGCACACCAGCGGTGTGTCTTCCCTGCAGTACTTCATCTGTCTCCAGTCTGCAGGCTTTCACAGCCAATTGTGTCCAGCGCTGCAGCCAACTTCCTCTGACGAGGACACACTGGCATGCACACGGTCAAATGAGGCCACCATGCTTAGTCTTCCTGATAGATAAGGCTCAAGGCACTCAGTTGGCATTGCCATGCCAACCCCAGGCCACACTTACCATTCACAGTCTTCTTATTCCTGAATGACTGTATTTTGCTGCAGCATCTGGCACCAACACAAGTCCCTCTTTTCTCACTGACGGCCCTGAAACCCGAGTGCACACAGCCAGTTTCAGTGCAGGTGATGCTTCACACACACACACACACACACACACACACACACACACACACACACACCTGCCGCAAGAGGGCCTGAGTCACTCCAGAGTGACTTCAACCTGATCACCGAAATCACAGATGTGAAACTCGTAATTTGTAAACTTTGTGAAATTTGTAATTATATTTGCAATACAAAATCACCACTAGAGCCGCTGGCCCGCCGCTATTATTCAGCACCACTAGTAATACAAATACCAGAATGCCCTGTTGGTATTTGGGCACGACAATCAGAACAGGATATTATTATTATGACTTCATTGCTTTCAAAGGTTAACGTTGAAATTTAAATCGGAAGGCTGCAATTTTTAATGACATTTTATTTGTTTTGACAAGTGTTTTTAAATTTCAAATTCAATTTTGCATGTGTGCAATATGAAGTTATTCATTGTTTAATACTAAGCTTTGCAAACACAGCTTTGGGTCCATATAAAAAGGTTCACTGTTCTACCTGGAGAAAGATTTTTCCAATAAATATCAACGTTGCAATGAGACTTTGTCCCACTTTGACATTTTTAGGCCCACCAAGTGTTTGAGTTTGACACCCTTACTGTAAATGAAAGCGACTATGCGATGTTGGAGGATGGCTCATTGAGACTGACAGAAAACATGTTGCTTTAATGTCAGTTGAAAATGAACCAAAGCAAAGTTACAACAACATATCTCTTTGATAGAGTGACTCTTCAAACACTGAAAATTTTGCAAAAGGGCTGCATGTGGCCCCAGGGCTGTAGTTTGCCCGTGCCTGCACGAGCCCCACTTGTCGTAGCAGCTCCTTAAATGGGAAGGAAGTCGTAGAGTTTCAAATATCCAACACAGTGGAAATGGACTTCGAGCAACGGAAGCCTGATAAACAAAAAAGCAAAAACTTGGAAATTATGGAATTATCTTCCTCATGCTTGTCTGACTGTTTTCCTTTTGCTGTCAGTCACTCAAATAATCCCCATATACATGTGGCCCAGTTTGTTTTTTCAAAGGGGACATTTCAGAGGTTTGAGGAAGACTCACACGAGGCTCTTCGCAATACTGAGGTTATTTAGTTCTGCACAACACTGGCTGCTGCAGAAGTGCAAACAGCCCTTTAGTTTCACACTGATATTCACTTTCTCACACCCTTGTATTGAAAAATGTCCCAGCACTAGAACAATCATATCAAGGTTAAACAATGAAATGCCACAGCCACAGCCAGAGCCACAGTAACAACCACAGCCACAGCCGCAGTCGCAGTAACAACCACAGCCGCAGCGGCAGTCGCAGTAACAACCACAGCCGCAGCCACAGTCACAACCACAGCCGCAGTCGCAGTAACAACCACAGCCACAGCCGCAGTCGCAGTAACAACCACAGCCGCAGCGGCAGTCGCAGTAACAACCACAGCCGCAGCGGCAGTCGCAGTAACAACCACAGCCGCAGCCACAGTCACAGTAACAACCACAGCTGCAGCGGCAGTCGCAGTAACAACCACAGCCACAGCCGCAGTCGCAGTAACAACCACAGCTGCAGCGGCAGTCACAGTAACAACCACAACCACAGCTGCAGCGGCAGTCGCAGTAACAACCACAGCCGCAGCTGCAGTCGCAGTAGCAGTAACAACCACAGCCGCAGCCGCAGTAGCAGTAACAACCACAGCCGCAGCCGCAGTCGCAGTAGCAGTAACAACCAGAGCCGCAGCCACAGTAGCAGTAACAACCACAGCCGCAGCCGCAGTAACAACCACAGCCGCAGTCGCAGTAGCAGTAACAACCACAGCTGCAGTCGCAGTAACAACCACAGCCGCAGTCGCAGTAACAACCACAGCTGCAGCGGCAGTCGCAGTAACAACCACAGCTGCAGCGGCAGTCGCAGTAACAACCACAGCCACAGCCGCAGTCACAGTAACAACCACAGCCGCAGCCGCAGTCGCAGTAACAACCACAGCCGCAGCCGCAGTAGCAGTAACAACCACAGCTGCAGCCGCAGTAACAACCACAGCCGCAGCCGCAGTAACAACCCCAGCCGCAGTCGCAGGAACAACCACGGCCGCAGGAACAACCACAGTAACAACCACAGCCGCACCCGCAGGAACAACCGCAGCTGCAGTCGCAGTAACAACCACAGCTGCAGCCGCAGGAACAACCACGGCCACAGTCGCAGGAACAACCACAGTAACAACCACAGCCGCAGTCGCAGTAACAACCACGGCCGCAGTCGCAGGAACAACCACAGTAACAACCACAGCCGCAGCCGCAGTAACAACCCCAGCCGCAGCCGCAGTAACAACCACAGCCGCAGTCGCAGGAACAACCACAGTAACAACCCCAGCCGCAGCCAAGGTAACAACCCCAGCCGCAGTCGCAGGAACAACCACGGCCGCAGTCGCAGGAACAACCACAGCCGCAGCCGCAGTAACAACCACAGCCGCTGCCTCAGTAACAACCACAGCCGCAGCCGCAGCTGCAGTAACAACCCCAGCTGCAGTCGCAGGAACAACCACAGTAACAACCATAGCCGCAGCCGCAGTAACAACCCCATCCGCAGCCTCAGCTGCAGTAACAACCCCAGCTGCAGTCGCAGGAACAACCACAGTAACAACCACAGCCGCAGCCGCAGTAACAACCCCATCCGCAGCCGCAGCTGCAGTAACAACCCCAGCTGCAGTCGCAGGAACAACCACAGTAACAACCACAGCCGCAGCCGCAGTAACAACCCCATCCGCAGTCGCAGGAACAACCACGGACGCAGTGGCAGGAACAACCACAGTAACAACCACAGCCGCAGCCGCAGTAACAACCACAGCCGCAGCCGCAGCCGCAGTAACAACCACAGCCGCAGCTGCAGTAACAACCACAGTAACAACCACAGCCGCAGCCTCAGTAACAACCACAGTAACAACCACAGCCGCAGCCTCAGTAACAACCACAGCCGCAGTGGCAGGAACAACCACAGTAACAACCACAGCCGCAGTGGCAGGAACAACCACAGTAACAACCACAGCCACAGTGGCAGGAACAACCACAGGAACAACCACAGCCTCAGTAACAACCCCAGCCGCAGTCGCAGGAACAACCACGGCCGCAGTCGCAGGAACAACCACAGGAACAACCACGGCCGCAGTCGCAGGAACAACCCCAGCCGCAGTTGCAGGAACAACCACAGCCACAGTGGCAGGAACAACCACAGTAACAACCACAGCCACAGTGGCAGGAACAACCACAGGAACAACCACAGCCTCAGTAACAACCACAGCCGCAGCCTCAGTAACAACCACAGCCGCAGCCGCAGTCACAGCTTAGCGTTTTGTGGCATCTGTGAAGCAGGCCATGGGAACGCCAAGGTCGCCCAGAGTAATCCCCTCTGTCGCTGGCGCCCAGCTCAGCCTGGTATTACGTGCCCTTCAACTGTCCTCCCCTTCACTGGCTCGCTTGCTCTAGTCACTCGCATTAGTGCTGCGTGCCGGCAGTCGCTCACCCCCTCGTCAGCGCTCGGCGGAGGCCGCCCTGTGACGTAGACAGCAGGAGGACGTGGGTACTGACCGACTGAGCAAACGGAAACAGCCCTGAGTGAATGTGCCAATGGGAAGCCTTGTTTTTGGCTGAAGGGACACACAGGAGCCATGAAATCAACATCAGAATCTTTGATTCGGTGATTCAAATCCAGTGGAAGTTGCATCACCGCTGTATCACTCCCATCTAAACTCCCCCATCTTGCTTAGTCACCCCCCCCAACCTTCACTCAACTGTCTTCTAACACTTATTATAATGCAACTGCCAGTAGCTTCTGGGAATTGTTTGCGTCCTGGTGGTTGTCAGGTGCTGCCCTCTGTTGGGGGTTTTCAACACTGGACACAGCAGTGGTGATCAAACCGCGGCTGCAGGGCCGCCATGCGGCTCTTTCATCGCTCTGATGCGGCTCCCTATGGCTTTGGGAAGTAAATAATGAGTGTTTTATTCAAATTTATTTGATTAGTTTGTTAGTTAAAACATTGCATGCCTTTTATTAGACCAGTTCCCTCATGAAGCTGCTCTAAACACAATTTTCTCTTGGAGATCTATTTATCTATCCATCTATTTCTAAAATGTCACTCTAAATTTATGAAATCTAATCAACATGTCGCTCTAAATATGCATCACAATGGCCAATGTAGTCTTGAACTTTCTGAACCCTGGCAGACAAATGTTTGTCATTTGGCAGCACCTGAAGGCCCTTCTTCTCTTGCCGTTTATCCTCTCCACCTGTTCAAGTTAAAGGGACTCCATTATCATAACATGTCTTTTTGCATCACTGGCTAGCCAACTGACCCACCAAGTGTGAAAAATGACAGCTTGAGCATTTCTCAATGGGCTGTTTTTAGTGTGCGTGTGTGTCTTTGGTCACAAGTGGACCTGATTATCAAACTGACCAAATATGGAGACTTGTTTTTCTAATGTGAGTGAAACGGGGGGTGTCTATTCTGGACCCAAATGCACCACACAGACAAGGTCTGAAGGTTAAAAAAAAAAAGGCACAACTTTATTTTTTGAGGGAAGGCAACTGGTCAGTCGAAAAGTGGGGGGGGGGGGAAGGGGCCAAAAGAAAAGACTGCTCCAAACAAGGCAAAAAGGGGCCAAAGGCAAAAAAGGGATGCTCTTCTTGGGAAAAACAGGTCAAAACACTGAACTCACTCAAACGTCGAAGTCCAGGGGAAAGGCTGGAAGCGAGAACCAGAACAGGCAAGGTCAGTAGCAGGTGAGTCAGTCCGGGGTTTCGTGCTGTCGTGCATGGCAGAGGAACAATCTGGCAGGAAGGAGAGGGAGCAGGGCGGCTAAATAGTCTGGCAAGGAGAGCAGGTGAAGAGAGTTAGTGCTGATTGACCTGGGTGGCGAGAAGTGGTGATGCCTTCAGGGAAGAAAACGAAAATTAAGCATGAACATGACGTCAAACCATGACAGTGAGCGTGAGTCTCCTTCCAAAAAGAGGTTTTTAGAGAAACAACAGCAGCCAGCAGGGACTGAAGCAGAGCTGGGAAATGAGTTGACTGTTCACCGGACATGAATCACTTTGTTGAACTTTGAAGAAACTTTTGACCTTTTGTGAGGTCATCTGATAAATTAGTTTTTACTTTCTTCTCTTTTCTTTTCTTTTACATTCTGGAACAAGCATCTGGGCCTAAAATCACACATGCTGTGTGGTTTAAGGAATTGAGTTGTATCACTCTTGGAAGGAGTGATCAGATATTTTGCCTCTTTTTTAACCACCCGCAACTTTAAAGAACATACAGTCAGAGACGAAATTGCAAAAGAATGCACGCATCTGCTCGGATTTTTGTTTCCTCACAGTTTTTCCTGGAAGAGAGCTGCACCGCCGCAGCCAAAGATGAGACAATTGTTTTCCACGATTATTGACGTGAAAGCACCTCCCACTTCTCTGAAATGACCGATCAGAGTGGGAAGACTACTGAGGCCCTTTAACAGGAAGTGTGCAGACTGGAATAATATTTAAGGAACAATCTAAACTGCAGCAAATGACACAGAATGCAGAAAACAAGTCATCTTCCCATCTCACAAAACTATGAACTTCATTTTGATCATTTAGATCAGTGTTTTTTCAACTAGTGGGTCGCAACTGACTTTGGGGTCGCCGAGCTGTTTTGATTGGGTTGCAGCTTTGCGAGCAGTTTTCCCTATTTTTAAAATAATTTTAATATGGGACGACATGGTGGCGCAGTGGCATAGCGTCGTCCCATCCATCACCTTCGATTCTCAGGGTCTCCTGGGGCCTTTCAGTGTGGAGTTTGCATGTTCTCCCTGAGTCTGCTGGGTTCTCTCCATGTTCTCCAGCTTCCTCCCACACTGCAAAAACATGCATGTGACGTGAGTTGGGAACTCTAGATTGACCATAGGTAAGCGTATGAGTGCGAATGGTTGTGTGTCTCTATTTATGTGTCCCTAATAAAGTGGCCACTGGTCTGGGGTGTCACCCTGCCTTCACCCTATGACAGCTGGGAGAGGCTCCACAAGACCTGCGCCACCCTGAGAGCAGGAGGAAGCCAGCCTTGAAAATGGATGAATGGTCTTTTTATGTATATTTCGAGAAAATGTTGGGCATTTATTTTTGCGGGACACAATTCAATTGAATATTTCAATAATTTATTGACTAGACATGATAGAAAGTGGGATTGCGTTTTTAGTGTTGTGGAATACATACCACAAAGAAAAGTTCTCAGTCCACTGCAGCCCAGTGTCAGTTTGTGCAGTGCAACTCCAAGAGGTGCCACCTGATAGCGCCGTCACACTGCATTCCTCGAGCCTGGCTGCTCACAGGCGGCACAGCACAGGTCAAGTCAAACTTCACCGTCCACCTGCTGATGTTCGGGGGATTTGATTTACAAAAACAGCAGAGGACAAAGTCATAGTTTTTGCCGCAGCCAAAATTTGAAAACAAAAATAAGAGCAACATGTGGGTGAGAGGCCCAATCCAAGCGCTGCTGCTGCTGATTGGCCAGGTGACCTTTGGGATGGACACCCGCCTCCACCCCGGGAGCTGACAGACTGCAGACAGCTGGATGATTTTCAGCCGCTCCAAAATAAAACTCTCACCGTCAGGCCTTCCGTGTGGTGCCCTGATGACCTGAACCCCGTCTGGATTTGGATTTTTATTTTTAGGTTTCAAGCAAACGTGGGGCCGGCAGATACTGTACATCAGTTCGCGTCCTGCTCTGTGGTTATAACAGCACGTGGGTGGTGGAATATGGTGGGTGTCAGTGACACTAAATGGATAATCAAGATGCTCACTGATTCCACGAGAATGTCTGGAATTGTTTTTTGTTTGTTTGTTTTTAATATACAGCAGATACCTATGAGATATACCAGATACCTTTCTGTGGAAACAAGTCTTCCAAGGACGATCACTCTCTCTACTGAATACCGCCTCTTTATTTTCAAGCTAACTTGGCTTAATTAACTTAGATAAATCCTGACATATACCTCTCACTAAATAAACATCTAAATATAACAGGCCACACATCTGGAAGCATTTCATTTTTTTTGCAGGAACTCTTAAAGTCAATATAAAACTTTTCACATTAAAAAAATAAATAAAATATGTGAGCAAAATCTTGTCTGTTCCCCTTCGAAGGCAGTTAGTAGCTTCACAGCAGAAAATAATTTATTATTACCTCTTACACAGCAGGAATTATTTACAGTTTGTATTATTATCATTATTCTGTAGAACAAGAGAATTATTTATGAGGACTTTTCCTATTTATTATTTTTTAAGTTTATAAATTTTTTTTTGTTTTTCATGACTGCAGTGCTGATGTCACACTCGATCAAAAACCCAACAGGAACTTGAGAAAGATGGAGAAAAACGGTCAAAATGAACTAACTTGAGGGAAAGCGCAGCGTCTTTGTGCGCAGGTGAGTGTGAGCGAACCCTAACCATGCAGTGACTCGGCCAACAGAGAGACCACACGTCTCCTGAGCAAAAATCTTTTTTTATTTCTCGTTGAAAGGAACTTGGTAGAATATTACAGCAGAACACACGACTGAAACAGCTGCCATTTCACGTAACACAGTACAGAAAGAAGGATGTCGTTCAATCTCATGTGTAATATATCGTATCTATATATACTATATTTATATTGATAGAAAAGAAAAAAAATATTGCTCCCAGGTGTTTCTATGGTTTTTTTTCATATGGCATTTCTGCAGTTGCTGTGTTGAAGTGGGTAAAGTAAAATTCAACGAGAGGTTTACACACTAAAGGAAGCGGGACAATGACAGTGACGTTTCCCTAAGCACGGGAACTCTGTGGCTTTTTTTTTTTATTTTATTATTATTATCATCATTATTATTCGGCTGAGAAGTAAACTTTTTTCCTTTGCTTTGCTTTTTTTTTTCATTGCGAGAAATAAAACTTGAAACCGCTCTCAAACATGGCTATATACCATCATACATTTAATATGCAAAAGAAAAAAAGAACACAAGGCAGCTCCGCGTGAGAGCAAGCATGCAACAAAAAAAAGGTAATATCTTTTAAAAGGATCACTAAAGACAACATGTGGATGATTGCAGGTGTCTGCGGTTGCGTCGTATGGCAACTGATGGAAAGCCGGTTTATGATGAAACATGATTGGAGGGCTGCACTGAAATGAGGGGACAACTGGATGCTCAGTAAAGTGAACTGGAGTGCTGAGTGTTTGCTGACAAACTACGTCGATGGAGTTGTTCCTAGTAATTGCTATTAGATACTGTGTTATCAATTTGTTGTACTCTTTATTTCCTCTAAGGAATAACAGAAATGTTAGGAAAAAAAACAGGTATGAAATGTCACCCTGGACAGTTGCATCCAAGTTTAGTGTTTTAAATAAGCCACTTTAGGCAGCATTATCTAATAAATGTCTCATATTTTTAAAGACATATTTCAATATATCTCTTTTGAAAAATAGTTCTATCTATACTTGATCTTTTTAGTAAGTAAATCTCTTTTCCAGTATAGGTATTTGTATGTTCTCTTTAGGTACAGCACCCTACTGCAGGCTTTGTTTTCCAAAAGCACCAAATTTTTCTTACAATCAGACTGAAAAGTGTTTCAGTCACTAATGGTCTGAGTTCAAGGTTAAAGGATCCAAATGTAGCACTCTTAGTAAGTCACCAGGGTTAGTTTCCCTTGAGACCTGAAGTCAAAAGCCCAGTGAGATTAAGCCTTAAAACTTGACAAACAGTGACCTGTGCTGGAGGCCTGAGCTTACTGCATCCCATCTGACAAACAGCTCACAGGGAGGTTCAATTTGGACCTGCGTCCGCTCGAGACGTCATCAGTTGCCACAGACGTCTGGGGCCGCCGCCACTGGCTGCATCTGAAACCCTTTAGAGAGTGATGCACAGGCACAGGTGACGCTGCTGGAAATCACCCGACGCGCCGAGGAGTCAGTGGAGGCTGAGATGCGCGCTGGCCTCCCCGCCTTTCAGCTATCGGAGCAAGAGGTTTGCATCTGAGGAAGTTTGGGGTGGGGGAGGCCCAGGAAGGGACGTGAAGGTTAAGAGCGAAGGCAGGGTCTTTTTGAACTCCTCTGGATTGTCCTCAGAACCCAAAAAAAGTCATGTGCTTGTAACAGGCCCCCTTGCTGGGGAAACTTCTCACTGGGCCAAACGCCAAAGATGCCCCCGACTTCCATAGCTGAGGTCGCGGCTCCTGGTGGGTCACTTGTCCGTGGCAGGTCGTCGTAGACAGGAAAGGAGACACACGTAGCCAAGAGTGAAACCACTGTGGTCTCACTTCCAACTGCGCACCTGCTGGTGTGGAGTATCAGCATCATCATCACAGGCTGGAGGTCAGAGCCAGGTGAGCCTTGCCACTGTTGGACAGGAACCAGGAAGTGGGATTGCCTGCAGATGGCTGTGGATTCAGCACTGTCACACTTAATTTGCTGGGCTACATTTTCATATATATTTATATGTATATATAGAGAGAGATTTTTTGTATGGGGGGGGCGGGGGGGTCTCTCACAGGTGAGAGATGACTTGTGCTGACCGCACTCGTTTCATTTAGCTAGAACATCCACCTAAACTTTATAACACGATTCTCTTACATAGACAGTAATTTCTCAGTCAAATATACTTTTTCTCGGTTTTTAGCGTTTTAAAGTTCGGTTCGTCATGCACTGAATGGTCGCTCCCGTCTCTCCGTTTATCTCCTGGCTTTGCATCATGTTGTCAGCCCCAACACAAGAACTTCGAGCCACCTTCTCGTCTCCATCCATCCATCCATCCATCCATCCATCAATCGTCGTCCACGTCGTCCCCCTCCGACTCGTCTCCGGCTCTCCTCTCGTAAATCTTGTCGCGGTGTCGCTCCTGGATCTCCTTCATCTGCTCGGCGTAGCGGCTGAACGCTCCGCCGAACTTGCCCCAAGCCTTGAACGGGATGGTGATAGAGTTTCTGTAGCTGGGCTTCACTTCGCTCACCCGTAAGAAAACTCCGTACTTGTTGGAACCCACGTCGAAGAAGAAGCGCTTGGAGTCCACCATGATGGTGGTGCACTCGGGCAGCTCCATGTATCCTCCGGCGCCTCCACCGCCGGCCAGCTCCTCCTCGTCTCCGCCGTAGTCGTCTATCAACTTGGCCAGGGCGTCACGGAACTCTATCAAGCCCTGGGCCGGCAGTGCTATGGTCTGGCCGGCCTGCATGCCAGCTCCGGGAATGCCACCGACTCCCACCCCGAAGCCGGGGCCTCGGTTGACGGTCTGCCGGATCCGGAGGAAGCGGCCCCGCTGGTTCTCCTTCAGATCGAGGTAGTATTTTCGGTTCTCCCGCACCAGGAACTCGCTCTTCAAGGCCCGTCTAGGCCCGGTGTCATCCCCGCCGGAGGACTGGGCGATCTGCTCCGGGGTGCTAGGCCCCAGCTGGGCGTAGTGCTCTATGAAATCCCCCAGGTAGTCGCGGAACTCGGCGGCCACTGACATCGAGAGGGTCAGCCGACTTTTGGAGCCCCCGGCGCCCACCTCGGCGATCTTGATGAACCGGCCTTTAGCATTCTGCTTCACGTCGAGGTAGAAGCGCTTGTTCTGTATGTCCAGCCGCTTGGAGGCCAGCTCCTGGGTCTCCGAGTCCCGCTGGTAGTGCTGGAAGCCGCCGCCACCGCCACCGCCGCCGCCTCCCCCACCGCCGCCGCTGCTGCCACCGCGCTCGCTGCCACTGTCCCCATCCGCCATGTTCGCCACCAGCAGCCCGTCTCTTTGACCCCCACCGCCGCCTCCTCCAAAACCTCCTCTTCCCCCCGTCCGCCTCAGAGGAAACCGGACGCTGGCGGTACTCTGCTCTGTTTGGCCGCCTCGGCTGTCAATTACAACATCAACGAGCGAGCTTGGCTTCTCATTCGTCAACTCATCTGTCACTTGCAAAATGTCGAGCCGCTCGATTACGTTCGAGTCGATATGGTCTTTATCGTGTTTTAAACAGATTTATATGCTAGCACAACAGTAACGTGTCACGAGTGATTTGCACATTGTTGGAGTTGATCCGTGCGACCCGCCGAAGCTGCCTTAGAAGACCGAATTGTGGCGTACGTGAAGGGAAAAACAGCTATGAAATCGAAGCCTCGCTTCTAACTTTGGCCTGCTATAGCTAGAGCGCGCGCGCGTGTGCCGTGGGGCCCTGAAGGACACTCCACTTAAGTCCCGCCTATTTGTTGGGTCCGTGCGCAAAAAGGCAGGCACAGCGCTCTTATAGTGGGGGGATGGGCATGCACTCTGCAAGCCGCTCGGTGATTGGTCGAAACGGAGATTCGAAGTAACAACGCGCAATCTGATTGGTCGCCCTGGCTCCCTTGAGGGCTCTAAGGCGAACGATTTCCGAAAGGGTTTATTGTTTCTCTGCTTTCGGGAGCCAAATTGTTTGCTATCTTCTCTGTTCTTCAGTCAAACTGCGAGGCGGAAAATGGTACGTGGGCTTCAACCAGTGTTAAACGTCTTACAAGAGATATTCGATTTTCAATGCTATAATCAAAGTGAATGGAGTGTGTGGCGCTGGTTTCTTAATTTATTTGAGGAAATGTGAGAGGAATGCGTGTGGTTAAAAAGCCTGCTGTGGAGCTAACCGTTAGCACTGCTGTGCGCCAAGTCCGACGTTAGTTCATTTCTTAAACGAGAAAACGCCTGCTCTGTTTATTTGCGATTTGCTTCCGTTGTTCCTGATACATCTGTCGAGTCGCACTACCTTTGCGAGTACCTCAACATTATATATATATTTTTATTGTGTTTTGGTGTAACTGACCCTCCCCCGAAAGGTGGATTAGCAACCGCTGGGAAGCTAAGTTGGCTACTTGATTAGCCTAACGGTTGGCTAACCGCTAACGGTAGTTGTTCCCAACTCCTCTCGTCTAGGCGTTTTTGTACAATAATTAACTTGGTTGTGCTGCCAATTGGAGTTGAATTTTCTAGGAGAGTAAAACTCCCTCTTCAACGGGTTCTGTTGAACCGAATCCCCAGGAGCCGATCGTGTTTCAAAGCGGCGCCTCTTGGTTGTGTTCGCCGCGGGTCGAGATGCAAGAGCCCCGCTCTTCAGTCCGGTTTTTCGTTGTAAAAAAAAATCCGAATGCGTCCATCACTTTAAGACATAAAGCGGATTACTGCAGAATGTCCCGTTGAGAAGGAGGACTTCAGCCAGTTCTAGTCTCGTCCCCTCCTCCTCCATTCTACAGCCACCAGGGTGTATTGGCGGGAAAGCGGCTCCGTTAAGCCGGGCATCTGTGTGGTTCCCCACCGAAGGCGACCTGCTCACATAGACTCCGCACGTCTTTCACAAACAAGTTGAAAGATATTATCTATCGCAGGATGTGCCTACTGCAAACAATTTAATGTAGCCATTGTTGATAGTCGGCCCTAATTGCTGAACTGCAACCTCATGCCTCCCTCTCCTGTGGTTGCAGGCTGGTGGCAAGGCAGGAAAAGACAGTGGCAAGGCCAAGGCTAAAGCAGTGTCCCGCTCCCAGAGGGCAGGCCTACAGGTAAATGGCCATCAATACCGGCACAATTTCATCATCGTTATTGCAAATATTTGTGGCTTGCTGTAACTCTCTTTGGCTGTCTTTTTGCGTTCACCCTGCAGTTCCCAGTGGGTCGTATCCACAGACACTTGAAAACTCGTACAACCAGTCACGGTCGTGTCGGAGCCACAGCGGCTGTGTACAGTGCTGCCATCCTCGAGTACCTCACTGCTGAAGTAAGTCTCATTTCTGCACATTTTGTTGATGATCATCACAACTGGATGTCAGTTGTTTTGGTTTTTTTTAAACGAGCCCACTATTGATTATGCTTTTTTTGTTTCCCTAGGTCCTGGAATTGGCAGGCAATGCCTCCAAAGACTTGAAGGTGAAACGTATCACCCCCCGCCACTTGCAGCTGGCCATCCGTGGTGATGAGGAGTTGGACTCCCTCATCAAGGCAACAATTGCTGGAGGAGGTAAGTTTAGAGCCGCACAGACAAAGCATCATATTCTAGCCTCATTATAGCTAAAAGTGCAATCGGTTCTCTTGCAAAAAAGCATTTCTCTCATACATTGTTCTGTCCCTCCAGGTGTCATTCCTCACATCCACAAATCCCTTATTGGGAAGAAGGGCCAGCAGAAGACTGCATAGGTGTCACATTGATCAGATATTTGGGGTTTGGGCTGAGATTGGACCAGGAGTTCACTTTTTTTTTTTTTTTTAATATTATAGCAAAAGAGGAGTGATTGTTAGCCTTTGTGTTTGTAATATTTTCCCATAACTAGTAAAACTCCCCTTAATGTCAAAAATCCTTTGTATGCTATTGTAGAATGTTGGATGGCAGAGTTCGTGATTACTACAAATGGTGACAGTGAATTTGTTTGATTGGCCTAGAACTCTGTAATGTTTTATACTGAAGAAATTGTTTAAAAAACCTTTTTATATTAAAAGCAAAACTTGTTTGTGGTTATTTTCTTGAAGTTACAGTATTTACTATAATACATGTTTTTTCTTGAATTCTGTTTTTGCCAGCGAAATACGTAATGGTGCTTTCCCCCCTTTTGACTTGCTGTAATATTTTAAACTGCACAAGGTTAGTGGTGTATTAAACATTAATTTTTTGCGTCAAAATGAAAAAAAGAAATGCTTACTGCAACTTTCCGCTACGGTGTTTTGTATTTGTTCATGGCAGTTAAATTGTATCAGGTGCTGGTGTTATCTAAGCCTTTGATCAGGTGACACATAATGCAGGTTTTTTTTTTTTTTTTTCTCAAGTTGGAGCCATCTTTCAAATCCATATCAATTATAGTTACTACACTGGTGTATGGAAAAGTTGAAGTCTGGAAGTTGTGAACTTTCAGTCTTTTGAAATGCAGTTTTCACACTTGTCAAGGTCCAGTTCACTAACGTACAGAAGTCATCATTTTTTACAGTCATGTGTTCAGGGAATTGATACAGTTTTCTTCTATCTTTGAATAAATACCCACTGCATGAAACTTGGCTTGGTTTTAAACCACTATTTTGTTTTAAGGCTCATTTCAATTTTTTTTCACCCATGATTAATAAATGTTGAGTCAAATCAATTGCATTTTTTATTCTAATGACATGTTTTATTCAAAGCAAATCAATGTGGAAATTTCAGCTTTCTGCTTCTGAATGATCCATACACTTCTAGTTCCCTTTGGTGTTGGCCAGTAGAGGGAGCCACTCGCAAAGGTGTTGCAGAGTGAGCTACTAGTAGGTGGACGCATCACAACGACGATGGAGGAACCAGTAGCACCGACTCATTTTGAACTGTATGATCTGATATCCAATGATGGTGGAATAATTTATGAGCGCACAGCACTGGGTTTCCAAGATTCATGTGTCTAAACTAGGGGTGGGCAAACTGCGGCCCGTTAAGCTTTTTAATCTGGCCCGCTGGAGTTGGAAGAAATTCTATTCAGTCAGTCAGTCAGTCATGAAATAGCTGTATTTCATCCATTTTTTTCCAGTGTTTATAGTCATTTCAATAAAGAGCTAAATACTGTACATCCAACAGCACAAAGTCAACAGCCTTCGCTTAAACATTTTTGCCTTCTGCAAGAAACTGCAGGGGATGAGGGAGGGAGAAGAGCTGAACTGGAATTGAGTTTTCTCAAAGACGCAGCTGCGTCCAGACTCGACCAGTCAACGCCTCAGCATGAAAGGAAAACTGCAGCTTTATTTTAGGTGTTGACTTTTTTATAAGAGCGGCTTCGTTTAGTGTTGGCATGTTCTTGTTTTTTTTTTTTATTTAGATTTTGCGGTCATTATTATTTTTTGACACAAGGTGGCAGCAGTTGGTAAAAGTACATATATTGGGGCATATGGAGAAGTGGGAGAGCACAAAGTTGTCCACCGGGCCTGAGACAGCAGGAAGCTGGGTCCAGAGAGAGTGTTGGAGGTTTATGCTATGGAGCAAACCACCTTCTCATCCTCCTAACTATTGTGCTAAAGAAATGAATCTTCTTGTTTATGCTTTAAACTAAAAAAAATAATAGATGATTGAATTGTTTTGGACCAGGTTGAGGCGGAGTCTCGTCTTTGAACATACTGGGATAAACTACCAAAAAATATGTCTTCACGCAAGACATTGTGATTGTCAAAGTTGGCAGATATCTTCTTGCCTTTCTATCGTGAAGAAGCACCAAAAAGCAGTCCAACTAATATTGGAATGATTCTGCAGAGTCTGTTCCAAAATAAATCTGACATTGAAGTCAACTCTCCTGCTCCACGATCCTCAGCACACAGAATAAAGATTTCTCTGATCAGCAGACGAATTGTCCGCACACGTGTGAGCCTCTGCGGGAGCACATGAAAGACGCTGCTGCTGCTGCTTCACATCTTCAAAGAGCGTTTGTTTATTCTTCCATCTTCTCTCCCTATCTTTGCAGTTTCCTCCTGAGGATGGTGGGAGGGTGACAGCCGGAGGTCAGCCTTCAGCTCCAATTCTCCTCTGCAGCCAACAGCAACAGCCTGACGTGCAACACAGACATCTGAGAACACAGAGATGTTTTTAGTTTCATTGCAACCTTTCCCAATGAGAGGTCTGATTAATAGAGTGAAGAAATAATTTAGCCGGTGTCTTCCAGCCTATACATTGTTGAAATACAATTGAAGAAAAAAAAAAAAAATCAAATCATACTGAGAACTTTCCAGCTGTAATCACATATAGTCAGGACGGTTTGCTACCACTCACACAATGCAAGCTGCGATCGTTGCATCCTTCTGTAGAAAAATTAACAGTTCTGCAATACTTCAACTTTCAGATTTTCATTTTCCTCCCTGTAATATTGTATCACAGCAATATTTTGATCGTTGAAATTTTTCACAAACCCCCTTGGACCTCAGTTGGCTTACCAATCGCTCAGTCTTACCAATCGTCACAGGGCCACACAGAGAGACAAACAACAACAACCATCAACCATTAGCACACGTTCAAATCAGCTCCATCTGCATGTCTCTGAACTGTGGGAGGAGAATATCACACACACACACACACACACACACACACACACACACACACACACACACACACACACACACACACACATACAAACTCCCCACAAGGGTTTGGTGGTTAATTAAACAAGCTGTGAGGGATTCGACTGATTTTCTCAATAAGGTTTTTTGAATCACTTTGGAGCTTTGAATAACTTACCCGAACGCTTTCTGTGGGCTCTTTCCCAAACACGAATGAAGCGTTCCACATGTAGGGTTGCCACCTCCTAGAGTTTCAAATCCGGGACATCTCTTGGGCGGGGGCGTCCCGAAATATACGGGACAAAGTGAAGTGCGTCCCGTATCAGTTCATTACGGGACAGGTTTTTTTTTTTTTTTTTTTTAAGTTGCCAAATATTGGGACAATCGCGTATTTTACGGGAGGGTTGGCAACCCTATCTAGACCACAGACGGAAATCAAATGAGTTTTTGTCATTTTCCCTAAAAAAAAACAAAAAGAAAAACGGGACAAATTGTGTCTGGGGAGAGGTTTCATTTTTCCCGGGACAGGTGGTGAAAAAAAAGAGAACAATTCTGGGAAAAACGGGACGGGTGTCAAATGTCAACCCTATCCACATGGCGTTCCACTTTAAGCCACTATGCTAAGGTAAAATGAGCTAAGCTAAGCTACGTTAACACAGGAAACTTTCTATCCCCCAGAGGAGTTGAGCATGAAACAGGTACGACTTGCTGGGGCGTGGCGGTGAACGTGAAGCGAGACCCCCGACTTCACCATGAAGAGGAGGGAGGGGGGGCGGGGCGTTCTTTGATCTGGGACGTAATAGAAGCCGTCACAGGAAACAGCTTCATCTAGGCTGAGAGCCTGCAACCTCCAGGGGGAGCTGTCAGCGCTTGCGCTGGATGTCTTCATCGCTGATGTTCTTTTTAAAACTGCACAGCCACAAAGGGTTCGCTACAGTCAATAGCATGTAATGGGACGAATGGATTCAACACATTTATTGAGTCGCTGTTTAAAAAAAAAGAAGAAAGAAGTAACATCTACAGTAAAACCTGGTTTGAAAAACAAAGACATGAATTCAAAGTGTCGAGAAAGAGCTAAAAAATATTTTTTTTCTTCTTTTTTTAATTTTTTTTTTTTTTACAAAGCATGTTGAAGTGCTGAAAAAATAACTATTAACTCAACTAAAACATCTTCACTAACACAAACATGTTAAGTCGAACAAAAAGATAGAAACAATAATCTTAAAGGGACAGCTCAGCCAAAAGTAAAGCTCACCTATTCACAATCCTGAAAACCAACCTGGAGTCTGGAGGAGGGAAATAATTCCATCCTATGCCAATCACAATGGAAGTCTGCAGATGAGGATATGAAATGTTGCTACACATCTGGTGACTGTCTCTACACTCCACATGCAAGTGTGCAGAAGTCACTCAAGTCTTGGAATTTTTTCACCGGCAGAAGCTGGGTGCACGACAGACCACTGGGTTCCACTGTAAGGTACATGGAGCGGGAGTGCTTCCATCTGTGGAACTCAAGGATGATTATCTGGTTGAGAAAACGCCAGCAGCGCCTCCGTTTACGCATCGGCGAGTAAAAAAAAAAAGGGACAAATTCCAGTTTTTAGTGCACCATCCCTTGAATCAACACGGTTAATAGTGCAACAATGACCAAGGAGTCTGTAGACCTAATGTCCAGTTCAACTTCAGTCACAACAACCTTCATTAAAGACCAAATCCAGGTGCTGATGAGTCTCCAGCGTGGGTATGGTACACGTATCAGCAGAGGGCAGCAGTCTGCTCAGGCTGAATCAACTGTACCTGTATCACCTCAAACCCACTTGTTCCTCTTGAACACCACGCTCAGAGCGTCAACAAGAGGATCTTCTCGATGACTGACACAAAGGCTTCTTCACACTTGTCTGCCTACAAAAATACACAAGCACCAATTTCCCTTCCGCCTCCTTTCAAAGACATTCAAGCATGTTTTTGTCTCCGCAGTCCCCCGCCCCGGCACTGGGTCAGCACCAAGAGAACGACCTCCCCACCATCTCGAAGAACAACCTGTTGGCTTTCCTGAAGTAGTGGCAGAGCTTCTTGAAGGCATTGGCGCTGAGAGGTGCGTGCGGCCGGCCTTTGGACTCGTCCAGGCACCTGTCGTGTCCCGCCGACACCAGGCAGTAGAAGCCCTTGGTGGTGTTGTAGTAGAAGTTGTCGGGGCTGATTCGGGGCGGCAGGAGCAGGAACCTCTCGGCCTTCCTCAGCTCGGGGAAGGGGTCCCGGATGAGGGCGTCTCCGTCCACCACGTGGACCTGCTCCCTGGGGAAGAGCTCTAGCCAGCGGGCCAGGTGCTGGTGGTACAGGCTGCGCTGCAGCGCCTTGTAGCCCGCGTTGATGTGGCCCTTGTGGATCAGCAGCTCCTCCAGCGGCTGGTAGGGCTTGTTGCGGCTCAGGCGGTTGTGGAGGACTTGAGTGTAGTCGGAGACCAGCCTCTCTGCAGGGTCCCTCACGATGAGCAAGAGCCTGACGGCCGGGTTCATGTTCCAGACGCGAGCTGGCGCCTGAGGGGACGCAAAGTAGCCGGGCGTCTTCTCCACGGTCAGCTGACCTGGGAGGGTGAGGGGCATCTGGGCTCGGTACCAGGCCAGGCCTCGCCGGTAGTGCTCCTCCACGTTGAAATAGTGAACCTGATGAAACAAAAAAAAAAAAAAAGACTTTTGTTGACACACTTGTCATTATTGAGATGGTTTTTTAGCTAGAACAGAGAACAAAGGTTTTCTGTACAAATCTTTGTGAGTGTGTGTGTGTGTGTGTGTGTGTGTGTGTGTGTGTGTGAAATAGCTCCAGTATATTTTGGAGAAAGTGCCGTGGTTTCAGTTGAGCTGTGCCTTAGAGCCAATCAACTCTTACGTCTTGGCTGCATCTGCTCTTTGCCCATTTGTTCAGTTCACGTTTCAGGATGAGTGGGTTGTGATTCATTAGCGGCTGATTCGAAACAGCTTGAATCAACTTATGTTCACAAGTAAGCGCTGTTGAAAAAGTCTCGGTTCAGCTCAGCTAAACATGTGTTGAGTGGGCGATGCTTTTCACCCAACATGACCTAAGTGAACTCTTCAGTTTTATTATTCATTATATATATATCATATCATATCATATATATCATTTTCAGCATCGTAATCAATCTATAAAGACATGAAAGCGTCATAAACAGCAGCATTGAAGTGTAAATTACATTTTCAGAATAGTTGCTTTCAAGGAAGTAATCCTAGTAGCAATGTTTAAAATTTTGTCATTTCTAAAAAAGAATTCCAAGCCATGAAACACGATTTTCAATCTTTGTCTATTACAAAATAGTCCATAGTCCAGCCTGAAAATGAAGCAGCACAGACAACACAGACGGCCTCCTCACCTCTGCCTTGGCCACCTCCACGTCTGGGTGCAGGTTGAGCATCTCCAGCAGCGCTCTGGTGCCGCCTTTTCTCACACCAATAATAATGGCTCCGGGCAGCCGCTGCAGGGTGGCGTTGTGAAAGGATGAGGATGATGACGCTGCTGATGAAGAGGACAGGTAGGCAGGCGACCTGGAGGAGGTGCCGCTGCGGAGCCCCCTTAAGCACACACACAGCTGAGTCTGCAGGAGCAGCAGCAGCAGCAGCGCGAGGAGCACCGTCCACAGCATGGCGCCCCACACACACAAACACACACACACACACACACACACACACACACACACACACACACACACACACACACACACACACACTCAGGGATGGGCTGGAGGTTATGTGCACACAGTCATAAAGCCTGTGCAGAGTGTGCGCTTGTTATCAGCCAGCAGGGGGCCTCGGTGGGGGGCCTCTTTAGCTGGACAACCTGGGAGCCAAGAACAGAAAATAATGGTTGTTAGGTTCCACTTTTGCTGCCTCACCATTTTCTTCTGCACCACTTTTAGAAACAAGACTTGCCTTTTAATATGCGGCAAAGTGTCGCAATGCTTTGTTTTGTTCACGTGAGCATTTTAGTTCTTTCTTGACAACACACATAGAAAATATATTGAAACAATTGCATCAAAATGCCATATCCTGAAAATGTGGGGCCACTTTGACAGATGAACGTCAAAATAGACGAGCGGTCGAGCAGAAAAAAAAGTGAAAGTCACATGACGTCTGGTTGAAAGCAGCGCACCCACGCACACAGCAGCGGCCATGAGAGCATGTGTCACTGTTTTGCAGAAGCCGAGTCCGTGACGCGGTGGTTTCAGCCCAGAATATAGGGCTGGGATACAATTATGACGAGAAAACACTAAAATATTAATCCACATCTAAAGCAGACAGAGGGAGGAGGCATTGAAAATTGATGATGGTGTGAGGTTCAGGGTCTCCCTGAAGAGCAGCAACACCCATCCGAGTTTAGCTGTAAACTGCAGTAAACACTGAGCTGGAGCGAAGTGCGGCTTAATCTGTGCTCGTTTGTTGTTCTTAACCTTTGAAGAACACTGTGATGGAAAAAACTAAATAATGAAATATATATATTTTAAACCCAAGAAGTGTAAATAATAACATTTAAAATGCAGAGTTTTTTTTGGTTTGTTTTTTAGCAGGAAGTCCCACCGAGATGAAATATCTTCCAGATGAGTAGGAGACCTTCCATTTACTGTGATGTATTATTAATACTGCTGCATCAATTTGTAAACAGCAACTTATTGCTGTTGGGCGGCGTTGCTTGTAGCTGCATTAAACACAGTTTGGCTCCACCGCTGAATCAGCAGCACAATGCGGAAAGTCCACTCACTCGATATTTATTTGGCTAGCAGAGCCCTCTCAGGAAGTGTGTGCTGATGTCACAAAGGGGGCGATACGGAGTGAAACCACCTTGTTTTTCTCGTCTTATAAACATGTTCAAGAACCAATAAAACATCAGCTTCTATGTGAAGAAATGAGGTCAGTCACTGTGAATTCAGCTCACTGCTCTAACTTGCTATACATTTCATTACATACTTTCGCCTGCACGTCGCTTTGTTTTCTTCATTTGTTGTTGCTGTTGTTGTTGTGAGTCTGCCCTGACGCCACTGAGTTATTAATTAGTGTAACAATGTTCCGGATCAGAGGAGGAACTCGCTCTGGCTTTGTTCCTGTAGCCTGCCGCTAATTGCACCTTTGGGAAGCAGCCGCGACCTACGGCGCCACGTCGCCCTCGCCCAGCATGGAGACACTGTTGTCTCCCACGCTGCGACCTTTCACCCCGGCTAGTTGCTGTAGGCGAGAGGTTCAAAGAGAACGACGGCGTTCTGGCTATTCCATCTGTTTGGATCTAATTTTCTGAGCTAAACGCCTGAAAAATTACCGATTAAATCACTTCCTGTCCAATTGGCTGCAGCTAAACTGTAGCACCAGCGTATCTTAACGAATCAACCTGCAGCAAAGTCCAGCATTAATCCTCAAACAGAAACAGATGCTTATCCGGACTACAACTGTTGATGGACAGATTAATGCTTCAGCAGGGACCCCGACTCTTTCATCCATACCCTTCGGATACAGTAATCCTAACTCTAATCCACTCTTTAAATCACCATATCTGGCTTTGATTCTAACAATGTCCCTCCCTGGCCCATGTACTGCTTGAACAGGGATGTTCATGACCAGTTCGGGACCAGTTCAGGACCAGTTCAGGACCAGATCAGGACCAGGTCAAGATGTTCAAGACCAGTTCAGGACCAGGTAAGGGTGTGCAGAACCAGTTCAGGATTTTCAAGACCAGTTCAGGACCAATTCAGGACTAGTTCAGGACCTGTTCAGGACCAGTTCAGGACTAGTTCAGGACTAGTTCAGGACCTGTTCAGGACAAGTTCAGGACCAGTTCAGGACTAGTTCAGGAGAGCTGCAACATCAACCAGCTGACAACGAGACAACGTAGACTAGTGTTGACTGAAATGCTGAAGCACGAGGGTGTTAAACTCACAGGTTCGCTGTTCTTGTTGTTGTCGATTACTCTAGTTGTGAATATCGTCCATGCATTTTGCATGGAGGGAAAAACATTTGCAAGCACACAATTCTGTGTTATTAAGAGTACTTTTCACTCTGGTCCAGGAACCCTCAGAACGTGTGAGTGTTTTGCCAATGAAACCACTCACAAAACGTACGCGGCCAGAAAGGAACTTCATAAGAAACTGACTTACAAAGTCTGCAGGCTGACTTTGGCCTGCAGACGCGGTGAGGAGCTGCTGGACCAGCGAACGTCTTTGACCCTCGTCGTAGACGACGTGAGTGGTTTTCCTGGAGCTGCTGACAGCGAGCGGAAGGACGGTCGCAGCAGCCCGACTCTTCAGCTTTAATGCAGAATGACACGCTGGGCTGATGCCAATCCAAGTGTGTGTGTGTGTGTGTGCGTGTGTGTCTGTAATGACACCACCCCATGGGGAGATGTTTTGGGAGGCTGCTGCTGGGCGCAGTGAGACCTGCTCCCTGCGCTAAGTGGTTGTCTTCCTCCCCTGAGACTCCTCTGTGAGCTGCAAACCTTCCTGCTGTCTGGTCGCTTCGCTTCCACCTCTCACCTCATGACCCCCCCCCCCCCCCATTCCTCCCCTCATCCTCCTTCCCTCCTCCTCCTCCTCCCCCCTCCTCCTCTTCCTCTCTGCTCTCCTGTTTCCTTCACTTTTCCTTTCTCCTCTTCAGCGCTCACCTTTGTGTCTGAGTCAGACTGTCTCTGTCTCCTCCAGTTCACTGCCTCTTTTTCCTGTGCAACCCCCCACTCTCCCACCTTCCTACCCCTCCTCCACCTACCTACCCCCCTCATGCCCCACCCCCACGGATCTGTTAACCAACCCTGGGCTCGGCACTAATGGGGGATGCCCTGCAGCAGCCTCTTAGCTGCTCATGAATAATCCACACAGGCTTCTTTCTCTGCCTCGACATATTTTCAAGTAGATGAACTTCTAATGGTGACAGATTTATTATTCTTTTTCTCTAAAGATGCCGGGATCAGATTTTGAGAACTTTTCCCGACCTCGTCACCAGGCTGGGTGGCAGGCTTTGGAATTCAGAAACATTCAAACATCTCATCCTTCTTCTCCTTCTTCTTGCACTTCCTGTCCAAGCAGGAAGTGACCGCTGCAAGCTGACCTTTCAAACCACCGGAGAAGAATAAGAAGAAGATGACGGGAAGCCGCTGCTACAGAAATCAGGCCAGATGCTGCGGCAGCGGCTGTTCTATCAGAGCCGTCGGACATTTCCACATTATTGAGAAAAAGAACAAAGAGCGGCTCTGAAGACTTCTCTCTGCAGAAGACAGAGGTGAACCAGAGTTGCAGCGTGGACGTCTACAGCAAAGCAGCAAATCGCTGAGAGTTCTGCATTTCTACCAGGAGAACCAAACATGTCATTATTGTTTAGCACCAACGTACCAGCTTGTGTGTGTGTGTGTGTGTGTGTGTGTGTGTGTGTGTGTGTGTGTGTGTGCGTGTTTTGAAGGGTCAGTCTGTTTGCAGTTGTTTTCTATGAGCACGAGAAACAAATCCATCAGATTGTAGAAAAAGGGAAACAGCGTGGAGAAGATGAACAGCAGGCGGCAAATTGTTTTAGTTTTCGTGCAGCAGGTTTGTCCTTCACACACACACACACACACACACACACACACACACACACACACACACACACTTCATTAGCACTGCCTAATGGTCCTTGTTTTATCAGTGCCATATGAGCTCTTACTTCTACTCTTAGCTCTGCTCAATGAGGCTCACATGAATCATTGCGAGTCTCTGCCACTACCACCCCCCCCCCCCCCCCCGCCCCCGCCCCCACCACCACCACCACCGCCGACGCTCATCATATCATTTGTGGTGACTCACATTAGCCAGCGCGAATAGGCGCAACAAACAAACAACAACAGGCGTCACAACGCCAAGGGTCGCCAATGGTGCGTGAAGCCTCCATATTGACAAACACACTGTGGCCGGAAGAGATAGATAGATGGATAGATAGATACATAGATAGACAGATAGAGTATCTGGGGGGAAGAAAAGCAAAAAACAAACGAGGGAGGACAGAGTGTAATTATGTGTGAAAGGCAGATGCCACCGCCTGTGTGTTGTGTGAGAGAGAGAGAGCAAGAGAGAGGCAGAGAGAGAGAGAGAGAGGGTGAGGGGGGAGAGAGAGAGAGCAAGAGAGAGGCAGAGAGAGAGAGAGAGGGTGAGGGGGGAGAGAGAGAGAGCAAGAGAGAGGCAGAGAGAGAGAGAGAGGGTGAGGGGGGAGAGAGAGAGAGCAAGAGAGAGGCAGAGAGAGAGAGAGAGGGTGAGGGGGGAGAGAGAGAGAGCAAGAGAGAGGCAGAGAGAGAGAGAGAGGGTGAGGGGGGAGAGAGAGAGAGCAAGAGAGAGGCAGAGAGAGAGAGAGAGGGTGAGGATGGAGAGAGAGAGGGGGGAGGGGGGAGAGAGAAGGTGAGGGGAGAGAGAGAGCAAGAGAGAGGCAGAGAGAGAGAGAGAGAGAGGGTGAGGAGGGAGAAAGAGAGAAGGTGAGGGGAGAGAGAGAGAAGGTGAGGGGAGAGAGAGAGAGAGAGAGAGAGAGAGGGTGAGGAGGGAGAAAGAGAGAAGGTGAGGGGAGAGAGAGAGAAGGTGAGGGGAGAGAGAGAGAGAGAGAGAGAGAGAGAGAGAGGGTGAGGAGGGAGAAAGAGAGAAGGTGAGGGGAGAGAGAGAGCGTCTGATCAGTGTGTGTGTGTAAGTTTTTGTTTGTCCCTCATCTCGGCTGCGTGCCTGTGTGCGTGTGTGCGTGTGTTGCACGCCAGCACCCACCATCCCGCCCCTTGGAAATGTCTTTTTTACCGAGTGGTGGTATTTTGGAGGAGGGTGAGGAAGGATTATACTGTGCATGGAGGGGGGAGGGGCTGAGAGGAGCTGAGGTGCAGTTGGTTTAGAATAGCATAGAATAGAATAGAATAGAATAGAATAGAATTGAAGGCCTTAATTAATCCCACAGTGGGGAAATCTTCCTTAACTACAGCAACTGTGTAGTGCAAAAAGAGATAAACAATTATATTAAAATCAAATAAGGCAATAAAAAATGAAAAATAAAATACACAAACTCAAACACTGTCAACTCTTGAGAAGATCCAAACAGCTACGAAAGAACGTGAGCCGCGTTCTTCTCCTCAACTCCAGGGGGCCAACAGAAACAATGTGGAATTTTTCATTCACAACTTGTGGTTTTCGAGTGACTCCCAGTCGGGATATAAAGAAAGCCGTGCTTTAAGCCGACTCCCATCCGCCTCCTGCTGGCTGCCAGGAGCTCAGCGGGGGTCCATCATCAAAAAATAGATCCAAACCATCTGAGCAGGACGGGAAACACTTCCAGATCGGAGCCCAGCGCCTGCTTTTGTTCCGCACTCGTTAGCCACTGAAGATGCAAAACAGGGAGCGGGGGAAAAAGAAGAGAGGGAGGATGGAAGCTGGTTGGCCAGTGTATGGAAGTAGAAAAAAAAAAAAACATGCTGAAAAAACAAAAACAACAAAAACGCAGATTGTTTGATCTCCTCTCATTGCTGTAAGTTACCAACACAATGCCCCAAAGCCTGCGATCAGTTTCCAGGTCAGTTCACAGATGAAGGATGAGAAGAAATAAGATGTGGATGATGGAGGACGGATAGATGGAGGGATGGAGGGGGGGTCTCTACAGATGTCAAGGACTTTGACCTCCAGCAGGCAGCCGGTCACTGATCCTCAGTGACCAGATCCAACGGCCGGGATCTGCCTGCTGTCAGCCAGCGGTGATGAGTCCCAGTGTCACACTGACACTAACACTGTTATGAACCCAGTTCACACTGTCACGGTCAGAGATCAGGGAGCGACAGAGACCAAAACACACTGCCGGCGCTCTGCAGACTTAAACCTGATTATTTCAGTTCCTGCTGCCTCCCTATGGTCTCCAACCAGTATGACCTCTGACCCCTGACATCGACGAGGCCTTGTCCTCCACACAACTGCTGCTCACTGGGTTTATTTCTCTTTTTGGAAAACCACAATCAACCAAGTTCAAAGTGGCTTCGACCCACTTTAAACCCCAGCGAGTCGTCGTCACCACGTCCACATGCCTACGTGCGTCTTACTGCTGCTGTATGATTGGCTCATTGGCTATTTGTGTGATGCAGCAGTTGTACAGTGTTCCTAATAGAGTGGCCAGGTGCTGTATGTCCAGTGAAAGTACTTGACTGCGTGTCCTGACCATATGCAGCCAATCAGAGGCCACGGCTCAGCCTACAAGATGGATTTTGTCACTGATTCTTCACTGGCTGCCAAGTTTACATGTTCTGAATCATTCAGACTGTATTAAAAATGAAGTGCTGCACAAAAATTAAACATTTATTTCCTTTAAAAAAAAAAAAAAAAGAGGTAGTGAAATGCAATAGAGCTCCTGCAGCACGACTAGTAAGCAAAGTGCCAATTCTCACTTGGTTCAGTTCTATTGCAGCTGTTTGGCTTCTCCCTCTCTCTCTCTCTCTCTCTCTCACTCTGTCTGGCTCTCTCTGACCTTTTGCAGAGACGTGTCCATCTTTTACCCATCAGCCTCCTGCTGCTTTTCAAATGAGCCTCTTCAGAAAGAGGAGTAGAAGAAGAAGAAGAGGGAGGAGGAGAGGAAGAGAACACACTCTCCACACCCAGCAGCCTCTCACTCCCTCATCATCATCTTATTCACTCACACATGCATAACACCCAGATTACACCCTCCCCAACACACACACAAACACAACACACACACACACACACACACACAAGCACTTTACTTCTCCTCAGACCCCACCCCCCACCATGCATCTGCAACCGTGCATGCTTCAAGATCTGGGTCAACCATAACAGGCACCAAGATGCGTCTGCCTCTTCTCATCCCTGTGTGTGTGTGTGTGTGTGTGTGTGTGTGTGTGTGTGTGTGTGTGTGTGTGTGTGGAGGTGAAAAGTGTGGGGGAAGAAACATGGAGCATGGGGGGCGTTCCACTGTTGTTTTATCAGAGATGGGGACCCATGAGGGTCGTTGGGGGGTGGGGGGGTTACCAAAGAGATCTTTGTACTAGGGTGTGTGTGTGTGTGTGTGTGTGTGTGTACAGTACAGTCTGTTTGCAATAGAAAGAGAGGGGGGGAGGGAGTGATAATGGTGAAATAATTCTCACACTGGGAGTGTGTGTGTGTGTGCGTCGTACCTGACAAAGAACCCTGTGCCTGTGTTAACGCAGGGCAGATGACACCGAGCCTTCATCCTCCACTTTACTAAATATAGTCACACACACACATGCACACACACACACACACACACACACACACACACACACACACACACACGCACACGCACACAAATATGCACACACACACAATAGAAACTGAATTCAACCCCCTCCTGCGTGTGATAAAACATTTTTTAAAGCATACGACCTCATTGTGGCTCCGTGTGTCTGCCATATTTTGCTTGTTTGGGTTGGCGAGCGCGTGCAGGGGTCATGTGGTCGGTGGGGTCGGGGTGTGTGTGTGTGTGTGTGTGTGGGTTGGGATCCAGAGAGGGGTCGGAAGAGATTTTGCGTCCCACCACCCCTCCCTCCCTGTGGCACCTCAGCGAGGTCAGCAGCGTACAGCAGCAGGGCCTGCTTGTGTAGACAATGTGTGTGTGTGTGTGTGTTTGTGTGTGTGTGTGTGTGTAAGGAGGGCAGGCTGGCAGATGGGGGCGGGAACTGAGTGTCTGGTCGATATCATCACGGGCCAGCGAGCCCAAATATCATCTGAACTGGCCCTGAACTGGGTTGTGTTTCTGGGTTAGACGGGTCGCAGCGAGGCGGAGGCGGCGAGGACGGACGAGGTCGAAGGCAGATGGCGGGTTAATGGCAGGGCCTTTAAATGGTTTTGGCAAAGAAAGAGGAGAGAAAAGCAAAGCAAATGACAAACGAAGAGAAGGGTGGTGGGGGGAGGGGAGGTTGGGGGAGGGGCAGCATCACCAGGTGTGTTTTGGATTCCTGCTGCGAGCTTTCCATGACGACCAGTGTGCAGGACGTGGCTGTCTGCTGGGCGCCACAGACCCCAGAGATATCATCATTAAAGTGAGGAGAGGTGGGACAAGAGGAGAGAAAGTGGGAAGCGCAGAGCAACGCGTGGCGTCGGTGGAGACCGATGATGATGTCACTGCAGGATCGTTACGGCCAAATCGGAAGGCCGACAGCAGCGGTGACAAACACCAGAACCTGCAAATACGCCGAAAAAACAGAAACGCTGCAAATTCCAAGAAGAAGGAACTGGAAGTGCACCAGGTCACTAGGGGGCACTAGACCGAGGTGAACCAACCCAGCGGGATCAGATCGGTCCCTCTTCAAACCGAGGGACGGATGTGTTTCTCTGTACCGAGGTGGAAGAAGTTGATGAAAAGGGAACATTTCCCCTTTAGCAACATTATTGCAAAATAACCGATCTGCATAGCGAATGCTAGCGTGCTGGCTTTTGTATTTTTTTGTATTATATTTTTGGTGCGAACTTTGCCGATAGCCAAATCAAAGTACCGTTATGATGGTGCTAATGTCAACCACTGCAACAACTTTCTGGGAGACCCGAGGGTCGCTGTTGTATCTGACGGTGGTGAGAGAGACGACAAACCAGCTCAGTACTGAGGAGACACCGAGAGGTGGCGCCGTGGATTTACACGGTCAATGTGAGCGGAGACTTTGGTTGTTTTTTTGAGAGAAAGAGAGAGAGAGAGAGCGAGTGTGCAAAGGTTTGTAATTTGAGTTTGTCCTCTCTGCACTGCACTCGTCTCTCTAACTGCCGTTAAATACAACATTTTTAGAAGCGTGTGGGATCCTTCCTTCTGTTTAAGACAGTTGTAACTGTCACACACACACACACACACACACACACACGCACACACACGAAACAGGAGGACACGAGGTGTGTAGCTGGGCTGGTTGTGATTGACAGAGCGCTCGACGACTGCTGGCCTTGTTGCTTTCCTTCTCAACCCCTGCACACACACACACACACACACACACACACACACACACACTGCTGCCACCCAGCCTTGCAGACCAAGCTCCCTTCTACTGTCTGGAATTCATCAAGGTCCCCCTGTCGAGCCGACGCCTACGAGCACCCCCCCCCCCCCGCCCCCGCCACAGACACACACCACACACTCTCTCTCTCTGTGTCTTCCTCCTTTCTCTCTTCTTCTTTCTCTCCTGTCCTCTGTGACTTTGCTACACACTTCATCCAGCTTCATATTTTGTTTTTAGTGAAGGGGGCCAATATTTCGATCTAATGGCTTTGTTACTGTATGCAGGTCGATGTGATATGGAGGGATCGGGTTGATTGATTTTAACTGGCAGGACACCAGGAGGCTTTGGGTGGGGGTGGTGGTGGTGGAGTTGGGGGCAAAAAAAAAAAAAAAAAAATCATAATTTGTTCTGTTGAGTAGCGATTTTTCTTTGATCTGTCCAGTCTTGCTCTCGATGCTCTCTAGTCTTGATGACGTCTTGGTCTCCACTAGAACACTACCAAATATGATCAAAGCCCAGTTGAGACTCGTGGCTGCGAAACCAAGGTATCAACTCTGAGTCCAGAGACAAAGTTCCATCTTCTGTGGAGCCAACCAGTGGCTGTTCTGTGGGACCTGCAGCCACCGTCGTCTGCTGAGGCCGTTTACACGTCAACTGGTAGGAATTTGCAGTCACCTCAGAGATACAGTCTGTCACTCACACTCACACACACACACACACACACACACACACACACACACACACACACACACACACACACACACACACACACACAAAATGTGCCAATTTGTGGGCATGTGAATGTGGTTATTACTGTTATTAGACTGAAAGACGTGTATGTGTGTGTGTGTGTGTGTGTGTGTGTGTGTGTGCACGTATGTGTGTGTGTGTGTGTGTGTTGGGGAGGGGGCCCAGTTCAATCTGCCTGGTAGGACGGACGTATGCACTGTGCTCATAAATGAAGCCCCATGTATTATTCAGGCCTGCTCCTCCAGCTAATGCCCCTTAATGTGTCCAAACAGCCATAATGTACTCTGCTATCAAGGTGGCAGAGACCCCTTAACACACACACACACACACACACACACACACACACACACACTCACAGACTCTATTTTACACAGCGTCTTTGTCAGCCTCTCTCTCTCTCTCTCGCCTCCCCTCCATCTCTGTCTCTCTCTCTGTCTGTCTCTCTCTCTCTCTCTCTCGCTCTCTCAAATTTCCACGTGTTCCTAATTTTCAGAAAAATCCATTTGACTTTTGATCCAAATTGAGTTGGAGCTCACACCGTCCCGACACATTTCCATCCACCGCTGCTCAATTTGTGGCTAATTTGCCGCCGTGGTGGCTGTCTGAGGCACCTCTCACTTTGCTCCTCGGTCTTCCTCCGACACCCCCCCCCCAACAACCCCCCCACACACCACCACCATCACCCCCTCCCCTCCCTGGCGTGCCAGCTTTATTTCTTGAATCGGGGGATTTGTAGCTGCGAAGCTCTGACAGCGAATCTTCCTGAGTACATAATCTTAATCAGTTTTCTGGGGAATTACCCAGTGCCATCCAGAAGTAAACAGGAAATAGTAGTAATAGAGAGACTGAGGGTTGAGGTTTACTTCCTAAAAAACAATTATCGTTCAAACTTTTAATTGCTTCCTAGTGATTCAAATATTCTCAGTCTGTGGTTTGCATCGGCTCTATTTAGTATTAACTGAGGCCAGTTCCGACCCAAATACAACAGCACCAAGTACTTGGACGCATAGTAAGTCAAGTAGTAAAAAGTCTTCGAACCGTGAGTGTTTAAGGTTGATGCCAAAGTGGCTTCAAGGTTGAAAACCTTGGCCAGAAATTTTTCATAGAAGTATTGTAAGAAAAAAGCCAGCAGTACAGTAAACTTAAATATCTCAAAATAAAAATATTCATAGCTTTGTAAACTGTAAATTGGCTCTTATTCTTCCAAAGATGGCGATGACCAGCACTGCAGCCAGCCAGCTGGGGGCACTCTGGATGTGGTAATTGTACTATTCGAGATTTTTTTTGTTTTGTTTTGTAATACAGTCAGTTTTGCCACAGCCGCGACCCCCCAAAAAAACATCTCTTCTTCTTCTTCTTCTTCTTAACGTCAAACAGAAGCGAAAGAAGAGCACAGAAACAACAACAACAACAACAACAACAACAACAACACACACTGGGAATGCTGCCGTCTGATTGGATACTGGGCTTCTGAGACCTTCTGTCCGTTTTCGCAGCAGCAGGTTAAACACAGTGAAACGGCTTCGGCTCATTTTCAACCTCATCTCTTTGTTTACATGACGCGCCAGATCCGTGTCACATTAACCCCTTTTACATGACACTGGCACACACACACACAGCCCCCCTGACAATGACTCCATTCATCTCTCTCTCCCTCTCTCTTTCTCCCTCTCTCTTTCTACTCTCTCCCTCTCTCACTCGCTCTGCCACCCATCTAAACAAGCTGAAGGTCAAAGACGCTGCGAGTCCCTCTGACCTGGATCTGCTGCCGCTCTCCCGTTGCCCTTTAACAGCAGACTTTAGTGACTTCTCTTGTTTTGCCCAGGGAGCCGCTCAGCCTTGTGGGAGCGTCAGTGATTATCACGGCCGCGAATCACTCCTTCACATTTTCTCCTTCATCGCTCGGATGGGACCTGATGTCTGACATTTGCGAAGGTTCTCGGATTGGTCTCCCTTTTTTCCATTTTGTCTAGGAAATGAAATCTCTCGCCCTCAAATAGAACTAATCCGGTCATGTAGAAATAGTAAAGCAAAGTTTTTTTACATGACAGTTGGTCTGAATAAATTTTGTTTCAAAGCCATAATTAAACTTAAAGTCCCAGTGATTGTCACATTTTGAAATTTGTCCTGCACATTTGACCCATCATCCCCTGAGGGAGTGGTAGGGAGCAGAGGTGGGCAGCAGTGATGCAGCACACAGGAATCACTGGGTGATATAACACCCCAAGTCCAACCCCTGAATACTGAGTGCCAAGCAGGGAGGCAGTGGGGACCACTTTTACAGTCTTTGGTACGACCTGGCAGGGGATCGAACCCACAACCTCCCAGTCTCAGGTTGGGCACTCGGCCACGAGACCACTGAGCTGGCCAAGTACAGACTGGACCTCGTTCTCTTTTTTTCTTTTGCATCTGCAGTGACGTCGCAGCTCCAAATCGAGCAAAACAACTCGACACGCTGCCCTTCCGTTGGATTTTTTTCAGAGCTGGTCATAATCAGCATGCAGCTTCCTTTTTGATGAACCTTCTGCAGTCGTTTCCTTTCAAGTATCATATTGAGAATCGATTTCTGGATTTCTATGTGCACCTGGTTTTCGGGTGTAAGGCAACGAGGATCTCTGATATCTGGCCCATTGAGTTCTATTTCTTTCTTTCTTGCAAAAGGAAGTGGCTCCTGCTGCGGTGCTGAACCGGCGCTGACTGAGGAGGGTCACAACAGTGGAGTGACCTGACATCACGTCCACGCAGCCTCCAGTAGGGATGAGGAAAGGAAAAAAAAACTTTGATGTATTCAGAGAAATTACTTTTCTTCCCCTTTTTAATTTCTACCAGTTAGTGAAACAGTGACGGTCTCCTGCGGCAACTTCCGTCCAAATGAAATTTATGAAACTCTCGGAAAGAATAAAAATTTGCCTCGACCAAAACAAACTGACTTATTTCTTTCCTCACTTCTTCCTTTCACTTCTGTTTTCTCTCTGTCCTCAGAACACACCCTCTCGCACCCACTGCTACCACAGACACAGACACAGACACAGACAGACACACACACACACACACACACACACACACAGGTGCAGAAAAAAAGACCTTGTCAAGTTCATCTGCACAGATGAATGAACAGTTCCCCCACTTTCCCCACGTGTCAGCGTTTGCGACTCGCGGCTGGAAGCTGCGCAGGTTACAATGTGAAACTCTCAATGTGAAGACAAAGCGTGAGTGTGACGACTGGATGGAGAGCAAGAGTTTCAGAAAGTGACGCTGAGGTTCAGTGATTCTGCTGGTGAAAAGTTCTGGTCACTTTTTTAAATAAAGAAATTCTTTTTTTTTTTTCCTTTTTTTTTAAATAAAAAAAAGGATTCTCATGCATGCACATTTTGCACCTTCTTTCCACCCTTTCTTCTGCTTCTTCTTCTTCTTCTAGCGCAGCTAGGAAGGTGAGAGAAGGAGCTTTGAGAAGCCTTACCTGACCGTCTCTCTCTCTCCCCCAGACTCTGCCGCCGTGATCCCTCCTTCCTTCCTGCCTTCCTTCCCTCCGTCGTTGTCGCTCCGCTGCCACTTCCTGTCTCCTCTTCTCCTGCCGGCTCCTCTCTGCTCCCTCCTTCCTTCCTCCGCTCAGTTTTGCTTCCGCGCCACGGGGCGTCACTGAGGAGGTGTTTGTCTGAGCGTGTGTGTGTGCGTGTGCGTGTGGGTGTGTGTGTGTGTGGTGGATGGGTGTGGGAGGGGCGGTGGTGAGCGTCTGCTTTGTGCTGCCGGCCTGGATGAGAGTGTTGTTGCCACTGACTGACTGGGAGAGAGAGAGAGAGAGAGAGAGAGAGAGAGAGAGATTAGTTCACTCACAAACACATCTCCGCCTTAGGGAAACACCTCCCTCCTTCCCTCCTCCATCCCTCCATCCCTCCCACCATTCCCCTCTTCTCGCTCCAGATCATCAGCTCTTCTTCTTCTTCTTTTTCTTCTACTTCCCATCACCTTGAAGGACTCACCCAAAATGAGACACCACTTCCACTCCTCCGTCTCGTCGCCATCCTCTCTTCCGTCTGGATTTTCAGGTTTTCCTGCCACCAAAAGTCCCTCAAACAGGAAATGAGGAGAAAACAGCCTGAATGTCAGTTGACACACACACACACACACACACACACACTTCAATGCTTCAAGTCATCTCAGGGACAAGTCGACATTCGTTCTTTTCTGTTAAATGTACTTAAAATGCCATCAGCAAAAGTTTGAGGCAAAGAACCCTAAAATTTATATTAAAGCGGGAAACACCTCAGTGAATTGTGTGAAGAGACAATGAGAGCCATGAGAATCACTTCAAGTGAACCTTCAGTTGTTTTTTCTCCACTTTGTTTTTGGGATAAACGTGGTTGTCAAATTTGCTTTTCGACTCTGAATATCTGAATGTGAACAAAGTGTGGGTGGAGGGAGAGAGAGAGAGTGGAGAGAGAGAGAGAGAGAGAGAGAGAGAGAGAGAGAGAGAGAGAGAGAGAGAGAGAGAGAGAGAAGGAGAGCAGTTTGTAAGAGCAAACATGGACAAGTAAGTGGAGAAGACCATAATCACTTCAAGCTCCAGCCAGAAGACCCCTGACTCAGTTTGCTTTAAACCCATCATGGACCATTACAGTACAGGACGTAGATTATGACCCACTAATCTGCTGCAGATCCACACTGAGGAGGAGGGGGGGGGGGGAGGTGGAGCAGCAGGAGGAGGAGGAGGATGATTATCCATGAATATGAACATAAACTGAACGTTAACGTGTCTCAACAATATTTCCCTGTTTAAACACTTTCCACCGTTGCTCCTGCTGGCGGCAAACACAGCAGCGTGTGCAGACCAGCAGGGCCAGAAGAGCAGGAGTTGGTGCAGGAGGCTTCAGGACTGGAGGAGCTGCAGAGTCCAGACCATCAGTTCACTTTTCTGGAGTTTTCTTTTTTTTTTTGACTGGCTCTTCCGCTGGTGTCTGAGACAAAATATATATATAAAAAAATAATTATAATAATAAGCAAGATAATTGATACAGCGCAGTGTGGAAGCTTTGTCAACAAGGTTGACATGGCGACATGTATCATCAGCATTTCCACAACACTGGAAATAATAATCCTGACTGACAAACTGCTCCGATCAAGAGAACTTCTGCTGCTTTCAACATTTTAAAGAACTTTGGTCCTGTATGAGCTTGGAGTCTTGGGTTGGGTTAGTTTGGTGAAAACTTTAATTGAAAATATAAGAATTTAATTTTTTTTAAATTGTCAATATATCCATATAACCAGGACATATCGGACCCAAAGACGTTTCTCTCTCATCCACACGCATTAGTTACAATCATATATGAATAAGTATGTATATGTATATATATATATATATACATATATACATACATATATACTGTGTTTGACGTGCACATCAACGAACGTATCATGATCAGTCTCTCATACAATATGTGTGAAAGTGTGTGTTGCAGGGTGTGGAGGGGGGGGGGCTAAATTAAAAGAATACCCCCCTCCCGATGAACAAAGAGCCTATAGTGAGATTGGGAGTGTATGGAGGAGCCTCCTGTTATCAGCACAGTGCTGCTGAGGAGGTTCACCCCCCCAAACCCTCCCACACACCCCCTATCCTACCACCATCTCTCACACCCCCCCTCTCCTCTCTGTTTTTGTTTTATTTTTGTTCTCCCAAACAAAAAGCCCCCCTGTAGAGCTGCAGGGGGGGGGGGGGGGGCGTGCAGCGCTCATGGAGCCTCCCGCCCCCCCCTTCCCCCAACACCCCCCACCAAGACCCCTGGGAGACACTCAGCAAGCCACCACCTCCTCCTCCTCCTACGCCTCTTCCTCCTTCCTCTTCTTCCTGCACTCCCTCTCTCATCATCTTACTTCCGTCTTCAGGTTAACCTCTGATCAGCCAACCCCCCCCCCAACCACACACACACTAGTTGTCCTCTTTCACCCATCTGTCGTCTTTTCTCTTTGTCTGTCTCTCCTGTCTTTCTTTGGCCCCGCCCAGCCGCCCACCTTCTGATGCGTCGCCTCAATAATCGACTTGTTCAAAGAAGAAGAAAAACACATCCCCTCCTCTCCGCGCTCTCTTTTCTTCCAATTTTTAACCAAAATTTTCCCTCTTCTCCTCCTCCTCCACCACCTCCTGTACCTCCTCCACCACCACCACTTTTCAACTCCTCCTCTTCCTCCTCCTTCTCCTCCTCCACCTTTTTCTCCTCCACCCTCCCAGTTTTTTACGGTGAGCAGATAAAGACACAATAAACTGAAGGGGGATCCTGGCAGTGACTCATTATATGGTTGTCAGCGCAGTTTTCTCACAGGGCTTTGTGACTGATCGCTCAGCCTCGCTCCGCTCACTCTGTCCTTTCTTCTCCCGGCTAATTATCTATATTACATTCCTCATCCTCCACAATGGCCGAGTATTTTAGCCAGAAATCCCGTCTCATTTAGCCGAGTAATGAAGTGCAAACTCTCCCTCAGCGCCGGCCACAGATTATCGAGAACAAATTGGGAACCTTGTCGCAGCTACTCACAGCTAGTTGGCACTGCGGAGGCTCAGACAAGGAATCAAGAATGTGTGTTGGTCTGTATGTGTGTGTGTGTGTGTGTGTGTGTGTGTGTGTGTGTGTGTGAGACTACCAGGTCAACTGTGAATATCAGCTATTAATAATGCATTGGGGAAGCAGGGCCTTCGAATGCCGAGCTGCTGCGAGCCTTACGAGCACCCACAGAAGGGGGTGACGGAGGGAATCAAACCCACAACCCTTACACTGTGTTGAAAGTATCAAGATTGTCACTGCTGTGGGTTTTTTTTTTTTGTTTGTTTCGTTTTGAAACTGTTGTTTTGGCAGGAGAAGATGTTGGTGCTAAAACTGCAAAACTATGTAGAGAAGAAGAGTTGCTGGGTTCTAAACCTGGGGAAAGGTTTTGGTTTGAACCTCAGCATCCCTGGACGTCTTTCTGCAGTACGTTAGTACTGCAGGAGAAAAGAGCCTTTTCTGAGAATCCCTTTGTCCTAGATGCTGGTTAATTCTCCTGGTGTGGCCGTGACCCTGCGTCTCAGAGGGACAAACAGGGCGTGTTGTGTCTGCAGCTCTGGGCTTAGAGATGCTCCACTATGACGCTCCTCTGAGCCGCTGGGGCCCCGCAGGGAAGAGGAGCGAAGGAAAAGACAGACAAAATAAAGGGTTCTGGAGGTGAAGAAACAATGGAGAAGACAGGGAGAGAAGAGGTGCAGAGGTGGACGCAAGAAAACCATGAAGAGCGAGAGAGCAGAGTGAAAAAATGGAGCAGTGGCAAAGATGATGGATTCAGAGACGGGGGGTGGGGGGGGGGGCAAGAAGAAGGAAATAGGAAGAGGAGGAAAGATGCAAGGGGAGAAAGCATGAAAGACGTCTATACGTCTATCTTGTAATGCACTTAAGTTTTGGTACACGTTCACACTTTAACCCCTAGAGGGCACTGTTGTTACTTGGCTTGAAGGAGATGTTTTTTTGCACTAAGTAATGAATATAATAGTTTTGGGATTATTGTAGTATCCAAAATGGGGAGTACTACTTACATGTATGGCGTAGCTCACGTATGACGTGGGGAGGAACGAGAGTTCAAGCGGGAGTTTGACGGTTGTCGGTTGAGCACAGTGTTGTGCAAAGACGACCCTTGCCATTCTTCTCAATAAACCTTTACAGTTCCGTCAACCTTCAACCTGTTGCGCTGCAAACCAGTTTGAGAGCCCCGACGATGGGGAACAAAAGTGGGAAATGTGAACTTTATGGAGCCACGTCCAGATACAAGCTGCAGCTGACTGCTCATTAGGAGACCATCTCATCCAAGAGCTGCAACTCACAATATCACCGACCATTTAAAAAAGATAAAGAATAAAAAAATATTTTTAAAACATTTTGACAAGGCTTTCTAACTGCTACTAAACAATTCCTGAACCTAAAATAGCATTGAATTAAAATTCAAAGAAGCAAAATCATTAACAGGAAAAGTCAGAAGAGAAAATAAGTGACCTATTTGAAAAGGAGTGAGAAGAAATAAACAAAATAACCTCTCAGTTAAACTAGTTGGCATGTCAAAACAAACAAACAAACAAAAAAAATAAATAATAATAATAAATGAAACAGAAAGTCTTATTTGTGTTTCTCAGGTTGCGGCTGTCCAGCAGTTTGGTCTGCAGACTTTCCCCCCCTTGAACAACTTGAACTAATTCAATTGCTCGAGTTCCTTGAGTGCGACGACGTGATGGCGATGACAGAAGCAGCTGGTTTAGTTTGAGAGACGTCACGGCCTCCACACAGACGGACAAGCTGGTGCGAGTTGATCCACGGTGTCAGGAAATAAGGCAGCGGGGCTGCTTTCGGTCCCCCAGTCTGGCTCCAAAGAGGATTTGGTCAAGATCCTGTTTACCCTTCCTCACTCGTCAATTAGCGAACATGTTGATGTCAGCAGCATAGCGTAGCATAGCACAGTGTTTCTCGAAGTGGGTGGCGCCCCCCCTGGGAGGCGCAAAGTCAATGAAACACCAGGCGGGAGGGAGACGGGGCGCCCGGGGGAACTAATGTTTTCACGTCGGAACTTTTTCCACGGCGGAACAATTAACAAAAAGTGTTCAGTAGGTTGTAGCTAAGAAAAACGCTGCTCAGGTACACTAGGGTTGCCACCCGTCCCGTTTTTCCCAGAATTGCTCTCTTTTTTCACCACCTGTCCCGGGAAAAATAAAATCTCTCCCGGGACACAATTTGTCCCGTTTTTTAAGGGAAAATGACAAAACCTCATTCGATTTCCGTCTGTTGTCTACTCCCGTAAAATACGCGATTGTCTCATATTTGGCAACTAACAACCTGTCCCGTAATGAACTGACACGGGGCATCCCGAGATGTCCCGGATTTGAAACTCTAGGAGGTGGCAACCCTAAGGTACACAGGGTGGACAAATATTTGACAGGGACGAAAAGAAGAATTCAGGTGTGGCAGGTAGAAAATGTGATGTTGTCGCATGACTGATGTTGTTGATGTGGTCAATTACATCAAAACAAGACCCCTGAAAGCGCTGCTATTCTCTGCACTTTGTGAGGAGATGGGATGAAATTTTTTTCTTTCTCCAATGTGGGGCTAGCCAGAGAATGTTTGACAACCACTGCCCTAATGCCATGCAAGTCTATGGGGTCAAAAGTCAACTTTGTCCTACTAGAGACATAGGGCCACTTGCAGGTTCATTGGGATCCCTCAAGACACAGCCACGTCAAATTTGGGGCTTCTAGCCCCGAATTTAGTGGGGCATGAAAAATTTTATTCCTCCAAAGTGGGGCGTGACAGAGACAGTTTGAGAACCACTGGCATAGCATAATCCTGCACTCAGTGTACTGTAATACTCCCCTCCACACACACACACACACACACACACACACACACACACACACACACACACACACACACACACACACACACACACACACAGCAGTGTCCTGAGGGTCGTAGCCACACTGCGTCATGACGGGATGCTGCATTCGATCATCATAACAATATTACGGAGGGCGGAGTGAAACTCTCTGAGGTTTCTACAGAGGCAACTCTCCTGACAAACATGCAGTTTGAACACAGACTTCACGCTTCACACTCTCAGCCTACTTTCTCTCTCTCTCTCGCTCTTTCATTTTTAAGTTAACACCAGCAGAGTGCACACCTCTTTGTAATGGCCCAGCAGAAAGCACACACTGGACAGCATTGTTGTTGTTGTCTTTTGTTTTGTTTTTGTTTTTTTGTTTTTTTTGAAAGAGCTGCTAATAAAATGTTGGCCAGAAGATGGTGCCAAAAGATGTTAATGGATTACAAATGAACTGACTTGAAATCTTTTTCTTGGCCGATTGACTCACAAAATGGTTTAAAATGATTTATAAATAAAAAAGAAGCAGAGGTTGCTTTTAGTTTCTGATTCAAGAAAGTAATATGAGTAAATGCATTTAAAAAAAATCAGATCTGAATTCAGTTAATCAATCTTCATGCAATCAATATTGACGCTATACAAAGCACCAAAAGGCAGATAAAAGAAGTCTATTTTCAGATCCTCAATGATGAAGGTGCTAGCCAGCAAACAATCTGTGTTGTTTATCTGAGCTAATCAACCTTCAATTCTGATTTGACTAGTGACTGTGGCATTTGTATTGTGCTCCACTCTTATTCTTTCTGTTTGTATGGATACTGATAACTGCATGACAAGACACGTTGCTGCTGGGTACAGGAACAACCTGGTAATTCCAAGATTTTCCAAATACTACATCCTAATGAGCCATCAGCAGGAAAAGGATCATCAGAAAAATTTCTGAATTCCATTTCCACAATAAACTTTAGCTGTCAACTGCCCTGGTCTGAAATTTCTACTGGGATTTCTTTTGGTTTGTTTTAGGATAGTTTTGTCAAAGGTTGTGGTTAGTTTGGCATTTTGCACACTGAATTTTAAAAAAACTCTTTCAATTTGGGGCCTCACAACTTCTTTTGACTTCATCTTGAGCGTCGACATACCATCATACATGTAGACAAATTCAAACTGCTTTAACCAGACTTTATTCTACTGTGACGTACAGTTGCGTTTTGTTTTTAAATCTACCTGTTCAATTTTCTGTAACAGCTTACCGTGTCCTCAGCTTCACCACAGGCCCACTTCTGCTGCAGCCATCTCAGGCAAAAGGCCGGGTGTACCCTGATCAGGCTGCCATTACACACGCCATCTGCCTCTCTACGGGCAGCTATACCTGAAAAACTGAGAATTAAACAGCCACTTACATTCATCAGCAACATCACAAACAGTTTTGTTTTCCATGTTCAACATCATAGCATCCTGCGATGAACTGGCGACTTGTCCAGGGTGTCCCCTGCCTTCGCCCTAAGACAGCTGGGATAGGCTCCAGCAGACCCCCGTGACCCTGAGCTCAGGACTAAGCGGGTATGGAAAATGAATGGATGAATGAATGAACATCATAGCAGTGCCACTGGGGGGAAAAAACAGACAGCATATTAACTTAACCAAAGTTTACACTCCATCCCCCTGTACTTGGTATAGCCAGGTGATGTCACTGATGATGTCATTCTAACTTCCTGTATAAATACAGGACATTTAAAAGCGTCAACCCTCTTTTTGTCCTTGGATGACGTGCATGGGGGAAATGTAAGTAGCCAAGTTTATTCAATTCAAGGTATTTCACCGTTCTGTTTCTTCAACAAGGAGAAAATGTGCCATTAAATGTCTGGTGACACTGCAGCGGCAGCTTTGGCAGTTTATAGTTGTGGTTATAGTTATGCTGCACAAACAAAAAGGAAAAGGAAACTAAGAGTGCGGGTGTTTCTGACCAGCAAAATTTCAATCACATTAATAGTGGGGTTGAGTCATGTAAGAACTCTTTTGCATTAGAGCTACAAACAGTGAGTGCAAAGCAAGTCATTATGGTATGGACCAGAGGGATCATGCAAGTGCTTTTATTTCAGTATCCAAATGGAAGGTGCCAAGAGAGGAAGGTGTGTTGTGTCCATCTTCCCTCTCTGCTCTTATTTCCAGGTTCAGTCATGAAGTTAACGTAGGGAGACGAGCCGGAATGGTTCCAGAGTGGATGTGAACTCCTCAGCATGGTCAAATAAATCAAGCATGAAAACACCTGGGAGCCGAATGTAGGAATACCTTTCCCCATCTTTGGCAAGAAACTCCTCAGAAAACTACGGCAGAAAAAGTTCTCTCAGATGATGTGTTTGCCAAAAATAAAACGCACAATAGAATAAGCCCAACTTGACCACTTGAAGAGACCCCACTCTGCAGTTCCAGTGCTTCTGTTGCACGATGAAATATGTGAGATGCATCAGTTTGGAGCTGCTGCTGCTGCTGACCGTCGTGGCAGGAGCACTATGGATCGTCATGCAGGTCACTCGGCACCAATCGTCTTGGAATCCCTCCAACATCTTCAACTATGGCTGGTTGGACTACACGAACGACAACGACGGAGGCCCAGAGTTGGCGTGCGACTGCTTTGCGGTCCTGCAAGGCAACGCCTTGGAAACGGACAAAGCCAAGATTTTGACAGTCACCAAAGAATTCCGCAAGAGAGTTCAGGTCCCAGATGAGATTTATATCAATGCAACTCAAAACTGCAGGTTTGATTGTGAAATCTGTTCTGGGGCGCATTCTGATTGTACCGATTGACGCGTTGCAGGCAATCTGAGCAAATTTTAACTGTCCAACACAGGTGGCCGGTGAGTTAACACTACTGGTCAATTGATAAGAATCCTCCATCCTTAAACAATTGCACAACCCGACAGTGAAAACTTTACAACTACATCCTTTCTGACGTAAAACAGAAGTAAATTGACTCTGTCTCTTACAGCTCCATAAAACACACACATCCTTGTTTGTATGTCCTGTTTCATTGCACAGTTCAAAGTTCAGTTTTCTAGCATATCTCGAGCTTGTTGGAGCCAGTAGCCTGTTGCAGACACTGAGAATTAATCCTGACAGTATTGTTTTTCCACTTCCCTAACTAAATATGCTGCTTTCAAAAAAATCAAGAAAATCTATATGGGTTTTATTTCCTTTAAGTACTCAACAAAACAAGGCTACTCCACTGGGGGTCTTGAATGAAGAGTATAGTTCTGGAAATGATTTTTGAAATTGGACCTCTTTAAATGCTCAATCATTTTGTTGGATTTGCAGGGAATTCAAACTGAGCAGAAAATACTTTCCTTTGTCGCTGAGCGAGGACGAAAAGGACTTCCCACTGGCATACTCCATAGTTGTACATCACAAGGTAAATGTTTAAACTTTACTTCGGAACACTTCTATGCAAAATTGTCTTGAAGGAATGACTGCATGAGGATGCTTTGAAATGTTAAAGTCAAGGGAGCATGAATGTGAGGTGAAGATCAAATAATTGTAATGTCTGGGTGACAGTGGATCTTAATTGTTGAACCTTGTTTGGTTTCAGTGCCACCTTAAAATACTCTACCTTGTGAAACACATCCTGTGAAGAGCACACAAGGACTGATTCCATCTTTTCATCTGCTGCAGGTGCAGAACTTTGAGCGACTGCTGCGGGCCATCTACGCACCTCAGAACGTTTACTGTGTCCACGTGGACACCAAATCAGCGGCCTCGGTCCGAGCTGCCATCGAGGGCATCGTCTCCTGTTTCCCAAACGTCTTCCTGGTCAGCCAGCCCGTCAGTGTGGTCTACGCAAGCTGGTCACGAGTCCAAGCCGACCTCAACTGCATGGCCGACCTCTACAACTCCACCACCATATGGAAATACTTCATCAACCTGTGTGGCCAGGACTTCCCTCTGAAAACCAACCTGGAGATCGTGAGGATGTTGAAGTCACTGCGGGGCGATAACAGCATGGAGTCAGAGAAAATGCCTGGCGGGAAGATATGGAGGGTGACAAATGTTTTCCAGGTGGTCGACGGAGAAATCAAGGTACTTCTTTTGAATATTCAATGTTTCTGTTGTGAGGTTGACCAAAAGAGAATGTCACTCTTGTATTATTGGGCTATTTTGTCCATTTTAGAGAACGGGAAAGAAAAAGGATCCTCCCCCCTTCAACCTGCCCATTCTATCAGGAAATGCCTACATCGTAGCCAGCAGAGGCTACGTCCACAGCGTGCTGAATGACCTGAGAATACAGAAACTGATAGAGTGGGCCAATGACACCTACAGTCCTGATGAGTTCCTCTGGGCGACTATCCAGCGAATCCCTGGCGTTCCTGGATCAAAGTGGCCCAGCCAAAAATATGACATGACAGACATCAACGCCATCGCACGGCTGGTGAAGTGGCAGGAACAAGAGGGTCAGCAAGGTTCTCTGGATGCAGTGTACCCTGAGTGTCAGGGCAACCATGTGAGGTCCATATGTGTGTACGGCGTTGGAGACCTCTACTGGCTGCTTCAGCAGAATCACCTCTTTGCCAATAAGTTTGACATGGACAGTGACCCTGTTGCCGTCTTCTGCTTGGAGAAGTACCTGAGACTGAAAGCACTGGCCATGATTCACTAGATGGGTTGGTTTGCACAAGAAATGTACAGAAAGAAAATGTTAGTTTGTTTCTCTGATGTTTATTGGAATACTACGAAGAACTCTGACTCTGAAAACTGTCCTCTGCATTTGATAAAGTAGATGAGATGCCTGTAAAACGGCTTGCAAAATTCAGTATCCCAATCTTGTGAACTTGTGAATCTTGCGACGTGAGAATGTTCAGTATAACAATAAGACATACAGACCAATTTTGAAAATAAATGCATCAAAACTTAAATGTGGTTTGTCATGGTTTACGCTTGTGTATTCATTTGAAAAGAACCCAACATGATTAGTTTGGTTGAATAAATATTTGTACAATAAAAGTCACTTGCTCTACATGGTAAATGACACCTTGTGCTGGCCTAAATGTACCCCTTACTTTGAAAGACACAAAGAGGAAGTTGAGTCACTCTGCTGGCAAGTGACTGTGGATGCATGATAAAAGCTTTCAGACAGACATTTTCAGAGAAACTGAGGAGGAAAAAAAAGCTTGAGTGAGACAGCCAACTTCTTAAATGAAGGTAGGAAATTTTGAATATTCAATTTGATGAATCAAAATAGACGATGAAATGTTCAGCATTTGGAGAACTTTTTTGAGCATCAGTGAGCAGTAAAGCTTTGATGTAAAAAGTGATGATATAACTATTGGTAGTTAAATAATCTAATTAAATTGTAATAATATTATTCAATTGAGTGGTTTTTTTTTACCCATCAGTGAAATGTATGACTGGTATTTTATGGAAATCACAAAGTACAATAATTAACCAAACGTGGGAGACAAACCCGATGTGTTCAGAACACCTCCAGTGAACCAGGAAATAATCAGAAAATTTTAGATGAATATCGGGTGTAGTTTAATCAGTCACTTTATGTCATCTGTTCCAAAGTCCTTACTACTTTCTACACTGAATACAGTACATACTGAAGACATCTAATACATGACCAAGATATGTGGATTAATGTGGCAAAAGAAAAACATGTTCAATACCTAAATATGTTATGTTATAGATGTTTTAGCTGAAGGCTGGCTATTCTGGATCTTTAAAAAAAAATACTTTTTTGTTGAACACATACTAGTTTTGATCCCTTGAGTGGCAATCTACAATGTACAATAGTCATGAAAATGAAAGCCATAACGCCCTCTAGGAAGGTCGTAGACACATGGGACAAAGACCCACGTGTTCCTTAAATTCATACCTAATTTTCATAAATGCTAACCTATAACCCCAAACAAACCGGAAGTGAGATATTTTCACTTGTCTGAAAAAAATCTCAAAACAACACAATCAGGAACCGTAGCTGTGACAGACTTGAAATCAAAGTTTGATGTAGACCACACCTTCATGACCTACAAAAAAATCTGCATCATTTGCACACACAAAGATTACAGTTCCTTATACAATTTACAAAAGGACAAGCTCAAAAGCTAGTCAAAAGCTGTGAGTAGATGAATCCAGACAGGGGCTACCAGAAGGCAAGTGAATTACTAAAGGAACATTTTGGAAATGAATATAAAATCTCCTGTGCTTACCTGGAAAAAGCCTTATCCTGGCCCCAAATTAATTCTGAGGATTTGAGATCACTGCAGGATTATGCCATGTTTCTCAGGAGCTGCTGCAATGCCATGGAGGAAATGGAATACATGGAGGAGTTTGACACGGTGTCCAATATGAGAAGTATTGTGTTTAAGTTGCCCTACAAACTCAGAGAGAGATGGCGCAACAGAGCTTACGAGATGCATGAGGAGCGCAATTGTAGAGTTCGAATCTTGGATATTGTCTCTTTTGTTGAAAAACAAGCCAGAGTAGCGGCTGACCCACTTTTTGGTGATCTTCAGGACCCGTTAACTGTTAAAGGGAAGATGTCTGTGAAATCTCGAAATGTTGTCAAATCACAGATGTCAAAGTCGGCTGGCAGCAGTTTTGCCACAGATGTCACTGTTGCCTCAAAAGAAAAGAAGCTGGAACCCTTCTGTCCTTTCTGCAGTTGCAAGCACACATTGGAGTTGTGCAAACAGTTCATGGAGACAACACACAAGAGACAAGTTAAACTTTTTAAAGACCAAAGGTACGTGTTTTGGCTGTCTCTGCTCAAGCCACATAAGTAGAGATTGCAAGAAACGCCTAACTTGTACAGTGTTCAAACTGTCCCACCCAAGTGTCCTACACATTAACAGCCAAGATTGAAAGGTTAAAGTAAGAGAAAAGTCCTCCGGTGCAACACTAGGAGAACCAGTGGAGTCATGTGGCCATATTTGGGCCAGAGAACTAGAAAATGTGCTTTCTATTGTCCCAGTTCGAGTGAAATCAGCAAAAGGCAGCCAAGTGCTCGAAGTGTATGCCCTCATGGATCCTGGGTACACTGCAACCTTCTGCTCCGAAGCACTTATGTCCTAACTGAACCTTAAAGGCAGAAAAACTCACATCCTGTTAAGAACTATGAACCAGAAAAAACTTGCCTCGTCTCATGTCGTATCTGGAATTCAAGTTTCAGCACTTGACAGCGACAACTTCTTCCCTCTTCCCGACATGTTCACTCAGAGGGAAATGCCAGTCACTCCAAGCAACATTCCCAAACAGGACGACATAACACAGTGGACGTACCTGAGCAAGGTCAGATTTCGAGCATTAGTGCTAAAGTGAAACGGTTAATCGGCACAAACGCCCCAAAGCTGCTGGAGCCTTGGGAAGTTATCAATAGTCGAGGCGAGGGCCCCTACGCAGTAGGAACCCCATTGGGATGGGTGGTAAATGGACCACTCAGAAACAGCCGTGATGATGCAGTTTCCGTAGCAAGTTTGGAGGAGCTTCTGATCTCAAAATATAAGCGGGAGTTCAGCGAGTTGTCATCGGAGGAAAAGACAGAAATGTCAATTGAAGACAAAAGGTTTTTAAAAATAGCCAGTGAAGCCATTTTACATCATGGACATTATCATTTGAAGTTACCTTTTAGAAGAACCAATGTCAGCATGCCAAACAACCACCAACTGGCTGAACAACGGCTTCAGAGCCCAAAAATACAATTGAAAAGGGATGAACAGTACAAACAGGAGTATATTGCATTCCTCGACGACATCTTCGAAAACAACTATGCCGAAGAGGTCCCACAAAATGAACTGACGCAGCCACCAGGGAAGATTTGGTATGTACCACACCATGGGGTCTACCACCCCAAAAAGAAAAAGCTCAGAGTGGTTTATCGACTGTGCAGCCTCTTACCAAGGTGTTTCTCTCAACACAGAGCTGTTGCAGGGACCTGAATGAACTAACTCTCTTTTAGGAGTCATACTAAGATTTCGCCAAGAGCCCATTTGATTTATGGCTGATGTGAAGTCCATGTTTCATCAGGTCAGAGCAGACAAAGCAGATGTGAACTACTTGCGCTTCCTTTGGTGGCCACAAGGTGACACCCAAAGAATACCGCATGCTGGTGCATATTTTTGGTGCAGTGTCATCTGCATTGTCATCTGTTTTTTTTGAAAGAGCTGCTAATAAAATGTTGGCCAGAAGATGGTGCCAAAAGATGTTAATGGATTACAAATAAACTGACTTGAAATCTTTTTCTTGGCCGATTGACTCACAAAATGGTTAAAAATGATTTACAAATAAAAAAGAAACAGAGGTTCCTTTTAGTTTCTGATTCAAGAAAGTAATATGAGTAAATGCATTTAAAAAAAATCAGATCTGAATTCAGTTAATCAATATTCATGCAATCAATATTGACGCTATACAAAGCACCAAAAGGCAGATAAAAGAAGTCTATTTTCAGATCCTCAATGATGAAGGTGCTAGCCAGAAAACAATCTGTGTTGTTTATCTGAGCTAATCAACCTTCAATTCTGATTTGACTAGTGACTGTGGCATTTGTATTGTGCTCCACTCTTATTCTTTCTGTTTGTATTAACTTGCTTTCATGCGTCACTACCAGCATTGTTTCAAAAGAGACCTGACCTCTGTTTCACTTTCTGAAAGTGAAGCAGAGGTCAACAAAAACTACTTAGCAGCCGCACGAGCTGCGATAAACTCAGCTTACTGGCAGAAAAATTTTAGTTTGTTGGTCGGAACCAACTATGCCCCCTATGCACTCTGACATGCCTGTGGGTGAGACTTGCTCCAACTCAAACTTGTTGCATTCTAGGTGGTCGAGATGCATCACAGACCATGTTGACCGCTGATAACTGCATGACAGGGCACGTTGCTGCTGGGCAAAGGAACAACCTGGTAATTCCAAGATTTTCCAAATACTACATCCTAATGAGCCATCAGCAGGAAAACGACCATCAGCAAAATTTCTGAATTTCATTTCCACAATAAACTTTAGCTGTCAACTGCCCTGGTCTGAAATTTCTACTGGGATTTCTTTTGGTTTGTTTTAGGATAGTTTTGTCAAATGTTGTGGTTAGTTTGGCATTTTGCACACTGAATTAAAAAAAAAAAAACCTCTTTCAATTTGGGGCCTCACAACTTCTTCTGACTTCATCTTGAGCGCCGACATACCATTAGTGATGGTCCGCTGACACCCGAGGCTCCGACACATGCTCTGTTGCTCATGAAGCAAACGTGTCAAAACACTGTACCGAGGCGCGTTTTGGTCACGTGACTAGTGACGTTCGAAGCAGTTGAGTGACGTTTGAAGCAGTTGAGCGCTGCGGACATCAAATTAATCACCTGGTTGGTTCGGTTTGTCATGTGAATCGATTGTGTTTCGGGATAAGGTATCCCTATTTAATGGCGCTAATTAATTTATTTTTTTCCGCAGAGTAGGTTGGTTTTTGTTGCTCTTGGTTGTCGGTTTTTTGAGAGTTAGTAGTAGATAGATCCATAGATAGTAAGTTTGATAGATGGATAGAAATAGATAAGTTAGTTACAGCAGTTACACACACACACACACACACACACACACACACACACAGATGTTAATATATATGTATATACATATATATATAGTTACGTGTGTGTAACTGCTGTGTAACAGATGTTAATACATGTATATATATATATGTATATATATATATATATATATATATATGTATATATATATATATATATATATATATATATATATATATATATATGTATATATATATATATATATATATATATATATATATATATATATATATATATATATATATATATATATATGTATATTAACCTCTTTCAATGAACTCCAAAACATACATGGTCAAAATCCATAATATAACTTGTATTTCATATGGTTGATGACGTATAAACCAGTGTACTGCTTCATGAAGTATGGAAACCCTATCACTGGTTTGGTTGTCTCGACTCAGAGCTGAGTTGAGCTTTCGAAGTCAATCGAGAATTGATCGACAGGGGTTTGGTTTGACAGTGTTGCATTCAGCACTAAATATTCGATAACATTTAAAATCAATTAAAACAGTTGACGTCAGCGCCGTAACATGCAAATTGGTGGGAGTTAATGAGGACTCACGGTGTGTAGACGCTAACGCTACTCAAACAGCTTAGATGAAGAAAAGGGAGTGTGATTTGGGTTGTGGTACATTATGACAATCTTGGACTTGCAAGACTGATATATAATACGCATTCCCATCAATGCGTATTATATATGTGTCATTTAGCTCATCTATTCTCCATTTTAAATAGATCACATTTGACATCTGACCCACTGAACACTTACTATTGAACATATTTTTAAACTATGGGCTATTTAGTCTTGTTTTAGGATATAATATAATCCATTGCACAAACTGTCAGGCTAAGTATAGAGCTATAGTCTACTACAATCAGTCGTGCCAAATAAGAGACATTGTCTTTATTGTTCATTTTTATTTTATTGTGTCAGCATTGAACCATACAACCATGTAGTGTTGTCCAACAAGAATGCATGGTCCCAAACAACCTATGAAACAATGAACACCTTTCCATTGCACTTCATTTTATTGACCACTAGATGACCTCCTCGAGCAATGTGTCATTGAAGCCTCGAGTAATTAACCATTTTTTGAATCAAGTGTCGAAGCTTCAACAAAGCCTCGACTGGCCATCACTACATACCATCCTACATTTAGACATATTCAAACTGCTTTAACCAGCCTTTATTCTACTGTGACGTACAGTTGCGTTTTGTTTTTAAATCTACCTGTTCAATTTTCTGGAACAGCTTACCGTGTCCTCAGCTTCACCACAGGCCCACTGCCGGGTGTACCCTGATCAGGCTGCCATTACACACGCCACCTGCCTCCCTACGGGCAGCTATACCTGAAAATCTGAGAATTAAACAGCCACTTACATTCATTAGCAACATCACAAACAGTTTTGTTTTCCATGTTCAACATCATAGCAGTGCCACTGGGGGGAAAAAACGGACAGCATATTAACTTAACCAAAGTTTACACTCCATCCCCCTGTACTTGGTATAGCCAGGTGATGTCACTGATGATGTCATTCTAACTTCCTGTATAAATACAGGACATTTAAAAGCGTCAACCCTCTTTTTGTCCTTGGATGACGTGCATGGGGGAAATGTAAGTAGCCAAGTTTATTCAATTCAAGGTATTTCACCGTTCTGTTTCTTCAACAAGGAGAAAATGTGCCATTAAATGTCTGGTGACACTGCAGCGGCAGCTTTGGCAGTTTATAGTTGTGGTTATAGTTATGCTGCACAAACAAAAAGGAAAAGGAAACTAAGAGTGCGGGTGTTTCTGACCAGCAAAATTTCAATCACATTAATAGTGGGGTTGAGTCATGTAAGAACTCTTTTGCATTAGAGCTACAAACAGTGAGTGCAAAGCAAGTCATTATGGTATGGACCAGAGGGATCATGCAAGTGCTTTTATTTCAGTATCCAAATGGAAGGTGCCAAGAGAGGAAGGTGTGTTGTGTCCATCTTCCGTCTCTGCTCTTATTTCCAGGTTCAGTCATGAAGTTAACGTAGGGAGACGAGCCGGAATGGTTCCAGAGTGGATGTGAACTCCTCAGCATGGTCAAATAAATCAAGCATGAAAACACCTGGGAGCCGAATGTAGGAATACCTTTCCCCATCTTTGGCAAGAAACTCTCAGATGATGTGTTTGCCAAAAATAAAACGCACAATAGAATAAGCCCAACTTGACCACTTGAAGAGACCCCACTCTGCAGTTCCAGTGCTTCTGTTGCACGATGAAATCTGTGAGATGCATCAGTTTGGAGCTGCTGCTGCTGCTGACCGTCGTGGCAGGAGCACTATGGATCGTCATGCAGGTCACTCGGCACCAATCGTCTTGGAATCCCTCCAACATCTTCAACTATGGCTGGTTGGACGACACGAACGACGACGGAGGCCCAGAGTTGGCGTGCGACTGCTTTGCGGTCCTGCAAGGCAACGCCTTGGAAACGGACAAAGCCAAGATTTTGACAGTCACTAAAGAATTCCGCAAGAGAGTTCAGGTCCCAGATGAGACTTATATCAATGCAACTCAAAACTGCAGGTTTGATTGTGAATTCTGTTCTGGGGCGCATTCTGATTGTACCGATTGACGCGTTGCAGGCAATCTGAGCAAATTTTAACTGTCGTTGGCAATAATCCTGATCCAACACAGGTGGCCGGTGAGTTAACACTACTGGTCAATTGATAAGAATCCTCCATCCTTATTAAACAATTGCACAACCCGACAGTGAAAACTTTACAACTACATCCTTTCTGACGTAAAACAGAAGTAAATTGACTCTGTCTCTTACAGCTCCATAAAACACACACATCCTTGTTTGTATGTCCTGTTTCATTGCACAGTTCAAAGTTCAGTTTTCTAGCATATCTCGAGCTTGTTGGAGCCAGTAGCCTGTTGCAGACACTGAGAATTAATCCTGACAGTATTGTTTTTCCACTTCCCTAACTAAATATGCTGCTTTCAAAAAAATCAAGAAAATCTATATGGGTTTTATTTCCTTTAAGTACTCAACAAAACAAGGCTACTCCACTGGGGGTCTTGAATGGAGAGTATAGTTCTGGAAATGATTTTTGAAATTGGACCTCTTTAAATGCTCAATCATTTTGTTGGATTTGCAGGGAATTCAAACAGAACAGAAAATACTTTCCTTTGTCGCTGAGCGAGGACGAAAAGGTCTTTCCACTGGCATACTCCATAGTTGTACATCACAAGGTAAATGTTTAAACTTTACTTCGGAACACTTCTATGCAAAATTGTCTTGAAGGAATGACTGCATGAGGATGCTTTGAAATGTTAAAGTCAAGGGAGCATGAATGTGAGGTGAAGATCAAATAATTGTAATGTCTGGGTGACGGTGGATCTGAATTGTTGAACCTTGTTTGGTTTCAGTGCCACCTTAAAATACTCTACCTCATGAAACACATCCTGTGAAGAGCACACAAGGACTGATTCCATCTTTTCATCTGCTGCAGGTGCAGAACTTTGAGCACCTGCTGCGGGCCATCTACGCACCTCAGAACGTTTACTGTGTCCACGTGGACACCAAATCAGCGGCCTCGGTCCGAGCTGCCATCGAGGGCATCGTCTCCTGTTTCCCAAACGTCTTCCTGGTCAGCCAGCCCGTCCGTGTGGTCTACGGAAGCTGGTCACGAGTCCAAGCCGACCTCAACTGCATGGCCGACCTCTACAACTCCACCACCACATGGAAATACTTCATCAACCTGTGTGGCCAGGACTTCCCTCTGAAAACCAACCTGGAGATCGTGAGGATGTTGAAGTCACTGCGGGGTGATAACAGCATGGAGTCAGAGAAAATGCCAGGCGGGAAGATATGGAGGGTGACAAATGTTTTCCAGGTGGTCGACGGAGAAATCAAGGTACTTCTTTTGAATATTCAATGTTTCTGTTGTGAGGTTGACCAAAAGAGACTGTCACTCTTGTATTATTGGGCTATTTTGTCCATTTTAGAGAACGGGAAAGAAAAAGGATCCTCCCCCCTTCAACCTGCCCATTCTATCAGGAAAAGCCTACATCGTAGCCAGCAGAGGCTACGTCCACAGCGTGCTGAATGACCTGAGAATACAGAAACTGATAGAGTGGGCCAATGACACCTACAGTCCTGATGAGTTCCTCTGGGCGACTATCCAGCGACTCCCTGGCATTCCTGGATCAAAGTGGCCCAGCCAAAAATATGACATGACAGACATCAACGCCATCGCACGGCTGGTGAAGTGGCAGGAACAAGAGGGTCAGCAAGGTTCTCTGGATGCAGTGTACCCTGAGTGTCAGGGCAACCATGTGAGGTCCATATGTGTGTACGGCGTTGGAGACCTCTACTGGCTGCTTCAGCACAATCACCTCTTTGCCAATAAGTTTGACATGGACAGTGACCCCGTTGCCGTCTTCTGCTTGGAGAAGTACCTGAGACTGAAAGCACTGGCCATGATTCACTAGATGGGTTGGTTTGCACAAGAAATGTACAGAAAGAAAATGTTAGTTTGTTTCTCTGATGTTTATTGGAATACTACGAAGAACTCTGACTCTGAAAACTTTCCTCTGCATGTGATAAAGTAGATGAGATGCCTGTAAAACGGCTTGCAAAATTCAGTATCCCGATCTTGTGAACTTGTGAATCTTGCGACATGAGAATGTTCAGTATAACAAGAGATACAGACCAATTTTGAAAATAAATGCATCAAAACTTAAATGTAGTTTGTCATGGTTTACGCTTGTGTATTCATTTGAAAAGAACCCAACATGATTAGTTTGGTTGAATAAATATTTGTACAATAAAAAAAGTTTTTGTGACTAATTTGAATAAATCAATATTTTGCATTGACCAACCGCGTGTTCCCTTTTGTCATGACTTTTTAAGAGCCGAGTCGTGACACTCATGGTAAATGACACCTTGTGCTGGCCTAAATGTACCCCTTACTTTGAAAAACACGGAGAGGAAGTTGAGTCACTCTGCTGGCAAGTGACTGTGCATGTGGATGCATGATAAAAGCTTTCAGACAGACATTTTCAGAGAAACTGAGGAGGAAAAAAAAGCTTGAGTGAGACAGCCAACGTCTCAAATGAAGGTAGGAAATTTTGAATATTCAATTTGATGAATCAAAATAGAGACGATGAAATGTTCAGCATTTGGAGGACTTTTTTGAGCATCAGTGAGCAGTAAAGCTTTGATGTAAAAAGTGATGATATAACTATTGGTAGTTAAATAATCTAATTAAATTGTAATAATATTCAATTGAGTGGGGTTTTTTTACCCATCAGTGAACTGTATGACTGGTATTTTATGGAAATCACAAAGTACAATAATTAACCAAACGTGGGAGACAAACCCGATGTGTTCAGAACACCTCCAGTGAACCAGGAAATAATCAGAAAATTTTAGATGAATATCGGGTGTAGTTTAATCAGTCACTTTATGTCATCTGTTCCAAAGTCCTTACTACTTTCTCCACTGAATACAGTACATACTGAAGACATCTTATACATGACCAAGATATGTGGATTAATGTGGCAAAAGAAAAACATGTTCAATACCTAAATGTTATGTTATAGATGTTTTAGCTGAAGGCTGGCTATTCTGGATCTTTAAAATATAAAACTTGGTTGGGTTATTTCACACTTTTTTTGTTGAACACATACATATGTGTTCATTCATAGTTTTGATCCCTTGTACAATGTACAATAGTCATGAAAATGAAAGAAAAAACATTAAATCAGAAGCATGTGTCCAAACTTTATCTGAGTGTGTGTGTGTGTGTGTGTGTGTGTGAGAGAGAGAGAGAGAGAGAGAGAGAGAGAGAGAGAGAGAGAGAAGGAGAGAGAGAGAGAGAGAGAGAGAGGCAGCGCCTCTGCGCTCGTGCAGAGCTGGAAAAGCTTGGCATTTAACGAGGAGAATGAATATTGTCAATAGTCTAATGCACAATGATGATGGTTCGTGTCTTAATGAAGTGAAAGGAAACATAGCGAAGTTTAATGAGCTTATAGACATTGTTAAGGCTCAGCATGCCTCTTACGTTGAAATGTTGGATGAGGATGCAAAGAGGGAAGATGATGAAAAGTGGTATCAACCGAGATGCGCACAGATAATATCCTTCCCTCACAACGGAACAAAGTGGATTTCAGCTGTAGAAACCCGCGCTTTATTCGGCTTAACGGAAGTCCCCTCTTCGGTCACACGAGACGAGTGTGAGAATGCAAACTTTGAAGGCGTGGATACACGCTCGGGAAAGTCGGTCAGATCTAGCGCCTCTTCCTGCTCGTTACACTGCGGTCAAGCCAACCGACAGTTCGAAAAAAGCGGTCTCGTTACGCACCAGCGCGGAGGCAGAGAGAGCAGCGTTATTGGCTAAAGCATTGAAGCTGCAAGTAAAACATGCAATTAAAGAACAGGAACAAATGCTTTAAAACAAAAAACAAAAAAAAAAAAAAAAAAAAGAAGAAGAAGAAGAAGAAGAAGAAGAAGAAGAAGAGAGAAACATCGGAATTACAGACGGAAATAGCAGCAACTACAGCCAAAATTAACTATTTAAAGGAGGCTGAAACGTCCATGCTCAACCCTGCACAATTCAACGCTGCACCAGCCCCACTTCAGGCAGGTGGCGAGGCGGAGGAAGCCGGTGCAACAGGAACTGCGCAACTGGATATTCGCGAGGATGGCGTTCAAGCAGTTAAAAGCAAAGCAGGAGTCCAGGCCCAACTTCCCTTTATTGATTTGGGAGCAGATTTTCGCCGAAGACAGACATTTGCTCAACCCAATGCCAGTGATGACGCTCCACAAACGTCACCCCCAACCGCAGTGCACAGAACTGCCTCTATCGTATTCCCCGCCCAAAATACGCAATTAATTCGGTCACATGAGCAAACCCCTCCTCCAGTCAGCTCCATGCTTGATAGCCACTTTTTTTTCGGCACCTGCGCTTTAAACCTCAATTTCACCCTCTTAACATACCTGGATCGTTGCACAATCTTGCACGCAGGTCAGAACCCTTGAAAAATTTATTTTTTTGAAAGAATTTTACACACTTGCTCAATAGCGCCCCCTACATAGACCAAAAAACTAGAATGGCCATAGCGCCCTCTAGGAAGGTCGTAGACACATGGGACAAAGTAAAGGTTTTTTCACAAAAAAATTGGAACCCCATTTTCACCCCTTTCCCATATTCCAAAACTCACCATGTGTCACAAATTGGACATTCTGTTCCCCCACTTTAAGTCTTTACTATCCAGCCCATTTCATGTACACGCAGAAATGACCAGGTTCGTAGCGTTTGTTTCCAAGGTTGCAAAAGCGGAGCTCATTCAAACACCCACGTGTTTGTCTCATCAAGGCCTAAAATTTACATTTGACAGCCTCATCCAAAAAAAAAAAAAAAAAAAAAACTGGAGGTGAAAAATCTGCATCATTTGCACACACAAAGATTACAGTTCCTTATACCATTTACAAAAGGACAAGCTCAAAAGCTAGTCAAAAGCTGTGAGTAGATGAATCCAGACAGGGGCTACCAGAAGGCAAGTGAATTACTAAAGGAACATTTTGGAAATGAATATAAAATCTCCTGTGCTTACCTGGAAAAAGCCTTATCCTGGCCCCAAATTAAATCTGAGGATTTGAGTTCACTGCAGGATTATGCCATGTTTCTCAAGAGCTGCTGCAATGCCATGGAGGAAATGGAATACATGGAGGAGTTTGACACGGTGTCCAATATGAGAAGTATTGTGTTTAAGTTGCCCTACAAACTCAGAGAGAGATAGCGCAACAGAGCTTACGAGATGCATGAGGAGCGCAATCGTAGAGTTCGAATCTTGGATATTGTCTCTTTTGTTGAAAAACAAGCCAGAGTAGCGGCTGACCCACTTTTTGGTGATCTTCAGGACCCGTTAACTGTTAAAGGGAAGATGTCTGTGAAATCTCGAAATGTTGTCAAATCACAGATGTCAAAGTCGGCTGGCAGCAGTTTTGCCACAGATGTCACTGTTGCCTCAAAAGAAAAGAAGCTGGAACCCTTCTGTCCTTTCTGCAGTTGCAAGCACACAGTGGAGTTGTGCAAACAGTTCATGGAGACAACACACAAGAGACAAGTTAAACTTTTTAAAGACCAAAGGTACGTGTTTTGGCTGTCTCTGCTCAAGCCACTTAAGTAGAGATTGCAAGAAACGCCTAACTTGTACAGTGTTCAAACTGTCCCACCCAAGTGTCCTACACATTAACAGCCATGATAGAAAGGTTAAAGAAAGAGAAAAGTCCTCCGGTGCAACACTAGGAGAACCAGTGGAGTCATGTGGCCATATTTGGGCCAGAGAACTAGAAAATGTGCTTTCTATTGTCCCAGTTCGAGTGAAATCAGCAAAAGGCAGCCAAGTGCTCGAAGTGTATGCCCTCATGGATCCTGGGTACACTGCAACCTTCTGCTCCGAAGCACTTATGTCCTAACTGAACCTTAAAGGCAGAAAAACTCACATCCTGTTAAGAACTATGAACCAGAAAAAACTTGCCTCGTCTCATGTCGCATCTGGAATTCAAGTTTCAGCACTTGACAGCGACAACTTCTTCCCTCTTCCCGACATGTTCACTCAGAGGGAAATGCCAGTCACTCCAAGCAACATTCCCAAACAGGACGACATAACACAGTGGACGTACCTGAGCAAGGTCAGATTTCGAGCATTAGTGCTAAAGTGAAACGGTTAATCGGCACAAACGCCCCAAAGCTGCTGGAGCCTTGGGAAGTTATCAATAGTCGAGGCGAGGGCCCCTACGCAGTAGGAACCCCATTGGGATGGGTGGTAAATGGACCACTCAGAAACAGCCGTGATGATGCAGTTTCCGTAGCAAGTTTGGAGGAGCTTCTGATCTCAAAATATAAGCGGGAGTTCAGCGAGTTGTCATCGGAGGAAAAGACAGAAATGTCAATTGAAGACAAAAGGTTTTTAAAAATAGCCAGTGAAGCCATTTTACATCATGGACATTATCATTTGAAGTTACCTTTTAGAAGAACCAATGTCAGCATGCCAAACAACCACCAACTGGCTGAACAACGGCTTCAGAGCCCAAAAATAAAATTGAAAAGGGATGAACAGTACAAACAGGAGTATATTGCATTCCTCGACGACATCTTCGAAAACAACTATGCCGAAGAGGTCCCACAAAATGAACTGACGCAGCCACCAGGGAAGATTTGGTATGTACCACACCATGGGGTCTACCACCCCAAAAAGAAAAAGCTCAGAGTGGTTTATCGACTGTGCAGCCTCTTACCAAGGTGTTTCTCTCAACACAGAGCTGTTACAGGGACCTGAACGAACTAACTCTCCTTTAGGAGTCATACTAAGATTTCGCCAAGAGCCCATTTGATTTATGGCTGATGTGAAGTCCATGTTTCATCAGGTCAGAGCAGACAAAGCAGATGTGAACTACTTGCGCTTCCTTTGGTAGCCACAAGGTGACACCCAAAGAATACCGCATGCTGGTGCATATTTTTGGTGCAGTGTCATCTCGAAGCTGTGCGAGCTTTGCACTAGAAAAAACAGCTGCTGACAATGAAGCTTGGTTTTCTCCCCAAGTAACTGAAACAGTTCAACACAATTTTTATGTAGATGACTGCGTAAAGTCAGTCCTTGAGGAAACTGAAGCTATCCAGCTGATAAAAGACCTCACTGCATTGTGCAGCAAAGGGGGATTTCAACTCACTCAGCGGGTTTGTAACAGCCGAGCAGTTCTAGCCTCCATTACTCCAGAACAAAGAGCAAAGGATGTTAGGACCCTGGATCTCGAGAAAGACAGTCTCCCCACTGAGAGAATGCTGAGGTTACAATGGTGTGTGAACTCAGACCACTTTCAATTTAACATCCAACTCATCTTAAAGCCACATACCCGAAGACGAATACTCTCTGTTGTGAGCTCAATTTTCAATCCACTTGTTTGTCAAGCAACTCCAGAGGCTAACCTGGTAAGACAAATAAGCATGTTGATTTTGATGGTTAGGCTTGTAGTGGTATCGTAATATGTAAATATGAATTTAAACCAGAAGAGTGGGTACTAGTAGTGGGCACTGTGATCTGACTTACCTGAGAAGCCTGTATGCTTTGTAAAATAGTCTGAAATAAGGTCAAGTTTATGATTTGAACATTTAAGGCTTAACATTTTGTATGCTGTACAACCTGTCCTTATGGGATAAACTATAAGTTGGAAGGGATAGAGCAAAGTTTTAAGTTAGTACAAACTGCAGATTAATTCAAGTCAGTATACTTTCACAGACATAAGTAGAACTAAACTAAATACTAAACTCTTGCTCTTTGCTAGTTACTGGTGACCAGTAAGCCAATGAAGCCATTTGTACATCCCATGATGAAAGTGCTGCTGCTGCTGTCCCTCACGACGGGATTGCTGTGGATCCTCATGCAGCTCACTGAGCACCAGTACACCTGGAATCCTTCCTCCTACATCTTAAGCAACAGCTGGTTAAGCTACACGGACGACGGTGGAGGCCCAGAGTCGGCGTGCGACTGCTTGGCAATCCTGCAAGACGACGACGAGGAAATAGAGAAGGCCAAGCTACTGTCCCTTTCAAGAAGCTTCCACAAGAGAGTGCAAACCCCTGATGAATTCTACATCAATGCGACTCAAGACTGCAGGTTTGATTGTGGATTCTGTTGCATTCTGATTGTACTGATTGACACGTTCACGCAGGATACAGTGAAAGGCCCTCTGAGCAACCTTTATCTAAAGCAGCGTCCAGATAGCGGGTGATAGTGTCCCAGTTACTGATGAATAGTTACACTCAAGGAAACGTATGCACCTTATCTACAAAAATTTGAACGCAAATTTCAAGTTTCATGGTTTATTTGATTATTATTTTATAGTGTTGATTTTCATGCATATTCAACTGTTGAGCAACAGCACTTGCTGATTACTAGCAGAGTTTGTCTGTTTGTTTGTCTGGCTTGCCAGGAAACTCCTGAGCAATGAGAAAAGTCAATCTGTCACTCCTCCTCTCTCTGTATGCCCAAGAGATGTGTCTGCAAAACAGCCTGTTTGTCTAATGTTTTGTATTTTCAGGAAATTTAAGACAAGCAGGAAGTATTTGACAGTGACACTAAATAAGGAAGAGAAGGACTTCCCACTGGCCTACTCTATTGTTATCCATCAAAAGGTAAATGTTATGGGCGCAACAAGTTGTGTCTCTTGATCCAGCTAATGTATGTGGACAGCTTGGGTGTCTTGAGCGAAAAGATGTGAGAATGTTCAAAAGCAAGAAAAAAAAAGTCTCAAGCATAAGAAATGTGTCTGACTTTCTAAGAGGGAAAAAACGAATAATTAAATAATTATTACAATTATTGAACTTAAAACACTGCAGGTGCAGAACTTTGAGCACCTGCTGCGGGCCATCTACGCACCTCAGAACGTTTACTGTGTCCACGTGGACACCAAATCAGCGGCCTCGGTCCGAGCTGCCATCGAGGGCATCGTCTCCTGTTTCCCAAACGTCTTCCTGGTCAGCCAGCCCGTCAGTGTGGTCTACGCAAGCTGGTCACGAGTCCAAGCCGACCTCAACTGCATGGCCGACCTCTACAACTCCACCACCACATGGAAATACTTCATCAACCTGTGTGGCCAGGACTTCCCTCTGAAAACCAACCTGGAGATCGTGAGGATGTTGAAGTCACTGCGGGGCGATAACAGCATGGAGTCAGAGAAAATGCCAGGCGGGAAGATATGGAGGGTGACAAATGTTTTCCAGGTGGTCGACGGAGAAATCAAGGTACTTCTTTTGAATATTCAATGTTTCTGTTGTGAGGTTGACCAAAAGAGACTGTCACTCTTGTATTATTGGGCTATTTTGTCCATTTTAGGAAACAGGAAAGAAAAAGGATCCTCCCCCCTTCAACCTGCCCATTCTATCAGGAAATGCCTACATCGTAGCCAGCAGAGGCTACGTCCACAGCGTGCTGAAGGACCTGAGAATACAGAAACTGCTAGAGTGGGCCAATGACACCTACAGTCCTGATGAGTTCCTCTGGGCGACTATCCAGCGAATCCCTGGCGTTCCTGGATCAAAGTGGCCCAGCCGAAAATATGACATGACAGACATCAACGCCATCGCACGGCTGGTGAAGTGGCAGGGTCACGAGGGTCAGCAAGGTTCTCTGGATGCAGTGTACCCTGAGTGTCAGGGCAACCACGTGAGGTCCATATGTGTGTACGGCGTTGGAGACCTCCGCTGGCTGCTTCAGCAGCATCACCTCTTTGCCAATAAGTTTGACATGGACAGTCACCCCGTTGTCGTCTTCTGCTTGGAGAAGTACCTGAGACTGAAAGCACTGGCCATGAGAGACTGAATTGGGTGGTTTGTAGAAACATAGAACATGAAACAAAGGCCAAAATGTGCTTCAACTTGTTCACTTGTACTTCTTATTTATTTATATGTTGGGTTAAATAAGGAGGAGAAAAAGGATGTCACCATTTTCCAGTAATTATTTTAGTCAATTTGTGGCTGTAGTCTGTAAATACTGTTTTCACCTCTGTGCTTTTCTTATGTGTGAGCTTTTCTTCAAGGAAAAATAATAACATGGCGTAAGTGTCTCTTTGCTTTGTAGTTTTAAAGAGTGCAAGGTGACAGAAACACAGAATGAATGTGCAACAGAAAAGCCATTTTTCGGAGAATATGAATGATAACACAAAAACTTTTCTTTCACTCATGGTTAGTGCTTAGGTGAAGCCATTTATTATCAAACAACCGTGTTTACTCTTTTTAAATCATAATGACAACAGAAATTACACAAATGACCGTGATCAAAAGTTTACATACCCCAGTGTTTAATACAAGGTATTGCCCCCTTTAACATCAATGACAGCTTGGAGTCTTTTGTGGTAGTTGTGGATGAGACGCTTTATTCTCTCTGATGGTAAAGCTGGCCATTCTTCTTGGCAAAAAGCCTCTAGTTCCTTTAAATTCTTGGGCTGTCTTTTATGAACTGCACGCTTGAGATCTCCCCAGAGTGGCTGAGTGATATTGAGGTCAGGAGACTGAGATGGCCACTCCAGAACCTTCAATTTATTCTGCTGTAGCCAATGACAGGTCGACTTGGCTTTGTGTTTTGGATCATTATCATGTTGGAATATCCAAGTACGTCCCATGCGCAGCTTCCGGGCTGATGAGTGCAAATTTTCCTCTAGTATTTTTTGATAACCTGCTGCATTCATCTTGCCATCAATTTTAACCAAGTTTCCCATGCCTTTGTAGCTTACACATCCCCAAAACATCAGCGATCCACCTCCATGTTTTACAGTCGGAATGATGTACCTTTCATCATAGGCCTTGTTGACTCCTCTCCAAATGTGACATTTATGGTTGAGGCCAAAAAGCTCAATTTTGATCTCATCACTCCAAATGATTTTGTTCCAGACGTTTTGAGGCTTGTCTCTGTGCTGTTTGGCATATTGTAAGCAGATATTTTGTGGCATTGGCGTAGTAATGGCTTTCCTCTGGCGACTCGACCATGCAGCCCATTTTTCTTCAAGTGCCTCCTTATTGTGCATCTTCAAACATCCACACAACTTTTTTTCTGTAATCTGTGGGTTTTTCTTTGCATCTCGAACAATTTTCCTGGCCTTTGTGGCAGAAATGTTTGTTGGTCGACCTGATCGTGGTTTGGTTTCAACAGAATCTCTCACTTTCCACTTCTTCATTAGAGTTTGAATACTGCTGATTGGCATTCTCAGGTCCTTGGATATCTTCTTATATCCCTTTCCTGTTTTATACAGTTCAATGACATTTTCCTGTAGATCTTTTGGCAATTATTTTGCTTCCCCCATGACTCAGAGTCCAGAGATGTCAGTGAAAGAGTCTGTCAGGAGCCAACAAACTCATTGAACCTTTATACACACACTGATTACAAGCAGACAGATCACAGGTGTGGATGGTTACCTTTAGTAGCCATTCAAAAGCATTTGTGTCAACTTGTGTGCATGTTATCATGCCAAAATCTCAAGGGTATGTAAACTTTTGATCGGGGTCATTTGTGTAATTTCTGTTCATTCATTCATTCATTCATCTTCTATACCCGCTTATTCCTATTCAGGGTCACGGGCATCTGCTGGAGCCTATCCCAGCTGTCTTAGGGCGAAGGCTATAATAAATGGCTTCACCTAAGCACTAACCATGAGTGAAAGAAAGGTTTTTGTGTTATCATTCATATTCTCTGAAAAATGGCAAAGAAATCATAAATTCTGCTAGGTAATGTAAACGTATGAGCACAACTGTACCTTTAAATAGTTTTAAATGCCTTTGAAATGTAAAAGAAAAAAGAAAGCAAATTAAACAAAGGTCATCAACTATGATTTAGGGAATAAATGGTGATCCAGTCAAAGACTACAAGGGAGGCAAGGGGATGTCTGGTAAATCAAGCTCTACCAATTAAAAGCTGAAGCATGAACAAAAAAATTAAGTCAGTCGACAGTATTAAGACACTGACTGAACACATCTGGTTTTTAGAAGAAGACCATACTGGGCCCAGGTGTGACTCAGGGCTCCTACAATATATGACTGCCGTTCAAGAAAAAAGGAAACAGGGACACTTGGTGTCCGATCGAGGTATTGTCACTAAATAAGAGAATCACATAATACACATTTAAATGACTCCAAAACAATTTCTTATTCTTCCTCACAATTGCCAACAGAAGATGACTTTCTTTCAAAAGGTTCCTTTCCCAAGAAGATAATTTAGCCCTCTGTGTGCAGCGTCCTGCTTTGTTGTACTTTACACATGTTTGGATTGGAGCACGAATACTTTGAGGTCCAATGTATCCTTACTGCTCTCTGGCACCCCCTGCCGATTGAGTTCTTCCCCCTCGTCGTCGATTGCCAATTGCTGGCCCCTGTCGTGTTGAAGCCAAAACAGCTCACACGTCAGTCTATTCATGACGTCAATGCCTTCAAAAGAAATTAGAAGTTTTTTTTTTCCTTCACTTTTGTTTTTAAAAAATAGTGTTACGTGAGAAACAGAGTTGCGACCAAGAAGTGGATACAGTACGCTCTGAAAAAACAACACCTAATTAACAAAGTTTAATTAACAAACTGACAAAGCAACAACTACATAAGTGACCAAAAGCTACTGTAGGTACTCGAAAAACACCGGAATCAAGGAGTCAAAGGGAAGTGGGAAGTCCGCACATGGGGAGCGAAGTTCTGAAAGAGAATAAATGTAAAGGTGGACAACAGATTACTACCGAAATAAAAGACTAAAGGTGGACAACAGATTACTACCGAAATAAAAGACTAAAGTGGACAACAGGAAACTGCCAAAATAAGAGACCAACCGAAAATCCCGACAAACAGGCTACACACTTTTTAGGTATGTTACTTTTGAGTACTTCTCTCACAAAAACATGTGAAGTTTAGAGAGTCCAACCAGTTCTACCAGATTCAAAGGGAAGCGACTGCTTATTGATGCCTCACCTCTAAGAAGCATGCAAGAAGTTGGCTGCCTACATTAGGGCGGGAGGATGACAGCATAAGTCAACTCATACAATATATACACGAAACAGAGGAGGAACAACATGTTGAAAGTCGTCATTGGAAATCAGAGGTAGGAATCATGAGCCCACGCACAACCTGCTTGTTTTCATATTTAAGCATTCCTGGTTACATAAGATTGACCCTTTTGACTGGATTTGATGAAAACAGAAACACTGGCTAAGTGTTTTGAAGTCATACGTGCTCTGCTGTTGGCACATTTCTTGCAACTTCTTTGAATGGCTGAACATTTTTTGATATTCTTCATAAGGCACATGTGTGTGTGTGTGTGTGGGCGGGGGGGGGGTGAGTCTTGGCTGCTTCTAATTGAAATAATCAGCAACTCTAAAAAGAAAAAGAAAAATGTCACACAAGAAAATGTCAGTGATATCGCCACTTACAGTATGTCACACCATTGAGTAGTGCAAATTGCCATAATAATAATAATAATAATAATAATAATAATAATAATAATAATAATGATGATGATTATTATTGTAAGAGCCATTCTCTGCCATTCTGTGTTTGTCCACTAGGTGGCACTCCAGTTTAATTGGTGTCACCCATTTAAGTTGCAGCAACAACACAGGTGTTAGAGGTTGCCTGATGGGTGGCGCACCAACAGTTTCCGACCGCGTTGCTACATCAGGCGTTGTCTACGTCATGAAGCGGTGTCCGAGGAATTGTTTGTTGCACGGGCCAGAGAATATGCAATAAACCCGTCTTTGCGAACAATAAGTCTCGTCATCTTTTGTGGACTTAAACGATGCGACTTGTAGCGAGCGCGTCGAACAGGTGCCCAACACGCAATCATCTCAGGGGCTTCAAGCGGTAGGCTTAGCCTCTACAATGAAGTCGGAAACTCTTGCTTCAAGCCGAGGACGAAGACGAGGGGAATCCAGGCGCTGAAGAGGAGTCAAGGTTGAGCGACGTGCGTTCTGGGGAAGGCGTCCGAAAAGCCAAGAGGTTTGCAGCCAGACGGAGGAATTTTGTTTGGGAGTACCTCGCGTCATCGCCACAGGAGGAATTCGCTCACTCATAGGTTCGAGTGGGGGCTTTTTGGTGTGCGTCTGGCGGAGCTTGTGGAATTATTGCTGCTGCTGTGGAGCTACTTCAGACTTCTTTCGAAAGGAAGACGCCGTTCGTCAGGATAAGCGAGGAGGACGCCGATTCTCGACGAAGATCAACGCATTGGAAGCCGATGGCGCCCAACCTAAGGTATGTGCAGCGCTGCTAAAAAAAAAAAAAAAAAAAAAAAAGGAATGGCCAGTAAGTTGTGTGTGCACACGTTTACGAGATAAAATCCAATGCATTGGTGACATTTGGGGCGGGCAACGTTGCTACTTTGTTTGAATGCTGCCGCGAACGTAGCTGTGTTGCTACAACTTTGCGTACCGACCCTCCTATTGGTGCAAACAATTGTGGGCGGTATGGAGGAGCGCGAGACTCGGGACGGGCCCGTGGAGCCGTCCGCTGACTTGAACGGTGTTGATCATGATGCCGCAGGCCGAAAGGAAAAACGTGTTGTCAAATTGACTGCAAAAGCATTTTCTGAAAAACTTGAACGTCTGCAAAATGAAAGGAAAACTAAGTTTAATAAGGCCAGCAATGTAAGAACTGTGTTGCAAGGTCTCATGGACAAAAATGGAAGGTTGCATGTTCAAAGTGCTTTCAACGACCTGGTCAAAATATGTGGTGAAGTAAAGTGTGTTCATGAGTCTGTGATGAGTATGTTACCTGAAGCTGAAAAAGAAAAGCATGATGTGTGGTTTAAAGCGAAAATGATTGCTAATAATGATCTTATGTCCAAAGTGCAATCGTGGGTTTCAACCGTTGATCAATGTGTGTTGGTTCATGATGCTGGTGTACATCTTGATGATGGTATTTGCCCAGGGGACAGTGTCTCAAATGTAGCCAGCAAAGGTTCGAGGAAGAGTTCAGCAAGTGGTAGGGCAAGCACGACTTCCTCAAGGGTTAAGGAGGAGGCTGAGAAGGCTGCTTGCTCGAATGGCAGCTTTAAAGCAAAAGCATGCACTGGAGGAACTAGAGCAGCAGATCAGAAGGAAAAGGGAGCAGCAAGAGCTGGAGACAATGCTCGCTGAATCCACAGCTAAACTTGCAGTGTTACAGGCCTCTGACAACCACAGCTGTGCTAAAGCATCAAATGCAATGAACTCCTATTGCGAAAAGGGAATGCAAAGATCAGTACCCAAACACACACTGGATCCTACGGCAAATAATTTTTACTATGAACCTCAAACTAAACCACAACCACCACAGAAGCAAGCAGCGTCTGCAAAGTGCCCAGTCATAGGCGAGGCACCGCAGTATAGGACAAGCCAACACCTTAAACCCAGACCACAGGAGGAGGACTGGACTGGGCTGAATAGGGGCAGCTATCAGACTGCAGGGCAACAGTCTCTTCAAATCAACACTCCAACACCGGAGCAGAGACCAAATGGAGAGCTCTTCTCACTGATGCGAAGGCAAAACGAAATAACATCATCTCTTGTCCAACAACAACGTCTATCGTCACTGCCAGCAAGAGACATTCCTTTGTTTGATGGAGACCCTCTTCAGTACATCTCGTTCATAAGGGTGTTTGAGCAAGGTGTGGAGGAAAAGGCCAGCAAGGCCGATTGTCTGTATTATCTGGAGCAGTTCACCAGGGGGCAGCCAAGAGAGCTCGTCCGTAGTTACTTGCATATGACACCTGAGCTTGGATATGCAAAAGCAAAGCAGTTGCTGCAACAACACTTTGGCTGTGAATACAAGGTCGCTGTGGCATACATCAAAAAGGCTCTGTCTTGGCCTCCAGTGCGGAATGAAGACGTCAAAGCTTTGCAATCGTTTTCCCTGTTTTTGCGAGGCTGTTGCAATGTGATGGAGGAGTTTGTGTACATGCAAGAGCTGGACATGCCAAGCAACATCAGGGCTGTCGCCTCTAAACTGCCGTTCAAACTCCGGGAACGATGGAGGACCGTTGCACACGATATAGGGGAAACGACAGGAAATCGAGCCCAGTTCAACGATCTGGTGAATATCTTTGAGAGCCATGTGCGAATCCTGTCAGATCCTCTGTATGGCAACATCAGTGATTCACCTGCAGAGTCGGCTAAAGTAAGGCCTGGCAATAGGCCACCGTCACATCCAGAGCAGAGAGCTAAAAGGGGGAGCTATGCTACGACAATTGCATCGCTGGATGTAGAGCGTGACGGAGACCCTAGAAACATTCCACCAAGGCGCTACTCTGCAGCGGTCTCAACCTGTGTTTGCTGTAGTCAAAGTCACCCATTAGAACTCTGTCAGCAGTTCAGACGTAAGAAGCACAGAGACAAAATCACCCTTCTGAAGGAGAAGGATCTCTGCTTTGGTTGCCTGCATGCTGGGCACAGGAGTTGAAGTTGTGACAAACGCCTAGTATGCAAAACATGCAGTCAAAAACATCCAACCGTTCTTCACATCAATAAGAGTGAGACAGCCAACACAAGACCAGAACCTGTCAAAGTAACGGCTAGCACCTCCACAGGACTCGACAAGGAGTTGGCAGCAAGCTTGTGTGCTGAAACATGTGGCCATACAGGGGCCGGGAATGACCGCTATGTGTTATCTGTTCTGCCGGTGCAAGTCAAATCTGCAAAGGGTGGCCAGATAATAGAGACCTACGCGTTCTTGGATCCAGGCAGCTCAGCCACTTTCTGCTCAGAGCGTTTAATGCAACAACTTCTTCTCAACGGAAGACGAACCCACTTCCTTCTACACACAATGGGGCAAGAAAGAGTGGTGCCAGCATATTCACTCTTTGGTTTAGAAGTGTCCGGTATTAACGATAATGTGTTTTATGAACTTCCAGAAACCCTCACACAGAAAACCATGCCTGTAAGCGCTGATCATATTGTGACAAGAGGAGACTTGACGAGGTGCCCACATCTGTCAAAGTTAGAGATGCCAGAAATAAAGGCTGGTGTTTGGTGTGGATTTGATGCTGAAAGCGGAGCTTCAGATTCCTTTTCAGCACTCTGTGTTTTGGACGGATAGCACCTCAGTGCTCAAATACGTGAAGAATGAGGACAAGCGTTTTCACACCTTCGTGGCAAACAGGGTCACAACCATACGGGAGTCAACCACACCGTTGCAGTGGCGTTACATCAGCTCCAAGGAAAATCCAGCGGATGACGCATCCAGAGGTCTGAAGGTCCGGGACCTAATTGATCATAATAGATGGGTAGCTGGTCCAAGGTTCCTGTGGAAGCCTGAAGAGGACTGGCCAGCTGACTGGGAAGACACAGTGATCACAGCAGGCGACGCAGAGGTTAAGAAGGAAGCTTCTGTGAACACAGTTGATGTGAACGGGTCACCTGATTGTGTCACTCGTCTTATTACGTACTTCTCAGACTGGAGGAGGCTGAAGATAGCAGTAGCTTGGTTTTTGAAGCTGAAGTTGATACTTCTGAGCCAGGCCCGCAGAAGAAGGAAGTCCGAGACCAACTGCCACCATGCAAAGGTGTCCAGTGCCCAGAAGACAAGGTTTGACCGTTGATGAGCTGCGTGAGTCCGAAGTCGCCATAGTTTGTTTCTGCCAGCAGCAGAGGTTCAAAGAAGAGATCGCTACCTTGGCATCAGGGAAGAGTGCAGTGAGCAGACACAGTGTGCTCTACAAGCTGGATCCACATCTGGATGATGGGCTCCTAAGAGTTGGAGGGCGACTGACAAGGGGTTCTCTGCCTGAGGAAGCCAAACACCCACTTATTTTGGCTAAAGACCAACACATAGCCACTCTTCTCCTGCGAGATATTCATCAACAGCTTGGCCATAGCGGTCGTAATCACATGTTATCCACGCTAAGGAGAAAATACTGGATCCCAGGTGCCAATTCAGCAGTGAGGAAATTGATATCGAAATGCGGCTCCTGCAGAAGGCACAATGGTCGAGCAGTGGTGCAGAAGATGGCAGACCTACCAAAGGAGAGGATTCTCCCGGACCTTCCACCATTCACCAACGGGTGACTACTTTGGACCAATAGAGGTGAAGAAGGGACGAGGAACAGTCAAGCGGTACGGCGTGGTATTCACTTGTTTGTCCAGTAGAGCGGTCCATCTGGAAGTCGCAAGCTCATTAGATACAGATGCGTGCATTAATGTGTTGCGTCGGTTCATCTGCAGTAGAGGTCAAGTTGCTCACATACAATCTGATAATGGCACCAATTTCATAGGAGCAGAAAGAGAGCTTAGAGAAGCACTCTCTTCCCTAAACCAGCGTCAAATAGAAGGGGTGCTGCGACAGAAGGGAATTAAATGGAGCTTCAATCCCCCAGCAGGATCACACTTCGGTGGGGTGTGGGAGCGTATTGTTCGTATGATCAAGAAGATTCTGAGCTCAGTTCTTCGACAGCAAAGATTGGATGATGATGGACTCCACACAGTTATGTGTGAAGCTGAGGCCATTCTAAATGACCGGCCAATCACCAATCTACCTGACGATCCAAACGACCTGGAACCATTGACTCCCAATCACATCCTGCTGTTGAAGGGAAAGCCATCTGTCCCACCAGGGCTCTTCGATCAACATGACCTGTATATAAAGAGGAGGTGGAAACTACAATACATCTCGGACCTCTTCTGGAAGCGGTGGATCCGTGAATATTTGCCATTATTACAAGAGAGACAAAAATGGAATAAGGAGCAACCAAATCTCAAGCAAGCAAGACATTGTCGTCATTATGGATTCCACTGCACCACGTGGCTCGTGGCCACTTGCAAGAGTCTTGGAGACATCCCCAGATAAGAAGGGACTTGTACGCTCAGTGCGTCTGCAAACAAAGAACAGCGTTATTGAAAGGCCTGTCGCTAAGCTTTGCTTGCTACATGAGTCATCAGGCTAGCAAATGGGAGTTAAGCATAGGTATCTTTACAAACAGAAGGTGTCTGTGCACTCATTACTATGTATGTGTTTTGTTTGTTTGTTGGTTATGGCTTTTTACTTTTCACATATGGGAATTGTACTGTCAGTGTGCCATTACAATTAGGGGCCGGGGTGTAAGAGCCATTCCCTGCCATTCTGTGTTTGTCCACTAGGTGGCACTCCAGTTTAATTGGTGTCACACCCATTTAAGTTGCAGCAACAACACAGGTGTTAGAGGTTGCCTGATGGGTGGAGCACCAACAGTTTCCGACGCGTTGCTACATCGCGTTGCTACATCGGGCGTTGTCTACATCATGAAGCGGTGTCCGAGGAATTGTTTGTTGCATGGGCCAGAGAATATGCAATAAACCCGTCTTTGCAAACAATAAATCTCGTCATCTTTTGTGGACTTAAACAATGCGACTTGTAGCGAGCGCGTCGAACAGGTGCCCAACACGCAATCATCTCAGGGGCTTCAAGCGGTAGGCTTAGCCTCTACAATTATATTTTAATGATCCATAATTATTTATATCATTTAATTGGGTTGCTGGCATTCATTTGCAGAGTGAATCATCACTGGATATGAGTTCTGTATAATGTGTAAGGAGCGCATGAGTTGCCATGCTTGCAGGCTGTAGAACCTGTTTGCCAACATGACAAGTACAACAGTGCTGTGTTAACAACAGATTCCCGCAACATTAACGGTTAAACCTGCAAATCCAGAATATTTACCATAGCGTTCACATTCCAGCAGCTGTGAAGCACAAAAACAACATATAGGTACAAAGAACATATGAAGTGTATTGTGTCAGAAGCCAATAATTATTCATTTATTTATAATTATTTTAAAGCTAACAATGATGATGATGGTGAAACCAACAATAATAACCAGAATAGACAATGTATTTAAAAGCCAATTTATGGTTTATTCATTATCCACTTCAACCAGAATTTCAACAAAGGCCACCTTACATGGAGTGTGTAAAAGTACACTGTTTCTGGAATTCAGCCTTTTGTCATGTCACAAAGGGCAACAATACCTCTTCCCCGACAGTGATAGCCCCCTCGCCAGATGTCAAGCAAAGCCCACTTGAAAAGTCAGACAAAGCATAAATTTGAGCAGGAAGCTAAAACCCAGCAGAAGACTTCAAACAACAGGCTAAATATGCTGTTTTATGAAGATGTTTTTTGGGGGTGAACTTCCCTTTTATTTAACATTTATATTAATATAATCACTCATTAGATGCTCTCATACGTACATATACTTACCAGTCCTTACATCTTTAACATGATGTTATTGCTTTCTTTAGTTTTTTTTTATACAAGTCCTGTAGAAAAATTCTTAAATCAGCTTTACCGTTTACCTATAAACAATGCTAAATGTACTGACATCAACTACATCAAGATACATGGCAATTCATACTTAAATAATCTCAATACTCCGCAGTTGTTACCAAAAGATCATCTTTCAAGAAATGTATCAGCATTTGTACACTTTCCCATATATGCTTAATAGATAAGGTTGTTTTGAACTAAACAAGTTTATTCAAATAAAGTACAGATACTAAGAAAAATAGCTAAATAAAATTACAATGAATAAGATAAAAGTAGAGGTACCTTGGGCCAGATCCACAGAGAATGCTTCGTAAATTGCGGGGCTTTTTGCGGCAACCATAATTTTTCAGCTTTCTTGTGGATAGCACTAAGTGCTGGTCCAGCTGCCCTGCCTCATCAGCCTTTGCAGCCTATTAGACTTTAATACACAAAGCCTTAAAGAGGCCCATGTTAAGGTTGACTGGGAGTGGTGCCAGTGAAAGTTTGCTAACATGTTGCTAAAATGTGCGGTTTCAGTCTGTACGGTTTCAGTGAAAATTATGCCTTTGTGTATTGGTTTTGTCTGATTTCCTTGTACAACAAACAATTTAGAAAAAGAATATACTTCAAATTACCTGCTGACATCTAACATTCATTCTGTGATCACATTAGGCAATGCCCCTCCCCTGAATTGAAATGAAAATGAAGCCACCCAGACGTGTCAGCCTGAAGCTTCTGCTGAAGATCATGGTTCTATTGGGATCACTGTGGATGTTCACTCTCGTTCGTGAGCCTAAATCAAAATGGAATCCCTCCCACATTGTAACTGATGGAGTTCCAGGGTCTTCATGCAACTGCTTGGAAGTTCTGCGCGGCGACGAAGAGGAAATAGAGAAGGCAAAGTTACTGTCAATCAGGAGGGACTTCCGCAGGAAAGTCCGGGTCCCGGATGACCTCTACATCAATGCGACTCATGACTGCAAGTGTGTTGCAGGATTCATCAGCTTTGTAGCCCCTTTTCTAAAGCATTAGACGTTGACTTAGGGCGTGTTCAGACTGCCAGCCAAAATCTGATTTTTAGTCCATCCAGATTGAAACCGGATGACTATTGTCGTTCAAACAGTCACAAATAACATGAAATCCGATTTTCTTTCCAAACAGATTGAAACTACCTTTGGGAAACTACCTTCGGGAGGTAGTTTCAAATCGCATTTGGACAGATGCGTCTCAGTCTAAACAGCTCCAAACAAACCGATCGGTTTTGACTGTGACTCTACGCGATGTAAGACCCAATGCGCTGGACAGAGGGGGAAATTTATTGGTTCATCAGTCTGTGGGGGAGATAGCTCCATTCAATCCAAGCTGCAGGGCAAAGTATTGCAACAAGTCCATTCAGTTTTTGCTGTTGCAATTATATGACGTCACACATTACACGCGCTGGAAGAGGCCTCCGCTCCGACGTCGTCGTTACAGCAACTTGTCAGATGGGTCAATAATGTGGCCCAGTCTGAACAGAGCCAGATCCCATTTGGGTACTTGCTAAAAACAGTGTGGACAGTCAGGCCTAGAAATTAGTTTTGAGATGGAATCTAATTTGAATCAGATTTGCCTGCAGTCTGAACGCAGCCATAAATTCAACATTTGTCCATGAACCATCTGAACCTGCTTTGAATATATTTGCAGTGAATTTAAGGCAGACAGGAAGTATTTTGAGTTTCCCTTAAGCCAGGAAGAGGAGGAGTTCCCGTTGGCCTACTCTCTGGTGGTGCATTATAAGGTATGTTCAAATTTTGAAACAACATTCATCCATCCAGTTGCACAGGGGTGCTGGAGCCGATAGTAGCTGTCTTAGGGTGAAGGTGAGGTTACACTCTGGACAAGTAGCCCGTTGATCACGGGGCCACAGCAGAGAGACAAACAACCATCCACACAAACACTCGACAACTCAAGATAACTTAAAGTTGCTAAACATCCCAATGTGCATATTTTTGGTGTGTGGAAGAAAGCTGGAGAGAAGCCACGCAGACACAAGGGGAGCACACGAATCAAACTCAGGACCATCTTGCTGTGAGGCCACACCACTGCAAACACTGCAACATTACACAAACATTCAAACAGGATGCTGAATATTTACAGTTGGTCACTGTATAACATTTGTCAATAACATTTGTCATGGCCTATTATGTTTGTACTTGTGTCTCACAGGAATATGTGAGTAGTGTGTGTCTTTCCCATACCAAGGACCAAGGCCCAATGGGTTTTAGTGCCGTTTTATTGTTTTTTTATATATATATATATATATATATATATATATATATATATGAAGGTGTAGTCCGTCTGGTGCAGCCCTGCTGCTACCTGCGACTCGGCTGGATAGGACGCCCTTTTTTTGTGTGATTTGCACAGATTATCTGGTGCAAAAGCCAGGCAATCGCTTTGTGGATGTGGCCCTTAACATTTAAAAGGTTGGTTGTTGTAGCACAGTCCAGAAAGTTTAGACCGCATTTTAAGTCCATCTATGTTCATCTGCTGCAGGTGCAGAACTTTGAGCGACTGCTGCGGGCCATCTACGCACCTCAGAACGTTTACTGTGTCCACGTGGACACCAAATCAGCGGCCTCGGTCCGAGCTGCCATCGAGGGCATCGTCTCCTGTTTCCCAAACGTCTTCCTGGTCAGCCAGCCCGTCAGTGTGGTCTACGCAAGCTGGTCACGAGTCCAAGCCGACCTCAACTGCATGGCCGACCTCTACAACTCCACCACCACATGGAAATACTTCATCAACCTGTGTGGCCAGGACTTCCCTCTGAAAACCAACCTGGAGATCGTGAGGATGTTGAAGTCACTGCGGGGCGATAACAGCATGGAGTCAGAGAAAATGCCAGGCGGGAAGATATGGAGGGTGACAAATGTTTTCCAGGTGGTCGACGGAGAAATCAAGGTACTTCTTTTGAATACTCAATGTTTCTGTTGTGAGGTTGACCAAAAGAGAATGTCACTCTTGTATTATTGGGCTATTTTGTCCATTTTAGGAAACAGGAAAGAAAAAGGATCCTCCCCCCTTCAACCTGCCCATTCTATCAGGAAATGCCTACATCGTAGCCAGCAGAGGCTACGTCCACAGCGTGCTGAAGGACCTGAGAATACAGAAACTGCTAGAGTGGGCCAAAGACACCTACAGTCCTGATGAGTTCCTCTGGGCGACTATCCAGCGAATCCCTGGCGTTCCTGGATCAAAGTGGCCCAGCCAAAAATATGACATGACAGACATCAACGCCATCGCACGGCTGGTGAAGTGGCAGGGTCACGAGGGTCAGCAAGGTTCTCTGGATGCAGTGTACCCTGAGTGTCAGGGCAACCATGTGAGGTCCATATGTGTCTACGGCGTTGGAGACCTCCACTGGCTGCTTCAGCAGCATCACCTCTTTGCCAATAAGTTTGACATGGACAGTCACCCCGTTGCCGTCTTCTGCTTGGAGAAGTACCTGAGACTGAAAGCACTGGCCATGATTCACTGACATTCAGTGGGTGCATTGGTCAATTAGAAACATGGAAAACATTACGAGCTGATTATTGAAAACTGCACACACAGTAACATGGGTGGGTGGATGGATGGATGGATGGATGGATGGATGAATGAATGAATGGATGTATGAATGGATGTCACATGCACATTCTATTTAGTTATTTACAGTGTGCCTGACCTCATTGTCGTCTTCTGCTTGGCTTCTACCTGGCAGGGCACGATTAAGTAACCACAAGCTGGTCAGAGGCAATCAGAATTCTTCCTCTCCTTTTTTTTTTTTTTTTTTTGTCAAATCCAGCAGGCAAAGACGGAATCTGAACAGGAAGAGGTCATATACAGGCAGGCATTCAGACTGGGACAGTCAAATCCAAGTTGTGAGGGCCAACACAGGCGTGGCGAAACAGGTATCAGGAATGAGGTGCGATAACAAATTGGCAGGAAAACCACAGACAGCAAGTTACATAATTAACGAGGCGTTTGAGGTCACATGGAAAAGCACCACACGCCTCCCCAGATCGCTCAACAAAGGACACGGATGCCAGTGGTGACGGTACAAAAACACAACTTTATGTAATGCAAAATGAAAACCACAACAATTACCGGATAAAAAAAACAGGGGCTGGACACAGTTAAGAGGGCGCTAGGGGCAGCTAATGGCAACTAACGCACCTGACACGTGATTTAAGCACCCTGGTGGCACATGCCGGGGAGTGGTTGCGGGGGAGCCGCTTAGGCTTCTCGCCCTGCCCCCTTACATCCCCTCCCAAACACAGCAGGTGCGCACAGGTGCGCCATCATCATCATTGCACCTGTGCCGACAGCCTACCATGATTGCGCCGCGCTGGCAGGCAGGAATCCTGTTTGGAAACCATTACAGTACATTAGTAGAGAGTGAAAGCATAAGCATAATAGTTAAAAATATGTGTACAACCACAGCCTAGCAAGCTATGGGGCACTGTTTGTAAAGTTTGTCATGCTTAAAATAACAGCAACATTTTGTCACATTTAGCTTAAAATCGTGTTTTTAAAAAGTTGTGTGCATTTTTGAAAGTCACTTTTTAAATCTAAATCGGTTCTCACAGGGTGCAAAACCAGCCTCGCCCAAGGGCGGCACACTTGGCGTCACAACCAAGTGTTAAAGGCCCTTGCATCCTCCCTGGAGGGCAAGCGCATTACCAACAATTCCCAACCACCGCCAGTTTCCAACCCCCCATGGGAGACTGCGTTTGTCCGGGAGGGGGCTAAGGTAATCAGGGGCATCTCCACACCATCGCAGAGAGGCCAGCTGTGCTTAGCCAGAGAAAATCCTTGTCTGTGTCACATACTTGGCAAATAAAGCTCATTCTGATTCTGATCCTAAACCAGCCTCTACGAACACTGTGACAAAATGAGAGTTCTGATTGAAGTTATGCCAACACTCAAGGCCTTCAGTAATAACGATCAGCGAAACAAAACAAAATTATTTTTTGGGGCGTTGCATTGAACCTATCACACATTCCTGTCTTGTACATTCGGTACGGGTGGATTGTTTAGTGTTGTGATTCTATATTAAGTTTAATGCATTATAGCTGTGTCAGTTAGTATATTAGCAAATATTGTATGTATGTGTTAGAATTATTAGAGTTAGTTAAATGTTTGAATGTAGTGAATATTAATACATGTATTTCTCTTATAACCATTTGCCCATCATTATCAGTACTTTAGGGTCCTTCAGAACCTCTGAGCAAAGACTGTGAAACTCATTAAGTCTCGTAAACAGTGACCTGGGTGAACAGAGAGTGGTCAGCTAAGGAAACTGCATTTGCGACCCCCATAAAGTTTATGACCCATCCAGGCACGGGAACAAGAACTTTTCACCCCAGGAGGTTATGGCAGGGAAGTGTTCCAGCAGACCAGATCGGAAGGAGGATGGATCATTTGGCTCCCTGCCAAATAAGGACTTGTTTATTTTTACTATTATTAACTGGGGGCTGGGATCTGGACACCCGGCAGCCAGTCAAAGGAGGACAATACCGGAGAACATTTGCATGTTTTCATTATGTATAAAAGGACTGGGTCAAGGGACAGATAGCAGTCAGACTTCATGCCCTGACAATACATTGTTGTTGCTAGGGTTTTGAACTCGGCCCAGAGCTCTGGAAATTTTGTATCCTGAATTGTTTTATTTACTAAAGATATATTTAAATTGGCATTCTTCTCCTGAGACCCTTAATTCAACGAACACGCGGATCAGCAGCACGACATAAGGAAATAATCTGATCCAACATTAGCTACTTGGTTGATCGCTATCATTGTCCTTGCACTCTGTGCCACGGGACAATTAAGCAATTAAAATGCTCCTTTCTGAATGGCTCCATTGTCTTGCTCACTGTACTGGCGACTGGTGTAGTGTTGGTTTGTGTTGCTTGCACACCATGACCTTTAAAAGTCCTGGAGTTGTCGGATACATCTCATAGCAAATCAAACAACCATGAAACAGTCAAAGTCAACAGTTACAGTTCACAGAGATGACTGTAAGACCATGTTCATGAAATGTTTTGTCATTTGCTCGTGACTCAGGAAAACACTGCTATTTCCTTGAACAGATATGTTTTAAAAGGTGGGTCAGTTTTTCATCCTGCCAGAGCAGTTGGACGAGTATATCAGAATGCTCTCTCACTACACTACACACCTTAGAACAGTCTTGAGTTCACAGTACATGTGTCGAGACACTGCCAGTGATAAATTCAGCAGTGGGTGAAGGGCAGCTGAAGCAGCCTGCTGCGCTCACAAATTCTGGGTCAACAGCTCCAGACGGGACGGAATAGAAAGGTAACATATTTTCAAATGGCAATGCCAAGAGTAAAGGGTGGTCTGAGGGTCCTCCCCATGAAATTTTAGGAGTGCAAAGACTTAAATTCTGAATTGGATGATTTCTATGCCGCTGTTTGTGGGTTGTTTTTTTTTTGTAATGATATCATGATGCTCTAGTACAGTGACAAGTTATTTTGAGTAGAGCTGAGAGGATTCATCAATTAATCAATTAATCATTTAACTGACTTTTTGTTTTTGTTATTCGATTACAATAATCCTGAATTGAAACTTTCTATCCTTAATTTTGACATAACCTACTCCTATTTCTTACTTAGTAGTTTGTGGTTTTTGTTTCAGCCAGTTCTGTAATGAAGGTACGTGTTGTTTTCAGACAAACTGTACCTGTGTCACGTTTCTATTCGTTTGACTTTGTTTAATCAAATCAAATCAAGGAAAGTAATTGATAGATTAATTGGTTACAAAAATAATGGACAACTGTAGCTCCAATTTTAAAGTAACAAGACCTCTTAAACTCAAAGTTTGAAACACCCAATTTGGAAAACCTTATTCACATGACACATTAAGCTTTTATTTAAAAAAAAAATGAATGAGTAGATGATTGAAGACTGCATGTGCTGTGCAGCAGAAAAAAAAAATCTTGTTAAATTGTTGTTAGAAAGTCATTTAGACAATTTTGCACCAGATTAAAAATCTCAAAGGGATGTATTTGGCCAACAGGTCGGGTCAGATGTGGTGACGTTCTTACTTGGGTTGCTTTTTTGTGCCGAGATGTTTTCTTTTTTGTTTCTAGTGTCAATGTGTTGACTTCCATTTCTCGAATACACTTATGTAGACTTAAGTCTTATATTCTATGTATGTAGAAATAACCAATAATGACTGCCATCATTCTTTTCCCTTTGAAAATTGACCTGTCATTTTGGACTACATTGCAGAAACAACCAAATATCACCCACACAAGACTTCAGCCCAGCCATTTGCAAACAAATATGTCTTTCTGAAAATAAAAGGGCAGGCCTCCTGTCAACTCCTCCCACTGAATGCCAATTCGCCATCATGAAGCTGCCAAAACGTACCTGTAAACCACTGTTGCTGTTCATGGCAGCCGTGGGATCACTGTGGCTGATCACTGGCAACAATCTCAGCCAAGATTCCTGGAATCCCCCCGTTCTGTTCTTTGACTTGTTGAACTATGTGGACATCGATCGAGGCAGATCAGAATGCAACTGCGCCTCAATTTGGCAAGGGGACACCGAGGAAATTGAGAAAGCAAAGTTGATGACGCTTCACAAAGACTTTCGCAGGAGCGTCCGAATCTCTGATGAGGACTATATCAATGCAACTCAAGATTGCGAGTATGTTGAATGAAATTCACTGACTAACTCTGATGTCATCAGTCTCGCGCAAATCCTCAAAATCCTGTTGTTGGTGTGTGTGTGTGTGTGTGTGTGTGTGTGTGTGTGTGTGTGTGTGTGTGTGTGTGTGTGTGTGTTGACAGGAAATTCAAATACAGGAGGTACTTTACAGTCCCTTTAAGCCTGGAAGAGGAGGACTTCCCCCTGGCTTACTCTCTGGTGGTGCATCATAAGGTACGTTCAAAATATGGGACGCATCATCTTTAATTGTGTTTTGAAGGCATATAAGCACATTAAGCATACACAGTTTAAAGAATCTGTGAATTTGGAACATAACATTGCACTGAAAATGTCACTCTTATATAAGCATATTTAAAAACTGCACAGTCAACCAAAGTTATTTACAGAACAGGTTTAAAATCTGCCTTTTTTTTCTTTTCTTTTTATTAAATCAGTACAAATAAATAATAAATTGCCACAGGTGCAGAACTTTGAGCACCTGCTGCGGGCCATCTACGCACCTCAGAACGTTTACTGTGTCCACGTGGACACCAAATCAGCGGCCTCGGTCCGAGCTGCCATCGAGGGCATCGTCTCCTGTTTCCCAAACGTCTTCCTGGTCAGCCAGCCCGTCAGTGTGGTCTACGCAAGCTGGTCACGAGTCCAAGCCGACCTCAACTGCATGGCCGACCTCTACAACTCCACCACCACATGGAAATACTTCATCAACCTGTGTGGCCAGGACTTCCCTCTGAAAACCAACCTGGAGATCGTGAGGATGTTGAAGTCACTGCGGGGCGATAACAGCATGGAGTCAGAGAAAATGCCAGGCGGGAAGATATGGAGGGTGACAAATGTTTTCCAGGTGGTCAACGGAGAAATCAAGGTACTTCTTTTGAATATTCAATATTTCTGTCAAAAGTGACATTTAAAAAAAGGGAATTTATTTCACTCTTGTATTATTGGGCTATTTTGACCATTTCAGGGAACTGGAAAGAAAAAGGATCCTCCCCCCTTCAACCTGCCCATTCTATCAGGAAATGCCTACATCGTAGCCAGCAGAGGCTACGTCCACAGCGTGCTGAAGGACCTGAGAATACAGAAACTGCTAGAGTGGGCCAAAGACACCTACAGTCCTGATGAGTTCCTCTGGGCGACTATCCAGCGAATCCCTGGCGTTCCTGGATCAAAGTGGCCCAGCCGAAAATATGACATGACAGACATCAACGCCATCGCACGGCTGGTGAAGTGGCAGGGTCACGAGGGTCAGCAAGGTTCTCTGGATGCAGTGTACCCTGAGTGTCAGGGCAACCATGTGAGGGGCATATGTGTGTACGGCGTTGGAGACCTCCGCTGGCTGCTTCAGCAGCATCACCTCTTTGCCAATAAGTTTGACATGGACAGTGACCCTGTTGTCGTCTTCTGCTTGGAGAAGTACCTGAGACTGAAAGCACTGGCCACGGTGCGCCAAAAAATGATGGTAAATTATCATACACGGGTAAAACATTACTAGCTGTTCCATCTGTGCACACAGGTGGATGGATGGATGCATGGATGGATGGATGCCACAAGCATATTCTATTTATTTTTTTTATGTCCCTGAATGCCCTGGTATGTACTGCACAGGGGATAATTGGAGATAGATTTTCACTCTTAGCATATTAAATATGTTTTTTGTGGTTTGTTTTTTTTATATCTAAAATAAAACATACTGTGGGAGTATATTTTTGGTATTATTTAAAGGTCCAATGTCTAACATTTAAACACATGAGCAGGTATTAAATGCAACTGATAAAACTTATAAAAAGTAACAAAAATTAAAATTTTGTTTACATGTGTTTGTTTTTTTTTCTTTGCGTGAAGAGCAGGTATGAGCCGGATCTGCTTGGGTTCAATCAGTTTACCCTTTAGGCAAGACAGATGTGGCAGCAACCGGGGCGTCAGCAAACCAGAGTTAATATCAGCAGAATTATCAGATAAGGGGAAGACATTTTCAAAGTGACAATGAAGCCGCTGCCTGTTTATGAGAATAATTACAATTTAGTAATTGCAATTTGTGACGTGGCCACAGTCACTCATGTTTGCAATACTCCATCCTATCGCTAGATTGCGCTATAATCCATCTAATCCAAATCAAATCAAGGAAAGTAATTGATAGATTAATTGGTTACAAAAATAATGGACAACTGTAGCTCCAATTTTAAAGTAACAAGACCTCTTAAACTCAAAGTTTGAAACACCCAATTTGGAAAACCTCATTCACATGACACATTAAGCTTTTATTTAAAAAAAAAATGAATGAGTAGATGATTGAAGACTGCATGTGCTGTGCAGCAGAAAAAAAAAATCTTGTTAAATTGTTGTTAGAAAGTCATTTAGACAATTTTGCACCAGATTAAAAATCTCAAAGGGATGTATTTGGCCAACAGGTCGGGTCAGATGTGGTGACGTTCTTACTTGGGTTGCTTTTTTGTGCCGAGATGTTTTCTTTTTTGTTTCTAGTGTCAATGTGTTGACTTCCATTTCTCGAATACACTTATGTAGACTTAAGTCTTATATTCTATGTATGTAGAAATAACCAATAATGACTGCCATCATTCTTTTCCCTTTGAAAATTGACCTGTCATTTTGGACTACATTGCAGAAACAACCAAATATCACCCACACAAGACTTCAGCCCAGCCATTTGCAAACAAATATGTCTTTCTGAAAATAAAAGGGCAGGCCTCCTGTCAACTCCTCCCACTGAATGCCAATTCGCCATCATGAAGCTGCCAAAACGTACCTGTAAACCACTGTTGCTGTTCATGGCAGCCGTGGGATCACTGTGGCTGATCACTGGCAACAATCTCAGCCAAGATTCCTGGAATCCCCCCGTTCTGTTCTTTGACTTGTTGAACTATGTGGACATCGATCGAGGCAGATCAGAATGCAACTGCGCCTCAATTTGGCAAGGGGACACCGAGGAAATTGAGAAAGCAAAGTTGATGACGCTTCACAAAGACTTTCGCAGGAGCGTCCGAATCTCTGATGAGGACTATATCAATGCAACTCAAGATTGCGAGTATGTTGAATGAAATTCACTGACTAACTCTGATGTCATCAGTCTCGCGCAAATCCTCAAAATCCTGTTGTTGGTGTGTGTGTGTGTGTGTGTGTGTGTGTGTGTGTGTGTGTGTGTGTGTGTGTGTGTGTGTGTGTGTGTGTGTTGACAGGAAATTCAAATACAGGAGGTACTTTACAGTCCCTTTAAGCCTGGAAGAGGAGGACTTCCCCCTGGCTTACTCTCTGGTGGTGCATCATAAGGTACGTTCAAAATATGGGACGCATCATCTTTAATTGTGTTTTGAAGGCATATAAGCACATTAAGCATACACAGTTTAAAGAATCTGTGAATTTGGAACATAACATTGCACTGAAAATGTCACTCTTATATAAGCATATTTAAAAACTGCACAGTCAACCAAAGTTATTTACAGAACAGGTTTAAAATCTGCCTTTTTTTTCTTTTCTTTTTATTAAATCAGTACAAATAAATAATAAATTGCCACAGGTGCAGAACTTTGAGCACCTGCTGCGGGCCATCTACGCACCTCAGAACGTTTACTGTGTCCACGTGGACACCAAATCAGCGGCCTCGGTCCGAGCTGCCATCGAGGGCATCGTCTCCTGTTTCCCAAACGTCTTCCTGGTCAGCCAGCCCGTCAGTGTGGTCTACGCAAGCTGGTCACGAGTCCAAGCCGACCTCAACTGCATGGCCGACCTCTACAACTCCACCACCACATGGAAATACTTCATCAACCTGTGTGGCCAGGACTTCCCTCTGAAAACCAACCTGGAGATCGTGAGGATGTTGAAGTCACTGCGGGGCGATAACAGCATGGAGTCAGAGAAAATGCCAGGCGGGAAGATATGGAGGGTGACAAATGTTTTCCAGGTGGTCAACGGAGAAATCAAGGTACTTCTTTTGAATATTCAATATTTCTGTCAAAAGTGACATTTAAAAAAAGGGAATTTATTTCACTCTTGTATTATTGGGCTATTTTGACCATTTCAGGGAACTGGAAAGAAAAAGGATCCTCCCCCCTTCAACCTGCCCATTCTATCAGGAAATGCCTACATCGTAGCCAGCAGAGGCTACGTCCACAGCGTGCTGAAGGACCTGAGAATACAGAAACTGCTAGAGTGGGCCAAAGACACCTACAGTCCTGATGAGTTCCTCTGGGCGACTATCCAGCGAATCCCTGGCGTTCCTGGATCAAAGTGGCCCAGCCGAAAATATGACATGACAGACATCAACGCCATCGCACGGCTGGTGAAGTGGCAGGGTCACGAGGGTCAGCAAGGTTCTCTGGATGCAGTGTACCCTGAGTGTCAGGGCAACCATGTGAGGGGCATATGTGTGTACGGCGTTGGAGACCTCCGCTGGCTGCTTCAGCAGCATCACCTCTTTGCCAATAAGTTTGACATGGACAGTGACCCTGTTGTCGTCTTCTGCTTGGAGAAGTACCTGAGACTGAAAGCACTGGCCACGGTGCGCCAAAAAATGATGGTAAATTATCATACACGGGTAAAACATTACTAGCTGTTCCATCTGTGCACACAGGTGGATGGATGGATGCATGGATGGATGGATGCCACAAGCATATTCTATTTATTTTTTTTATGTCCCTGAATGCCCTGGTATGTACTGCACAGGGGATAATTGGAGATAGATTTTCACTCTTAGCATATTAAATATGTTTTTTGTGGTTTGTTTTTTTTATATCTAAAATAAAACATACTGTGGGAGTATATTTTTGGTATTATTTAAAGGTCCAATGTCTAACATTTAAACACATGAGCAGGTATTAAATGCAACTGATAAAACTTATAAAAAGTAACAAAAATTAAAATTTTGTTTACATGTGTTTGTTTTTTTTTCTTTGCGTGAAGAGCAGGTATGAGCCGGATCTGCTTGGGTTCAATCAGTTTACCCTTTAGGCAAGACAGATGTGGCAGCAACCGGGGCGTCAGCAAACCAGAGTTAATATCAGCAGAATTATCAGATAAGGGGAAGACATTTTCAAAGTGACAATGAAGCCGCTGCCTGTTTATGAGAATAATTACAATTTAGTAATTGCAATTTGTGACGTGGCCACAGTCACTCATGTTTGCAATACTCCATCCTATCGCTAGATTGCGCTATAATCCATCTAATCCAAATCAAATCAAGGAAAGTAATTGATAGATTAATTGGTTACAAAAATAATGGACAACTGTAGCTCCAATTTTAAAGTAACAAGACCTCTTAAACTCAAAGTTTGAAACACCCAATTTGGAAAACCTCATTCACATGACACATTAAGCTTTTATTTAAAAAAAAAATGAATGAGTAGATGATTGAAGACTGCATGTGCTGTGCAGCAGAAAAAAAAAATCTTGTTAAATTGTTGTTAGAAAGTCATTTAGACAATTTTGCACCAGATTAAAAATCTCAAAGGGATGTATTTGGCCAACAGGTCGGGTCAGATGTGGTGACGTTCTTACTTGGGTTGCTTTTTTGTGCCGAGATGTTTTCTTTTTTGTTTCTAGTGTCAATGTGTTGACTTCCATTTCTCGAATACACTTATGTAGACTTAAGTCTTATATTCTATGTATGTAGAAATAACCAATAATGACTGCCATCATTCTTTTCCCTTTGAAAATTGACCTGTCATTTTGGACTACATTGCAGAAACAACCAAATATCACCCACACAAGACTTCAGCCCAGCCATTTGCAAACAAATATGTCTTTCTGAAAATAAAAGGGCAGGCCTCCTGTCAACTCCTCCCACTGAATGCCAATTCGCCATCATGAAGCTGCCAAAACGTACCTGTAAACCACTGTTGCTGTTCATGGCAGCCGTGGGATCACTGTGGCTGATCACTGGCAACAATCTCAGCCAAGATTCCTGGAATCCCCCCGTTCTGTTCTTTGACTTGTTGAACTATGTGGACATCGATCGAGGCAGATCAGAATGCAACTGCGCCTCAATTTGGCAAGGGGACACCGAGGAAATTGAGAAAGCAAAGTTGATGACGCTTCACAAAGACTTTCGCAGGAGCGTCCGAATCTCTGATGAGGACTATATCAATGCAACTCAAGATTGCGAGTATGTTGAATGAAATTCACTGACTAACTCTGATGTCATCAGTCTCGCGCAAATCCTCAAAATCCTGTTGTTGGTGTGTGTGTGTGTGTGTGTGTGTGTGTGTGTGTGTGTGTGTGTGTGTGTGTGTGTGTGTGTTGACAGGAAATTCAAATACAGGAGGTACTTTACAGTCCCTTTAAGCCTGGAAGAGGAGGACTTCCCCCTGGCTTACTCTCTGGTGGTGCATCATAAGGTACGTTCAAAATATGGGACGCATCATCTTTAATTGTGTTTTGAAGGCATATAAGCACATTAAGCATACACAGTTTAAAGAATCTGTGAATTTGGAACATAACATTGCACTGAAAATGTCACTCTTATATAAGCATATTTAAAAACTGCACAGTCAACCAAAGTTATTTACAGAACAGGTTTAAAATCTGCCTTTTTTTTCTTTTCTTTTTATTAAATCAGTACAAATAAATAATAAATTGCCACAGGTGCAGAACTTTGAGCACCTGCTGCGGGCCATCTACGCACCTCAGAACGTTTACTGTGTCCACGTGGACACCAAATCAGCGGCCTCGGTCCGAGCTGCCATCGAGGGCATCGTCTCCTGTTTCCCAAACGTCTTCCTGGTCAGCCAGCCCGTCAGTGTGGTCTACGCAAGCTGGTCACGAGTCCAAGCCGACCTCAACTGCATGGCCGACCTCTACAACTCCACCACCACATGGAAATACTTCATCAACCTGTGTGGCCAGGACTTCCCTCTGAAAACCAACCTGGAGATCGTGAGGATGTTGAAGTCACTGCGGGGCGATAACAGCATGGAGTCAGAGAAAATGCCAGGCGGGAAGATATGGAGGGTGACAAATGTTTTCCAGGTGGTCAACGGAGAAATCAAGGTACTTCTTTTGAATATTCAATATTTCTGTCAAAAGTGACATTTAAAAAAAGGGAATTTATTTCACTCTTGTATTATTGGGCTATTTTGACCATTTCAGGGAACTGGAAAGAAAAAGGATCCTCCCCCCTTCAACCTGCCCATTCTATCAGGAAATGCCTACATCGTAGCCAGCAGAGGCTACGTCCACAGCGTGCTGAAGGACCTGAGAATACAGAAACTGCTAGAGTGGGCCAATGACACCTACAGTCCTGATGAGTTCCTCTGGGCGACTATCCAGCGAATCCCTGGCGTTCCTGGATCAAAGTGGCCCAGCCGAAAATATGACATGACAGACATCAACGCCATCGCACGGCTGGTGAAGTGGCAGGGTCACGAGGGTCAGCAAGGTTCTCTGGATGCAGTGTACCCTGAGTGTCAGGGCAACCATGTGAGGGGCATATGTGTGTACGGCGTTGGAGACCTCCGCTGGCTGCTTCAGCAGCATCACCTCTTTGCCAATAAGTTTGACATGGACAGTGACCCTGTTGCCGTCTTCTGCTTGGAGAAGTACCTGAGACTGAAAGCACTGGCCACGGTGCGCCAAAAAATGATGGTAAATTATCATACACGGGTAAAACATTACTAGCTGTTCCACCTGGTGGATGGATGCATGGATGGATGGATGCCACAAGCATATTCTATTTATTTTTTTTATGTCCCTGAATGCCCTGGTATGTACTGCACAGGGGATAATTGGAGATAGATTTTCACTCTTAGCATATTAAATATGTTTTTTGTGGTTTGTTTTTTTTATATCTAAAATAAAACATACTGTGGGAGTATATTTTTGGTATTATTTAAAGGTCCAATGTCTAACATTTAAACACATGAGCAGGTATTAAATGCAACTGATAAAACTTATAAAAAGTAACAAAAATTAAAATTTTGTTTACATGTGTTTGTTTTTTTTTTCTTTGCGTGAAGAGCAGGTATGAGCCGGATCTGCTTGGGTTCAATCAGTTTACCCTTTAGGCAAGACAGATGTCGCAGCAACCGGGACGTCAGCAAACCAGAGTTAATATCAGCAGAATTATCAGATAAGGGGAAAACATTTTCAAAGTGACAATGAAGCCGCTGCCTGTTTGAGAATAATTACAATTTAGTAATTGCAATTTGTGACGTGGCCACAGTCACTCATGTTTGCAATACTCCATCCTATCGCTAGATCGCGCTATAATCCATCTAATCCAAATTTCCAATGACGCCGTCTGTACTTGCACTAAGACCAAAGCTGAGTTCAAGCTGTATCCCCATCATGCATGATACAAATAGGGAAGTCATTTCATCACAGATATTAATCGGACCGGGCGGCACGGTGGTGCAGTGGTTAGCACTGTCGCCTCACAGCAACAAGGTTGCAAGCAGGTTCTGCTTGTGTCTGCTGGGTTCCCTCCAGGTTCTCTGGCTTCCTCCCAGTCGGAAAACAAGCATGTGAGGTGAATTGGGAACTCTGACACCCTAAGTGGATGAGGAAGCAGTTACAGAAACATGTTGGATGGATATTAATTGGTGTCATTATGATCGGTACCGGTATTTGATAAATAATTGGTTATTCAGTAAGAACACGAGCCTCGCGCTCAGTAACGGACAAAGGCCACAAGGGGGCAAAATTGGCCAAGGCGGCACGATCACCCAAAAGGACGGCAGTGAAACTACCAGCACCAACAGGTAGTTGACAAAAACCATCGTTATTTATCAAATACCGGTAGCAGTAAATAAAGTATTCCATAAATGCTATTTATGAGGAAATATAACACACACAAAAAAAGAACACGGAATGTGAAAAGGAGACAGCACGGAGACAAATGAGATCAATGAAAGACAAGGCCCAGCAGGAGAACCTCAAATCAGCCACAAGAGATCATTGCAGAAGAAAGAAGCAGAAACATGGATTGGGATAATGCTAGAGTCATAAAACAGGAGAGCAACAGGCACCACTGCTGGATCAGGGAGGCCATAGAAATAAGAAAGCAAAGCCCGAGGGAGCGTACCGGCTCTCCCACACCTGGAGCTCCGTCCTCCATCCTCAAACTCTGACTGGTAAGTTGCACCTTGGTGACACCAGCTGACAAAACGCATCCACACAACACCATCCGTGCGACCTTCTGACGAAGACGAACGTTGAAATTGAAACATGTAAAGGTACGAACTAAGACAACATCTAAAATATTTGTGGGTCTATTGTAGAAGAAAAATCCTAACAATCACACACGTCTCGTCTGTGATTCCCAGTGTCACCATCCCGTCCAACTGAAATGCCTTTGGGATTTTTCCACTTACGCACATGGCAAGCAGGTGAATCTCCGTAAAGCAATCAAGGATTACTGTGACAACAAGGAGCCTGGAGGCCATGGACACTTTGAGGCTGCCTGACAGCAAATATATTTTATTATATAAATATACAGACACATTGACAGCAGTTGTGATATGATGACATTCACATTTTCTACAGACAATTTGATCAAGTCTTTCTTTTTTTCCACAGAAATGTATTGTGGGGCATTTTGCACTAACCAGCGAAACATTGATATTTTACAGATTCTCATTTCTGCTTTACACTTGTTTTTTTTTTTTTTTATCTCATAGTCCCACAGTTCAACACCAAAACCTGTTGCATATATACAAAGATAAGAACTTCATCACACATTTCAATCCACTGAGAGGCAAACCTGTTAATCATTAAGACCTCACGTGATTTAAAGTTGTTCATCAGGGAATGTTTCACAATCTCACAAAATTCAAATAAACAGCTATACCACCTCAAGCCATGAATCAGATGACATTTGCATTTGCGAACATGTCTTTGTAAACACATCACACACACACGCACACATGTAGGATGATCCACCAAAGTACACAAAACAAAGACAATGTGCAAGTTGAAGGTAAAAGAAAAAGATTGTCTCACGCTCTTTTTTAAAGGTAACTTAGTTTCAGCGGCCTAAGCCAGCTATTGTTCCAACGCAGCTTCACTTGCATCACTCCAAGAACCACTTGTATAGATCCTTGACAACTCTATACTCCTTCTTCTGACCCACGTAGCGACAGGCTTGGCAGATGGCCAGTGCGTACTCGTAGCGCTCGTCCCTGAAAGGCCGCTGCAGGGTGTAAAACTTCCACCACTCAAAGTATTTCATGTAGGCCACCAGGTCCGAGTCCAGGTTCTGCAGGAACTTGGCCAGCGCCGCCGCGTCGGGGAAATCCTCCGTGTGGATGAAGGACGTACCCGGAGCAAACTTCTCGTAGTTCCTCCTGGGCGGGCCCCAGACCACTGGCACGGTGCCGGCGGCCAGCGGCCCAGTGAAGGTCTCCGTGATGTAGTCAGTGTGCACCGAGCTCTCGAAGGAGAGGTAGAACTTGCAGCTGCCGACCACCGAGAAGTAACCGTCCCCCTTCAGCTGGTCAGAGGACTTCTGCAGGAGGTCCACCTTGATGTGCTTGGCCAGCTCCTTGAAGAACAAGTAGGACTTGTTGCTCTCTAGCTCGTTGGTGTCCAACAGCCAGCACACCGTGCGCTTCTTCTGTGGAAACTGGAAAGGGCTGTCAGTGGGCCTGCGCGCCGCCACCTTCCAGCGGACGTGGATGTCCGAGTCCTTCCTGTAGGTCAGCGTCAGGTTAAAGAGACTCTTGAGGCCCTCGATCCAGCGCGTGCGGCTCGGCGAGTCCATGTTGAGCCAGATCCACCTCTGGAACCTGGGCCTGGTCTTGGGGATGTTGGAGAGGTCGTCGCTGATGGCGCTGTGGTGGATGACCACGCCGCGGGCCTTGGAGTACTCCGACCTGTCGTCCGTCAGGCGGCAGTTGTCGATGTTAAACAGCCTCCTGCAGTCGGACAGCGGGAACTGCTTGTCGCCGGGCCAGAACCACAGGAGCACGACCGACTTGTTGGCCCCCGTCACTTCCGGCGAGACCGCGGGCGCGTCTGGCTGCGGCTGCGAGTGCTGGGACTGGCGCGCCCAGTGGGACGGGGGCGGGTGGCACGGAGACGACGGCAGCGACTTGAAGTACATCAGAAACATCACCGTGAACGCGCCGACGAAGAGGACCACCATCATGGCGACGCGTAAAACGTTGAAAGGGGCTGACGACACCATGGCGCACCTGTCACAGCCCCGGAGAGGAGGTGGGGGAGGGGGAGGCAGTGTTAGTGATACGCTTTTAAACAGCCCAAGACGACTTTTATTTTTCAAACGGCTTCAAAATTATAAAGAAAAATGTTGGTATAAATAAATAAACACATACATCCAAGTGAGTTCAGGAATCGTGACTTACTTGAGGCGAGCAGCAGCTGTAATGATCTGGTGTCGGACCCACACGGCAGGTCGGACGAAGGCGGCCACGCCTCCTAATTATCTTATTCAATCAGTTGTCAGCAGTGGTGGAGCAGATCTGGGAGCGCCACCACTCACCTTGTAGCAGACAGTCAGTGTGTGCGATGGGCGTGTGCTTTAGGCTTGGGGAAGAGAGCCCCCTTTTAAGGTCGCCGTCAACAAGAGGAAGTCCAGCAGCTTTGACAACCGCTCCGACTAACTTTCTCTTGCGCTCATGCGCTGAATTGAACACACTGGGCCTTCTTCACCTCGCTCGCCCATCGCCTTTGCACAGCCAAGGGAGAAGGTTTTGTTTTAGTTCACTAGCAAAAGTATTAACATTCTGTACTTTTATTTATTTATTTATTTATTTATTTATTTTTTGTTTGTGGATTATTTAAAATTTGATGGGTGGGACATAAAATGTCCTCCAAATCTGGAATGACCCAAAATCAAATAACCAAGAATACTGTGGTGAAAGTAACTCCTTTACTTAAGCAAAAGTAAGAAAATGTTGTTGTTTTTTGTCATTTAGAAACAATACATTAGTTAATAATTTTTCAAAAAATATTAAGGAGTCTTCCTCTAAAATATCACCCACTTTTATTTTGAACTACACAACAGCAGAATTCATAATAGTTCCACTTCAAACAACAACAATACGATAATTAAACCTGCAAGCAGGGTTGGCGGGACTGAGCCCACCCCATGGACTTGCGGCTGACAAACTGGCATCACTTTCAGAAAAGATGTATAAACCAGTACATAAGTCTAAGTAAAAGATTTCAATAATATGAATACTCAACAATTGCGTATTGACAGTGTAAAAGTGTAAAGGACGAACTGAAACAGTGATTAGCACGCCGACCCCCAATGGCCCCCGACCTCTACCGACGCCGCCCCCCCGACATCTGCCGACTCTGGAAGAAGTCTAAATAATCATAAGCCTGTGTGTGCAAATGATGCAGATTTTTCACCTCCATTTTTTTTTTTTTTTTTGGATGAGGCTGTCAAATGTAAATTTTAGGCCTTGATGAGACAATCACGTGGGTGTTTGAATGAGCTCCGCTTTTGCAACCTCGGAAACGAACGCTATGAACCCGGTCATTTCTGCGTCTACATGAAATGGGCTGGATAGTAAAGACTTAAAGTGGGGGAACAGAATGTCCAATTTGTGACACATGAATACCCTGTCTACAGGCAGAACATGATCAAAGCAGCATTTTGACGGTAGGAAAGCCTGAGTCAACATGTACACAAAGATTCACATGCCTATACAAATTAACCTTACATACATATTTCCTTAGTTGCAGTCAGGAGAATTGTGAATGCCTTAAAGGGAGTGAGTACTGAGGGCTGAGCTGCAGTTATGGGGTGTTGTCCAATCACAAGTCAGCATTTATGACTGTCATGTTTTAAAAGCCTTTGATCATGTTCAGCCTGCCAGTTGAGAAAAAAAAAAAAAAAAGTTATGCAGTCAGTGTTCTGCATTGTGGATCTTTCATGCTCAAAGCCGATCCAACGTTCTAACTACAGCGCCTTGCAAAAGTATTCAACCCCCCTTTGCTTTTATCTATTTTGTTAGATTTCAGCCTGTAATTTAAATGTTTTTCATCTGAATATTTCGTGAGATGAATCTGCAACAAAGTAATCTAAGTCGGTGAAGTGAAATGAGAAAAAAATATTTAAAAGAATAATTTAAAGAAATAAAAAAGTGGCATGTGCATATGTATTCGCCCCCTTTGCTATGAAGCCCCTTAAAAAGTGCTGGTGCAATCCATTACCTTCACAAGTCACAGAATTAGTTCAATGAAGTCCACTTGTGTTCAATCTAAGTGTCACATGATGTGTCAGTATAAACACACCTTCTCTGAGCAACTCTATTTAGCAAGAAGAATCACATCATGAAGACCAAGGAGCTCTCCAAACAAGTCAGGGACAAAGTTATAGAGAGATACAAGTCAGGACTGGGTTACAAAAAAATATCTACATATTTGATGATCCCCCGGAGCACCATCAAATCTATAATCGCCAAATGGAAACAACACGGGACCACAACAAACCTGCCAAGACAGGACTGACCACCAAAACTCACAGACCGGGCAAAGAGGACATTGATCAGAGAGGCAACACAGAGATCAAAGGTAACCCTGAAGGAGCTGCAGAGTTCTACAGCAAACACAGGTGTGTCTTTCCTTAGAAACACAATAAGCCGTACACTCCATAGAGCTGGGCTTTATGGAAGAGTGGCCAGTGAATACCTGTCAGTGTTAAAAATAAGAAGGCACGTTTTGAATTTGCTGAATTTGCCAAAAAGCATGTGGACAACCCCCTAAATGTATGGCGGAAGGTGATCTGGTCAGATGAGACTAAAATTGAACTTTTTGGCCACAAAGGGAAATGCTATGTCTGGCAGCAACCCAACACTTCCCATCACCCCAAGAACACTGTCCCCACAGTGAAACATGGTGGTGGCAGCATCATGTTACGGGGATGTTTTGCAGCAGCAGGGACGGGGAAATTGATCCGCATAGAGAGGAAGATGGATGGTGCTAAATACAGGGACATTCTGGAGAAAAACCTGTTTCAGTCCACCTGTGATTTGCGACTGGGACAGAGGTTCACTTTCCAGCAGGACAAAGACCCGAAGCATACTGCTAAAGCTACGCATGAATGGTTTAAGGAGAAGAAGTTAAATGTGCTAGAATGGCCTTGTTACGGGCCCCAAAACAAGAAATGGCTCGGGGGACCCGTTGCATATAAGGAGACAGACCAGACCGCAATTTGTTTACGCAAAGTATTTTATTTGTATTTAAAAACCCCAACCCCCTGGACAGGTGAAAAGTGTCAACTCAGAAAACCAAAAAGGGCTGTGGGCGCCGGCCAAAAGAAACAAAAGAGGAAAAACGGACAAGGCCAGCACACACAGGGCCGTAGGACCCCGTCCGAGTGCCGACTATTCAGTTTAACCTGAAGAATCTCAAAACCTGCAACAAAGTTAAACAAAACCCGAAAACAGGACTACCGGTACAGCTACAACCCAAACTAACACAAAAAAAGAACACATGGGTCCTATTAACCCAAGTGTGTGATCACCTGTCGGTGGGGAGAAGAGGGAAAAAAGATTAAATTAACAGAACAAAAATACGTGCGACCTGGACGCCTCCGATGGTCGCGGCGTGCGCCCGACCAAATGGTGAGATGCGTTCCTGAATGGGAGAGGAAGAGAGAGCGATCCCGCCCTGCTCTCGCTCCTTTTATAGTTCCGTCCTGAGCACCAATTGCACGCTGGTGCTCACTGGGACTGGGGAGGAGCGAACAGGGAAGGAGTGGTCGGGCTGCACGTAACAGGCCTAGTCAAAGCCCGGACATCAATCCGATTGAAAATCTCTGGTTCGACTTGAAGACTGCCGTTCACAAGCGGAAACCATCCAACTTGGAGGAGCTGGAGACGGTTTGCCATGAGGAATGGGCAAAAATCCCAGTTGAAAGATGTGGCAAGCTCATAGAGACCTATCAGAAGAGACTTACAGCAGTAATTGCTGCAAAAGGTGGCTCTAAAAAGTGCTGACTTCAGGGGGGTGAATACATATGCACATGCCAATTTCCATTTTTTTATTTCTTTAAATTATTCTTTTATATATTTTTTTCTCATTTCACTTCACCAACTTAGATTACTTTGTGCAGATCCATCTCACGAAATATTCAGATGAAAAACATTTAAATTACAGGCTGAAATCTAACAAAATAGATAAAAGCAAAGGGGGGTTGAATACTTTTGCAAGGCGCTGTATATCCATAAATATGAAGAATTATGATTTAGAGGCTGGTAAACATTGTTTATTGTCTTATACTTTTTTCAGTGCATAAAATTGTAAAATTGGAGACATCAGAAAAAAAAGTGCAATTGCCTGCGATATATTCATATTCAGTTCAAAAACGAACAGTACATTTTTGGGCGATATTAAACAACTTGAAATATGTCACCCCTTGCTTGTCGTATCAAATAAATTAGAGCGTACGCGACGTAGAGCTTGATGAGACGAACGCGTGGTTGTTTGTTGCACGTCTATGCGACATTCCTAGGGGGCGCTACGGCCATTAAAGTTTCTTTCTCATGTCTCGGTTGTTGAAACCTGGGAAACAAATGCTTCCAACTCGGCCATTTCTACATCTACAGGAAAGATATTGGCATCATCGTTTAGCTAAGGTCTTCAGGAATCTAACTGTGTAACTTTTATCCAAGCGTGAACAAGGGTGTAGGCGTTGCCAGTGAATGAACGGACAGTCAGACTTAGGGGCGTTTCAAACAAGTTGAACTATCTCATTTTCTGTATGTCGTATCCAAAAAGTTAGAGCGTACACGACATAGAGCTTGATGAGGCGAACGCGTGGGTTTTTGTTGCACGTCGATGGGACTTTCCTAGGGGGCGCTATGGCCATTAAAGTTTTTTTCTCATGTCTCGGTTTTTGAAACCTGGGAAACAAATGCTTCCAACTCGGCCATTTCTGCATCTACAGGAAATATAGTGGCATCAAAGTTTAGCCAAGGTCTTCAGGAATCTAACCGTGTACACAAACCTGAAAAACCTACTTAACTAGAGACAACGCCCTGTTGCTTCCAACCTCTGACCAGCAAAGGAGAGAGAAAGAGAGAGAGAGAGAGAGAGTGTGTGAGAGAGAGAGAGAGAGAGATGGCAACTTGTGCACGTGCACAGAAATATAGATATAAATGAGTTTTGGCCTCTGTGATTAATATTCACCCTGTTATTGCTCGGCGATTCTTTTAAACGCGTGAAGTATATATATACATATATATATATACACGTATATATGTATATATATATATATGTGTATACATATATATACGTATATATACATATATATACATATATAGATGCAAAGGCATAACAAAGGCAGCAACAGCCACAAAGAAAGGAAGGGAGGAAGTTTTGTTGGGGGAAAGTTCCCATTTGTCTTGTCACTGTAGCCGTATGAGGAGCGCTGCAGTGTTTACAACCACAGGGTTTTTAATGTATGGAGCTCGTCAGTGTGGATGACACCGCTGACCCAAAAAAAGAAACAAACCGTCAAATTCATGAAAATGAAAGTTTTAATAAAGACCCGAGAAGTGAACGTCAATCAGGTTCCAGTTAATGCAGTTCTGAAAAACAATAATCCTATGATGTTTGACAGGTCTTTCCCCCCCGAGGCTATTTTAACCTGTAACCTTATACTATGCATTAATATTCATCATTTATACATGTGAAAGCTTTTTATCGTGACCATCTTTTTTGAAAACGCTGTGACGCTATTTTGACTCCTAGCATTTCAAAATAACAGGAAGAGAGCCAAGAAAAACCCAAACCATCAGCTGTTCAGGAGTGACGTGTCTTTAATGAGTAAAACAAGAGGTGTACTCGTACAACAGGTGAAGACAATGCAAGCCGGGTGGTGGTGTGTGGGGGGGTGAGGATAGGGGGGGTGAGGCTGAGTACAAATGTAAGAAAAAGGCCAATAAAAGTCGACACATTCTACAGCAGGCACTCTCTATATATTGTACCTCTTGATTAACACAAGTCATTTTTCTTTTTTTTTTTAACGCTGCAAGGTTCTCTGGCGTGCGCGCGCGCGCACACACACACACACACACACACACACACACACACACACACACACACACACACACAGGGGTATGATAAAAGGCATCTCAAGGGGCACAAACTGAAAGCATGCGACACAGCGATGCAGGCACTCACAACAGCTTTTTTGCTTCCTCTATGATATAATGCCACAGGTATTTTCACAGTGATATACTGTACAGTGTTAACAGCGCCACCTTACCACAGCCTTTTCTTTTTTTTAAAGACTCTTGAGTGGCGATTCCTTACGCAGACATGATGCAAAAAAGAAAAAGACACACCGAGAGGAGAGTTGCTCCGCCCTCCCGGGGTGACTGATATTAAGCTTCATGCCGTTTTTATGCCAAACGTGTCGCTGCAGCCTTCAATCGCAGTCCCATAAACACCCGAAGCTCGCCACACAATTGTAAAAAAAAACAACAACCCACAAGTCAGGTTTCCAAGCAACATGACAATGGTTTCGCTATGGGAAGAAAAACAACATTTGCATGGATTTCGTGACTGGGTGGAAGAACCATGAGCCTGACAACGGCCGACTGTCAACACTATTATTCCAGGGCTTCTACAGACACAGTCAACGACTCAATATATTAGCTGTAAAATGATTCAAGAAATATTGACTGAGCTGTTCAAACAAAAACATTAACAAGAGAGTTTGGAGTAAGGAAGAGACACTAACAACTGGGTTGGATGAGGAGTCTTTCAATCAGTGACAGAGGCTTTGCCGCGTCCAGTTCTTCCTCCACAGTTGGGCCACGTCCTCGTTAGCCGCCGCCCCCCCCCCGACCCCATGCTCGTGGTTGGTGCCTGGGCTCCTCCACACGTCACGCTGCTGCACGTCGCCTCTTGTCCAGAGACACACTGAGGGAGCGTCCCGCCTCATGCAAGGGGAAAACCAGCCGACCATTTCACACCACCGAGTTCCTCTTCCTGTCGTCTCTGGGTTTGGGCGCAAGGTGAGAAAAAGGAGAATTTGCTGCTTTCACATCATCAAGCAAGTGCGAGGGATTGCCGGCACTAAGCAAGGACAGTCAACTTGTTTGTTGGGACACCACTTGTGTTTTTTTTTGTTTTTTTTGGCTTGCTTCAGTAGCAGCAGCTATCTGGGTTTCACTGCATTCAGCAAATAAAGCAGACGGCAAATAGACCAGACGACTTTCTTTACATGTAACAAGGCCGCAGGTACCAGAGCAGGGGCTGCGCTAAAAGACTCTCGAAAAAAAAAGAACAGGTTGAAGAAAATATAAAAGAGTTGTAAAGAAAAATTGTTGCTGGGAGAAAAAAGCAATTAGGTCATGCTGGCGGTATTTGCAGTTCCACGGGGGGAAAAAAAACAAAGAAATAGCAAAGGTTGGTGGGATTTTTCACATTAAAAGACCAAGGAATAGCACCAATAATAGGCGGGGATGGCATGCAATTGACACTGAACGTTACACCACAAGGAAAATATCAAGCTGGCAGTAATGAAATCCAACTAGTCCAATTGAATAGCCAGACACTAGCACAATCAACTCCAACTTAGGCCTCCAGTTTCCAAATGCTTTGTGGTAAATCTCTCTCTTTTTTTTTTTTTTTTTTTTTTTTTTTTTAAGTGTGATGAAGTACCAGGACACAAATAGCATAATATGTTGGACTTAAGAGTTTAAATTGATCCGCAACCATCTTCATCCATTCATGCAAGAAAGGATCAACTTCATCGGGATGGTACAGTTCTCTCATCCTCTCACTCAGATGGGGACCGTCGCCCTGCTACTTACTTCGCTGCTGCTTCTTGCAGTTCCGAATCCAGCCTTGATTTAGCGTGGAGTGGAATGGCAGAGAGCAAAGTTAGTGAGGGAAGTGAACACGTGAGAAGGGCTGCATATTTGCAACTACTGTGTGGCCGAATTCTAGACATTGCCGTGGCTTTGTGTGGGACCGGTGGGACGGAAAAACCGAGATGACTGAGATATAACCCGCAACGTTCTTGTGGGAACCGTTGTGCGTGTTGGTGATTGTAATTGTGAATGAGCATTTCCCCCGGGGCTAAAACCACAATACTGACTACCGCGAACATGCCATGCCTGAGGACTTAGCAGGAGTGTCAAACTGGTTTTGTAAGTCAGCAACAACAACCCTGTTGGTATTCAAGGAGGATTTGTATACTGGGATGAGAGAACAGTATTTACTGACTCAATAATTCCAGTGTATCTGTTTTAACCTTGTTTCAACTTGTACAAATGGCATAAAGCTCTAATCCAATCTAGTCTGTACTGAGGTCCTCGTGGGTTGAAAAGGATGAGTTGCATGAAACACATCAGGTTACTAAATCCAGTACGTCTGCCTTTAGTCTTGAGTTGGCACACTAATACGACAATGATATCACTGAGAGTTAGGGAATCCTGTTGCAGGAGGACCCGACACACCTTAATGCTCCTGTGTCTTTGTGGTGAAGACACAGCAAAACACAATAGAACAGGGACACTGAGACAGTGTACAGTTCAAACATGTAGAGACGGTTAAGCGTCCTGTTTTTTGGTAATCCGTCATTAGTTTCTTTTTCGTTATTTGCTGTCCTATTTGTTTTGTTAACACTCAGTCCGGATACCTGTGTTTGTCTGCTCATTGTCCCCAGACCACAACGACTGCACATAAAGGCAGCAGGATGAAACTCTTTACAGTGACGGGACGGTGCTCCATGCAGCCAGGAGATCTCACTCTCTCCCTCTCTCTCTCTCTCTCTCTCTCTCTCTCTCTCTCTTTCTCTCTCTCTCTCTCTGTCACTCTCTCTCTCTCCCTCTCTCGCACTCTCTCTCTCTCTCTGTCACACTCTCTCTCTCTCTCTCTCTCTCTCTCTCTCTCTCTCTCTCTCTCTCTCTCTCTCTCTCTCTCTCTCTCTCTCTCTCTCTCTCAGGGTGTGGGGAGGTAGTTGGAGAATTACTAGTGGAGGACGGAAGCACATGTTGGTGATGGGCGCACGACGCACTATGAAGTGTTTTATTTCGCAAATTTAAATCACTCTCAAAACATTGCAGTTGATGAGCAGCCAAACAAAAAATTAGGCATCAATTAATTTCTACAAAATGTCAGTTTACATAGCTTTGTGCTTTGTTTTTTCTTTCTGAAAACCTGTTTGCACAACAGCAGTGTGTTGAACACCCAATGTTCTTTTTACAGACCTGACCAACTGGTTTTAGCTGTCATAAGTCAAAACCGGATTGTCAGCCACAGTCATGCATTCGAACCCGAGCTATCCTCACATGGAAAAAAAAAGAAAAGAAAAGAAAAAATGCTTTTCCAGGGTGAAAAGGATTTGTTTTTGTTTGAGATTTTCCCCAAAAAGTGTAAAAGTTTGAGAGTGAGTGCAGCGCCGGGAAGACTCACCGGACGATGCTGGGCGGAATGTGCACATAATCCAGCGGGATGATTTCCCCGAGGCCCTGCAGGCTGCTCACATACTTGATTTTACTGCAGAACTTTGAACTGTGGGAGAGAAGTGTTCATGAGGGCAGTCAGTCGGTTTCAGGTGGAAAAAACAACGAGCAAACACACAATCGCTTAATTACCACATGAAAAGACACCAAGGAATCAGCGTTGACTGAAACCAGACTGCTAGCTGCTGCTCATTGCTCGGGCGCAGCCAATAGGAAGGACTTTATATGTAAAAAAGAAAATAAAGCACATGGAGGTACTAGAATAGAATAGAATAGAATAGAATGGAAGGCTTTATTAATCCCACAGGGGGGACATTTGCATCATTACAGCAACAATGATATGGTGCAAAAAAAGGAAAATTGTATTCATTGAAAAAGAAATAAGGCAAGAACCCTTAAAGAGCACACAGTCAGTCAGTGGCAGTATCGCTATCACTTGGGCTGTAGCGTCGCAGTATCTCATTGCACCCTGCACAATAAGTTCAACAGGCACGGGGACGTGACGCAGTAACGTGAGCAACGTGGGCCCTTTCCAGATTTATTGTCCTTTGGCTAGTGCCGGGTTTCACTGTGCTAGGTGTGAAGTGCAGCAGCGACGCTCTGACCTGATGAAGGGCCTGGTGACTCCCAGCAACGTCCGTATGAACCAGGAGGGATGGACGATGATGAACATCTTCAGGTTTTTCTTCAGTCTGTTTCAGGAGAAGGGAGAGAAAGTAGGTCGGTTTTTTTTTGTTGCTACAGTGCCACCTGCTGAACACCCGTAAAACCACCACTACATCAGCATCCCACTCAAATGCGACTTTTTGCCAAGCAATTTAGACTTTTAAGCTTAATTAGGCCTGAAAGTCTAATACTAAAGTTTCAAGCCTCAATGTTGGTCTTGAAGAAAGGAACGCATGGATCCCACGTCCCATGTCTCTACGACCCCATGACCACTAGGACCTCCTTTTTTGCCTGGAGGTGGCGCTATGGAGCACCTAGAATTTTTGCATTTTATAAAACATTTCACTGGTCCTGACCTGCAATTTTGCTGATTTCTGAGTATGTTAAGGGGGTCAAAATGAGGTGTAAAGGTGTAAAGATAATATTAGTATACACTGTAAAAATAATAGGTCTTTCTCCCTTACACAAGACTGACTCTCTTGAGCCAAGCTTTCGTCGAGCTCAGCCCCATTTACAATTTGGTTTGGGTTCGGGTTACACTTAGGGGTTCTGGCATTGAAGCAAAAAAACAACAACATAAAAATCAAAAAGGCAAGGGGTCTTGCGGGTCTGCAGATATTCACTGTCCGAAGAGGAGGCTGTTGTGATTGGACGGTGGCAAAAAAAAAAGGTTTTGATGCCGAACATCACCTCCTGTCAATCATTTGGTAGCACTTCTTCAGCCAGGTGAAGCCGGGCATCCTCCGGCGAGGTGTGGCGCCGTTCAGGTAAACGATCATGTAATCCTCGGCCACCATGAGCTCCAGGGTGCTGATGACGTACCTGCAGAGAGGAGACAACTAGGGGGGTTATTGTTTGTTCCACTTCACTGCTGCCATTGCCTCCATACTGCAGTTGTCAGTGATAGATTAGTGTGAAAGTCACATCTGCCCTCTTGCAGTTTGGCCACAGCTATAAACGCTCACAGATAAGGAAATGCACACACTAAAGACATAAAGGCTCGCAGATAATAAAATGAATACAATAAGGGCTCTCAAGTGGGTGTGGTGACCACTGAGGCCTTGCGGCTCCACTCACAAGAAGAGATTTTCCATCACGTAGTTGTAATTGTCGCAGTTGCTGTCTGGCAGGAAGCAGGCTGCAAACACGATGATGGCGTTGTGTTCAGCGTAGTAACCTGAGAATGACGACACAGTCACAGTCAGTGGTGGAGACGTCCGGCAAACACCTGACACTTTGGGAGCTTTCAGTTAGAACTTTGGAAGTTTACATTGCTAGAAAAAAAAGAAATAAAATAAAAACAACAGCAATGAAACCAGTTTCATGGAGGAAATCATAATTTTGTTCATTTTATGAACTGAACATGTGTGTGTCTTCTGTGCACTTTCCGGTATGTGATCAATAAATACATAGAAAGGACAAAAGCAGGGAAGAAAAGTAAAAACGTGAGCGGCCAATGACCTCCAGGGAAAAAGGCTGCAGCAGCTTCAATGGTTGGTGTCTACAAACCTCCGTGAGAAACGACTCTCTTGTAAGGCTCGATGCTGGTCATGTCGATGCGATGCTCCTGCTCTCCAATCAGAACGCTCCTCCACGGAGGACGGCTGCCCTCGGCCGCTCTGGCACCCTGCTCGCACTCCGAGTCAGAGTCTACAGCAGGGTGAGGGAAACAAACACCACAGAGAAAACACTCACACACACTTATTGAAGAAGACGGCTCAAGAATACGCACATGTGCCAATGAGAATACAGCACCCCCTAGTGCTGCATCAAAGTAACACAGGTTGACTAGATTTAAAAAAAGAAAAAGAAAATACCTTTAAAAACCCTTCCACAGTTGGATGGAGGAAAAATGGAGGAAAAAAATATGGAGGAAATACAGCTATTTTATGACTGGATGACTATTAATATCTCTTCTTCAAGTTTGGCAGGCCGGATTAAGAAGCTCAACGGACAGCATATGGCCCCTGGGCCATATTTTGTCCACGCCTGTTCCACACTTGAATTTTGTCCAAACGGTGAGTGCATGTGGGAGACCAACAAAGGTCTTAGGAGAGTTTCAGCAGGAAGCTGAGCCTCTGTGAGCCTCTGTGTTTGTTCAGGGAGGCTGTAAAGAGAGGGCTACTTCCCCAGATTCAGCATTAAAAAAAAAAAAAAAAGAATGATAATGCAGATGTGAAGATGGGCCTTTCAATGACACCATGAGGAGCTCTTCTCACCAGGGGAGTCTTCCTCATCCGGGGTGTCCAGTTCGTCCACGCTGACGTCCAGGTCGTCGCCTGTGTCCAGGGCGTCGTCCTCCGTGTCCAGGGCGTCTTCGGAGAGGACGGAGCCCTCGCTGCGGTCCAGGGACACATCCATCGCCGGAGCCGTCAACTTTCTCCTCTGGCTGGACGCAGCTGACAGCTCGGCAGACGAGTGTGGATCTGTTGAAGGAGACACGCTGCTGGAATGGTGTTTCCTCTGCGCTTTCAAGCAGGTCTCACCAAAACCCATCCATCCATCCATCCATCCATCCATCTTCAACACCCGCTTCCTCCTGCTCTCCTGGTCTTGGGGGTCTGCTGGAGCCTCTTTCAGCTGTCATAGTGTGAAGGCAGGGTGATACCCTGGACCAGTGTGCACTTTATGAGGGCCACATAGAGACACACAACCATTCACACTCACACAGACGCCTATGGAAAATTTTGAGTTTCTAATTCACCACCCATGCATGTTTTGGAAGGTGGGAGGAAGCTGGAGAACATGGAGAGAACCCAGCAGACACAGGGAGAACATGCAAACGACCACAATGAAAGGTCCCCGAAAGATCCTAGGAATCAAACCCACAACCTTCATGCTATGAGGCAGCATCGCTAAGCTAACGACCGCACCACTGTGTCCCACCAAATCCCACGTAGACATTTTCTCTTCCAGCTCCTGATAGCATGAACACTCAGACAACAGAGAAACCTTTGCTCGGTTCTTTAAAAAACAAAAAAAAAAAAAAGAGTAAAAAAATCCTGACTTTGAAGGGCGGACAGTGAAAACAACACTTTGTTGACTGTGTTGCTTTTGTTCACTTGCCTTCTTGGTTGTCCATCTCGTCTGCCGCTTCCTCACCGCAGCCTGTTTTCAGCATCATCCCTGATGCGCCCTGGTCCTGCTGGGACTGTCTGCTCACACAAACACAAACACAATAGTAAGACGAAACATAAACGACGAGGGGTATGGTCACAGTCAGCACCGGCACGGCGACGCATAGCAACGGGCTGAACCAGAAGACCAGGACGGTCATGGACAAAGAAGAGGAACCGTGCGGCTCCTCGTCATCAGACAAGCGGAAAATCCGACCAGGGAGATTTACAAGGAGGGAGAAGAGCGGAGAGAAGAGAAAGCAACTCACTGCTTTGTTGGTTCCCCGTCTGCACGTGTGGGCTGTGGAGACAATGGTGAGCAGTGTTGCTACCCCACCACCACCACCACCACCACCACCCCGCTCCCCCCGGCCCAAACCAAGCCCCTCTGATTAACATAAGGCCACACAATAGAGAGAAAGTGGAACGCCTGAATACAGCCGTGGAGGGAGACGCCGCATTCCATCCTTCACCTCCGTCACTTCATTCGAGGGAGAGAAAAGTGACTGAAGCACTTTATGAACAAGTCACATGATCACTCGAGCACAGAGACGGCGGTGGTGCTCCACTGACAATGGAGAAGAAGACGGGGGCCGGCATTTCTAACGAGGTGGGACATGTGAAATTCACAGTTGCACCGTGATATAACAGCAAATACGTAGTGAATAATATGTTCATATACAAACACATACGACATGTGCATATTGTATATATATGTGTATTCCTTTTTGGTAAAATATACAGGCTGTGGGCGAGAAAAAGTGAAAAAGAAAAGAAAAGATCCGTGATGATTTTGTTTCAATGAATGTCTGCCGCCGCCGTGTGGTTAAGAAGAGAAGTGCATGTCCCTTTCCCCTAAAAAGGACTGATAAAGGTACACGTGGAATCACCTCTTTAGACCAGGCGAGGGCAAACTCAGGTTGTGAAATGTGACAGAGGGGCCGGAGCAGCAGCAGATGGATGGAGTGTGTTGGTGAGACACCTCATAGTTAGAAAAATATATCATGGAATATGTAGAAAACATGTTGCTTAAATGTCAATAGAAAATTAACATTAAACTAAATCTGTCTTTGAAGCCCCACTGTATTTAGCTCTTTATTGAAATGACTCTTAAAACACTGAAAGAATGGATGAAACACAGCTATTTTATTACCTACTTGCTGACTTTTACAATAATTACTTCACGTTTGGCAGGCCGGATTGAAAATCTTAACGGGCTGCCTATGGCCCCCGGGCCGTAGTTTGCCCATCCCTGCTTTAGACCGTGTAAAATATATTCATAGATACTCCATATTTGATTAATATTTATTCAAGTTACCAATATTGTATATGAACACACCATATACCACACTATATCTCCGTAGTGTTACACAAGCTGAATTTCCTCCGACGGAAAGCTCACCTTTCCAGGAGAAAGTGAAGATATTCCTCAGGCACGTACTGAGCGTGATCTCCTCTCTGGGGTTGGACCTCCGGTCGGCTCGGCTGTCCGTCGTACTGGTAAGGCTCACAGTGGCCGTGACCTTCAGCATGACCCTGCGACAGCGTGGAGTCTGAGCCAGCACCATACTGGCACTGACCTTCAGCCACGTACGTGGACTTGGAACCAGGGCCGAGGTCCGAGCTGTATCCGGCATCAGCCGCGGGCTTATAGAAGCTCTCCGCCTGCTGCTCACACCTGAGGTGCACGGCCGAGGCGTCGGTGGTGAACTCAGCGTAGACGTCTGTGGGGTCTGGCGGGCCGTCCCGTTTGGAGTCCAAGCAGTGGGAAGTCAGGCTCTCAGTTCTTTGGTCGATGTGGTGGTAGTTGTAGCCGTACTGGGTTTGACCCTGAGTTCCTTCAGGACTTGCTGTCCACTGGAATGCAGCACTCTGATTGGCTGGCTGGGGGGAGGGCTGTGAGGTTGCGTCCCGGTACCTTAATTTTGCAAAGGGAAATTCAGACAAGGAAAATCTAAAACTCATCTGTGTCTACGTGGTATGCACAGACAACATGCTCTTCAAACTCATCAGTAGAATTCAGGTCTGACATCAAGCAGTCACACTTCAAGGCAATATTTTTAAGATGGAGTTAATAAATGCAATCCAAATAAAGTTGCATTTTGTAAGAAAAAAGAAAGGGACTCTATGAAAAATAATGAATTGCCTAAAACATGAATAGATATACATACATACAGATATTTAACATAAAAACAGGATTGCGGTTGAACTTTATACGTTTTTACTAAACTACTCATGTCGTGAATAGCCACAGAATATCATCATATCTTATCTATATCTATATGTTATTTTCCCCTAGACTAGCATATATACACTAGCAATTCTAAGACACATGCCATGCAGTTACTTTGACATAATAATAATAATATAATAAGGGGGTTAAAAAAAAAAAGTTATTTCAAATGCAGCCTTCCTGCCATAATCCTTCTGATCTACAGGTGGTGGTAAAGTGTCAGAAATTGCTGCAAGTCTAACACTGCTGATGGCAAACATGGCTGGTATGGTAATCATCAGTGAGTGTTGGGTGCAAATGTTGCAAATGCAAATTTGCAAATTACAAATGTTTTATGAGGAGGGAATTGTATGGTGCATGTGTGCGTTCATTCTCAGGAGCACACACAGTGTGTTTATATGTCTCAGCAGTATGCAAAATTACTGTAGGAGTTGTAAACACCTGCCCCCCGTCCCCCCGTTCCCCCCGTCCCCCCCGCCAAAAAAAGTATATTTAAACAACAGTAACACAACTGAGACATAAATATCTTATGAACTCATCCCTGATGTAACGTTAAACTTGTGTGAACATATCTGACATATCAACTACCAAGACAGACATAAGCTTGCATGCCCTATTTGTGCGCACACAGACACACACACACCCACACACACACCCACACACACACCCACACACACACACCTTGTGAGAGCACTATGGGAGCGGTTTCTATTAGCTGTAGTGGAGTTCTGGCTGTAATGAGGCAGGTAATGCATATTTAATGAGGCGTAAACAGATTTACACACACAAACACAAACACACACACACACACACACAGCAAATCAAAGAGCTCGCTGCCGTACACACCAAATATACCCACATACACATCCACCACAGCTTTTTACACTCATACACACACCAGCACTTACACATCATTTCTAGGACTGGATGGTCACAGCAAACAATGCAAAAACAAAACTAATAAGGATTTCTTTTTTTTTTCAATTTTAAAAAGGCAATCCTTTCTTTAATTATATTGAAATCCTGAGAATTAAACACCATTACCCACGAATGAAAACATTTTTTTCCCACTTCAAATGAGGTTAACATTTTTCAAATGAGCAGCTAAACTGACAGGTAATTGAATGGGTATGTTTTGAGGATTAAAGATAAAGATAAAGATAAAGTGGCCAATACGTATGTAAACCTTATGATTGTTTGCGCTCAGAGGGGTAAACCTAAATATGTGGACAGTCTTTTATTTTGAATATAAAGCAGAGGTGTTATTTTTATTTTGTGTTTTTTTTTGCACCTCACTTCCTACCAGCTCGTACTGCAGATGAAAATACAGGTACGTACAGCAATGAAGATTTGATTTATATGTACAGTGCTTACCTTAAAACTGGGGGATATCTCTCTTGAGATGCCCCGTGGTCTCCGAGCTGATGCTGAGCTGACCATGGACTGCTGCACGGCTTCTCGTCACAGTAAACTGCTGCGCTGTGCACAAACGTGTCACTTTGTAAACCCGGCTGGAATGGAGCATCTCCACTCACTTCCTCCACATAATGCTGCCTCTCGTCTCCAGACACCTTTCCTGGCTGGCTTCTACCCTCTTGGTCTCGCTCTTCCGCGTCACTCTCCTCTTCCATCAAGTCTCCAGAAAACGGCAGTCCGAGGCCTTTGTCGGCAGAAACACTCCGTTCACTTAACGGGGTTCCAGTTGCAGAGCTGGTGTGGGACACTGAACTGTTGCTGAGCACCGGCGAGTGCACCTCAGAGTTTGACTTTGAAGTTTGAGGCGTGTCCTTTTGTTCCAACTGACCACGCCAAACTTGGAAGTCGCCCAACTTGGCGGGACACGGTAGGGGCGCGACGGGTGACTGTCCACCCTCATCCGAGTCCTCCATCGAGATCTGTGAGTGGACGTAGACCTCCTCTCTGGTTTTCAGGAAGTGATCGGACGGATACCGTAATGAAGGAGACAAGCAGCTGGTTGCGATGCTCGATTTATCGTCGCCGTCTTCCTCCCTCGTTTGGCCACAGTTAGATTTGGAGTCCGAGCTCCGACTTGTGACTTTTGGCACCGTGTGACATTCACTGTCAAGACTTTCTGTGCACTGGCTTGACGAGGCGGCTTCACTTGGCTCCGTACATACACTAGGACTACCTAAATTATTTTCAGTCGTCTTTCGACTTTGCTCTGCGTTCTCCTGCCGCTCATGTCGTGCTGCTCGTGCTTGGCTTTGCAGAACAGTGGCGGCACGAGACAGCATGGTGAAGGTCTCCATGGGTTGCATTCTCCCTCTGGACGGCCTTTCAATCTGTCTGGGCCTGTCATGCCACTCTCTCTCCGCTTCTTTCACTGTCCCTGACACGATAATGTATTCCATCTCCAGGCCTGAGGAAGAATCTCCATCAGAGTTGGACCTGAGATCATCGCGACTGCCCGGGTGAAGGCTGTCACAGCTGCGCTTCAAAGCATCCTGCTCGCCACAGGAACCAGGGCTTGGAGACGTTGTCTCGATTCTTCCACCGTTCCCATTTTTCGGGCTCTCAAAAGCATGACCACCTTGGATATCAAGGTCTGACCCACCTTTACTGAAGACCCTCTCGACTTGCAGATCACAAGATGATAGGGTATGACCAGGTCCATCGTGCTCCTGGGGGACCAAAGTGTCCCAGTCCCCAAAGCTGCACTGCGACTGGTCTGAGTGTGATGGACGTGCAGCACAAACACCTGGACTCGACTCTTGACTGGGTGTGATGCTCTGAGTAACACTGGACAAGTCTACAAGTACAAATGGCGAGTGCTCACTGGGTTGCTCAGCCCAGTCATCGTCCTTTGGCATCTCTACGCTGATGTTGTCGTACTTACTTTCAACTGAACTTCCACCACTTTGGACGTCAAACAGGAACACCTGGTTGGGAGGCTCTTGCGCCGCTCTCTCTTCCGTCTTCCCCTCACCCCTTTGGTATTGATTATGCTTCCGTATCTGAATGGGCTTTGTCACGGCCACAAAGGGGCTCGACTGACCCTTCAGTTCTATTGTGTCAGTGTAATTTTCAGTGGACGACGTCAGACTCCAGGTTTCAGCACCTACATTGTCGTATTCGGAAGTGGAAGTGACCATCCTCGCACCTGGTATCTCACACACATCACTAGAACTCAAATCTTCCAAATGTTCGGATGCAAAGACAAACTGTTGGTTCTGAATACTCCAGGTGTCATTTTGATCCATTTCGTCACCCTCTACATTACATTCAACTGCCTCTATAATTATTTTCACATTGTGTTCATTACCTCTCCACTTATCCATAGTTTTGTCCTCTTCTGCTTGTTTGCTTGTGCGTGTTTGGGCCAAATCAGCGGCGCCCTTTGGTCTCAGCTCGCTGGAGTCTTTTTCAATTTCGGTTCCTTCAGGGCTTGTTGCTGAAGAAGAGCTGTCTTCTTGTATGGTGGTGTTCCACATAGCCATTCCACTGTCAGAGAAGATGAGAGGACTTTCCAAGGAAGCATGCGCATCCACGTTGGACTGTGCTGCACAGAAAGAACCTGAGTTTTCAGACAAGTTGTCAGGGGTCGTGAGAGGCGATAGACTGTCATCCCTTATTGTCATGTTCCACATATCTAGAGACTCAGGATAGGATGTGGTGGTTCCGCTATCTGATTTGAGGAATCCTTTCTGAGCCGAATAGGCCCAGAAGTCCAGCAGTTCCATTTTCCTGTCTCCTTTATTTCCTTGCACTCCATCCTCCTCCTCTTTTGAAGTGTCAGGTGTTAAGGTGTTGAGGGGAGTTTTCTTTCTTGTGCCCGTTTTGTCTTTCCCCTCGCTGATACCAATCCTGTTTTTTTTGGTCATGTCCTCATCTGGTGGCGTCAACTGCAGGTAGGTCATCGTGACAGGGTTCCACTGGTCCTTCAGTATTGAATCTGGGTTCCACTCGTCACATGACCCCGTCTGCTCAGTGATCAGACTGAGCTGTGGTTCAAGGCTCTTTGGCCTCTGGTGGCTACTGTCCACGTGTAGGTCATCTGTGTTGCTTTCTTGCTGTGTCATTTCTCCTCCGCTAACCTCCTCTATGATATTCAGAGGGCTTTCACGCTCCTTGATCCTATTCCAGGTGTTATCCCCTGAGGAAAAAGCTCCGAGTGAGTCATATCCCTGCTCGTCCCACGTCTCTGACAGTGACGACGACACGCTGTCCTTGTGCTGCAGGCCATTGATTCTTTCTATCACATCTTCTGGAAAGAACCTCACTCCACAACTGCTGGGTGGACGGCTCCCTACCACACTGTTGACTGGCGTTGGAGGAACCATAGTGTCAATCATGTCACTCCTGTTGATTTGACCATATGGGTCAACCAAAGACCCTCTACTATCAGGTCTGCCAAATGAACCAGACGCAGAGAAATCGAGCAAGTTCAGCTCTTCAAGTTCTGAAAAGCTGGAACTCTCTGCTCTTACTTTTCCGTCTCTGGATTTGAAGTTTGTCAGTTCCCCTCCGGTTGGCAAAGACTGCTCGTTGTTATGCAGTGGGTCAAAACTAAACAAGTCAAAGTCACTCTTGTTTCTGTTGTGACGCTGCTTCCTCCTCTCAGGCGGGACCGGAGGGGAGAGTGACAACAAGCCCATGGACGAGGCATTCTTAAGGAAGTGAACCCCTGGCCCTGCTGCTGGACCTCCTGCTGCCATGAGGTCCCCCACTGGACTGTCATCACTGAGGAACACTGAACTCTCCTTGGAGGAGCGGCTGCTTCGGATGGTGGTCATACCACTGTCAGGGCTGACGAGCTCCCCGGTAGCACCGGCTCCCACAACTCCTGAGTAATCCACGCTCTCTGCAACTATCGTGCTGTAGGGGGGGAAAACGAAGTATTTGTGAACTAAGTGACAGACAGGATTTTGACATCACCTGGGTGAGATTGAGATCTACACTTGATTACCTGGGTGCCGCTTCTGCATCTCCACTTGCTCCCTCAGCCCTTTCGTTGTCGGAGCCGTCCATGTCGTTGATGCCGGACGACCCCTGGGAGAACTCGATGCTGCCCGCCACTCCTTCTGTGGAGGAGGTCCGACTGCTCGGGTGACAGGCTAACACAGATGTTCTCCTGTCCACAAAGTCCTTGAGCAGGTCCTGTATTTCCTTTATTAACATAGGAGGAGTGCCGGAGGATGGCGAGGAGTTGATGGGGATGTGGTACACCTGGAGACTCTCCCCTGCCTCCAGTTCGCCAGAAAGAGACCAACTGGATGACTCTTCCAACTCACAACAGATCTGCAAACACGAGCCAAGTGCGCGTCAGTTTATGAACTTTTTAAAGTGCTGTTTTAGATATTAAAAAATATCTGTTACATGCTAAGGATTAAGAGGGTTGATAGCAGTCTATTGTCTTTATGGTACCACAAGCTTCAGTCAGCAGTAAAGTGGCATAGCTTAGCATCAAGCCAAAACCAACACCATTCTATCTGAACACAAACAGTGGAGTTCCCGAATAGTCTTACAGCATATACAGTAGCTCTTTCTGCTTTTACCTGGTTTAAGATGTCTGTGTTGTGTGAGTAGACAGCCAGCTGCTGGCGGTGGTGACGTTTGTCCCAGATGGACAATAGGATGACGAGGCCGTCATAGCCACGGTCCTCACAGAAGAGTCTGAGCCCATCTACGCAATCATGCCAGTCCTGACATGGATCAGGACTGGCATGATTGCCACACAGGAGGCGACAGCACAGCCGGCCAGCCAGCCACGCCGCTCCTGAGCTTGAGCTCTGACTGAGCGAACCACTGGACTGTTTTCTCTTAAAAGGTGATCGTTCTCCAAATTATTTAGTATCTTCTCAATACACCTATCTCTATCTGTTTGCATAAGCACAGTCGAAGCCATGGCTTCTCCCTCTCACCTCTCCTCTGTCCCTCCTCTCTCTCCTCCCGTCTTTTCTTGCTCACACTGCCAGATGCTTAGCTTTAGCTCGTCCTCAATTACCGAGTCAGGGATGTGTGTTAAATGTAGTACTATGTTAGCGCTTGAGGCGAGACTTAGCCAGCTTGAGGAACGACTTCGCTCCTTCGAGCATAGTAGTCCTGTAGCTAGTAGGGTTAGCTTAGCTGGAGCGGAGCGTTCATTCGCTAGCGTAGCGTCGGAGTCTCTAGGTCCCACTAGTTCCCCTCCCTTCGCGGCTCCCGAGCAGCCGGGAAAGGTCGGTTGGGTGACTGTCAGGAGGAAGCGTAGCCTTAACAAGCCTGCCGGGCACCACCACCATTCTCAGCACCAGGCCCCCTCCGTCCATGTCTCGAATAAGTTTGCTCCACTCAGCAGCACGCCGACTGAGATTGACACTCTGGTGATCGGTTCGTCTATAGTGAGGCATGTTAACCTAGGACAGCCATCGGCCACAGTGAAGTGCATCCCCGGGGCCAGGGCGGGCGATATTGAAGGGCATTTAAAGTTAATGGCTAAGAATAAACGGAGATTTAGGCGGATTGTAATTCACTGTGGTTTCAATGATGCACGCCTGAAATCGTCCGAGGTCACTAAGTTAAACATAGCTTCGGTGTGCGCATTTGCTCAGACCATGTCGGACGAAGTAGTTTTCTCTGGCCCCTTGCCAAATGTTAGGAATGATGAGATGTTTAGCCGCATGTCATCTTTTCACCGTTGGCTGTCAGGGTGGTGTCCCAATAACTCGGTGGGCTTTGTAGATAACTGGAAGCCTTTCTGGGGCAAGCCTGGTCTTGTTAGGAGGGATGGCATTCATCCCACCCGGGAAGGTGCAGCTCTCTTATCTAGCAATATAGTTAAAATTTTAGCTTCCACTCACTGACGCTCCAGGGTGGAGACCAGGCAACAGAGTTGTAGTCCTATACGCTACTCTGGGCTTCTCTCACTGCCGTCCCCAGCCGTTAGTAAGTCCCCGAAGCCCTGCCAGTCTTTTCCAATAGAAGTTGTGTCGGTCCCTCGCACCTCCAAACCTCTTATACTGTGCAAATCTCCAATAGATCATAGTAACCTAGTTCGAATAGATTGTAGAAATAAGGGGGCTCCAGGGGCTCCCACAAACAAAATGGTGAAATGTGGCCTTCTTAACATTAGGTCTCTACATTCCAAGGCAGTTTTAGTTAATGATTTGATTAGTGAACATAGTGTTGATATTTTCGGCCTCACAGAGACATGGCTACGTCAAGATGAATATTTTAGTCTTAATGAAGCCACTCCTCCTAGTCATATTAATACTCATAAGGCTCGTGATAGTGGTCGAGGAGGTGGCGTTGCAGCTATTTATAATTCCAATTTGTTAGTCAATCTCAAGGCTCATTCTATTTATAGTTCATTTGAGAGTTTAGCGATGTCTATTTCGTTGTCACCTGATAGGCAGGCAGATTCCGTTGAATTCATTGTTGTCTACCGTCCCCCCGGTCCATATTCTTCTTTCTTAGATGAATTTTCAGAGTTTTTGTCTACTTTAGCATTGACTAAAGACAAGATCATAGTGATTGGAGATTTTAATATTCATGTCGACATTGAGAGTGACAGTCTGAGTTCTCATTTCAAATCTATCCTCGACTCCTTAGGCTTCCTTCAAGTTGTGAATGTACCCACTCATAAGCATAGTCATACTTTGGATCTTGTGCTCACTTTTGGACTTGGTGTAGAGCAGCTGACAATCTTTCCCCGAAACGACGTTTTGTCTGACCACTTTCTGATCACTTTCGGCTTTATTGTAGCGGATCACATTCCCCAAGCAAGGTCTATAATGAGTAGAAACATTTCGGACTCTGTTGTTGCTGAATTTAAGGAGAGGCTTCCTGATCTGCTTGATGCCCTTGTACCTCTTGACATGCTTCCGGCCTCTCCCCCCACCCACTTGACTGATCTTGATCTGGACTCCTTGACAGATCGCTTTTCTTGTATTCTGAAATCAACATTGGATGATCTTGCCCCTTATAAGGTAAGTATGAAAAGGCAGGATCGATCAGCCCCTTGGTTTACTTCCTCTACTCGCAAATTAAAACAAAATTTGCGAAGGCTTGAGAGAACTTGGCGTTCGTCAAAAACAGCTTCATCCTTCAAGACTTGGCAGGATTGCTTTAGGTCCTATAAAAAGGCCCTGCGTATCAGTAGAACTTCCTACTTTTCTGCTCTTATTGACTCTAACAAGAACAACCCAAAGTTTTTATTTAGTACAGTTGCTAAGCTGACGAGGAGCCATCAGTATGTTGAGCCATGCGTCCCTACTGGCCTGTCAAGCAACGATTTCCTGAACTTCTTCCAGCAAAAAGTAGAAGGTATCAGAACTGAGATTGGGAATTCCTCGTCTTCTTTGTCTTCTTTGTCTTCCACAGGTCACATGGCAGATCTTTCTCAACATGGCAACCCCAGTGTGTATTTCGGGAGTTTTCAGCAAGTTGGACTCTCGGAACTTGATTCTCTTGTCTCCTCTGCTAAGTCGACCACCAGTCTTCTGGACCCAATTCCAACCAGGCTTCTCAAGGAGGTTTCCCCATTGCTTCATTGTGTCATTCTTAGAATTATTAATCACTCTCTATCAACAGGTTTTGTCCCTCATGCTTTCAAGGTGGCTGTAATCAAGCCTCTGATCAAAAAACCCAATTTGGACTCGAGTGTGCTTTCAAATTATAGGCCAATCTCGAACCTTCCGTTTCTCTCCAAGATCTTAGAAAAAGTTGTTGCTAGGCAGCTTGTGGACTTCTTGAACGACAACAATCTACTTGAGGCTTTTCAGTCTGGCTTCAGAGTTGGTCACAGCACTGAAACTGCATTGCTTAAGGTAAGTAATGACCTCTTGTGTGCATCTGACAAAGGTCTTCTCTCTGTTCTGGTCCTCCTAGATCTCAGTGCAGCATTTGATACAGTTGACCACAGCATTCTTCTTAGGAGATTAGAAGATACTATCGGCATCAAGGATCGCGCCTTGGACTGGTTTGGATCTTACTTGTCTGACCGTTTTCAGTTTGTTCATGTTCATAATCATTCGTCAGAACGTAGGAGGGTTAGTCATGGTGTCCCGCAAGGATCTGTACTTGGGCCACTCCTCTTCAACATCTACATGTCACCTCTTGGTGACATCATCAGAAAGCATAGCATCAGTTTCCATTCTTACGCAGATGACACACAGTTGTACTTTTCTTTTAAGGCAAACGAGGCTCATCAGTTGGCCAAATTGGAATCTTGTCTTCGTGATGTCAGAACTTGGATGACACAGAATTTCCTGTTGCTTAATTCCGACAAAACTGAGGTCATTATATTTGGATCGCGAGAGAGTAGGGACAGAGTTTTTGATGGACAAAGTGGTCTATTTGGTACTACACCCAGTTCTACCGTGCGGAACCTAGGAGTCACATTTGATCAGGACCTGACCTTTAATTCTCATATACAGAATGTAGGGAGGTCAGCTTTCTTCCACTTAAGAAACATTGCCAAAATTCGAAGTTTTTTGTCCTTCAAAGATGCGGAAAAAATAATCCATGCTTTTGTTACGTCTAGGCTAGATTACTGTAACTCGGTACTAGCAGGATGCCCAAATTCATCCCTTAGGACATTACAGTTAATCCAAAACTCCGCGGCACGATTGTTAACCGGAACTAGAAGGAGGCAGCATATTACTCCAATTTTAGCTTCCTTGCATTGGCTGCCTGTCAAATTTAGAATTGAATTTAAGATTCTAGTTTTAACTTACAAAGCTCTTCATTCTCAGGCTCCTTCTTATATTAGGGAACTCATTGAACTTTATCATCCTCCAAGAGCCCTTCGCTCTGAGGATTCAGGTCTTTTAGTTATCCCAAAAATTTCTAGAGTTAGATCAGGAGGTAGGTGTTTCAGTTTCCTGGCACCTCTATTTTGGAACCATCTTCCAGCCTCGGTGAGGGGGGCAGACACAGTTAGTTTATTTAGGAGTAGACTTAAGACTTTCCTTTTTCTTAAAGCTTATAGTTAGACTCCATCCACTGTCAGTTAAGCTGCTGTAGGCTTACGCCGTGGAGGGAGATCTTTCGCTCCCGTTACAGGGATCGTTGCTCTGTGCAGGCGGAACCTTTATCACTCTCCTCACCCAATCAATCTTTTACTCTATCCAATCTTTTACTCTATCCACTCTGTCCAAGCTCTCATTATGCTTTGTACAGTATGCTCGATATGCATGATACTGCCGCAGTCTCTGTGTCCCCGGCAGGTGATGACCACTGCGCCAGGAGCTGGATTGTGCTGTCCTGGGGGTCTTGCTGTCATCGCTTCATCCCACCGCCACGCTTAAGACCTGGACTAGTCCTATCGGCAGATTGTCCATCGAGCTAGGCTCTTGCCTTCCAAAGCATGGACACTTACACTCCACATGGACAGCAGCCTTGAATTAGTTCCTATTCTTTGTGTTTATATCCGTTTTGCCTGGTTGGTGTATCTGTTTTTCACTCTGTCCTGTCTGCCACCCTGGCTCACTCTGCTCCTTTCTCTCTTTCTCTGTCTCTCCTCTATCTTTCTACTTCACCCCAACTACTCATAGGCAGATGATCGCCCTCTGGAGTCTGGTTCTGCCCTAGGTTTCTTCCCACAGGGGAGTTTTTCCCAGCCACTGTCGCATCTTGCTTGCTCCGGGGGCCCGGTTGGTTCTCTCTGATTGTATAAAGCGCTTTGAGACGCCTTTGGCTGTGATTTAGCGCTGTACAAAAATAAAAAAAAAAAAAGTTTATATCAAAAAGAGAAGAAAAAGTTTGTTATACTTTGAAAGCTCTGCAAATTTATCGAGAATATAATCATGTTAGAGTGCAATATAAGATGATAAAAACTTTTTTTTAGACTGTTTTTAAGTTTGCTTTTGTTTCTGTTGACTCTCGAACAAATGCTATGATTTTAAAGAGTTCAGCCACTTCAAGTGCCAAACACACTTTTGCTGTTGTTTTACCAGAAACCAGGGTTCTTTACAGGCTCAGAAGAAACTTTGTTAGACCCCTGCCTTTCACCACGTTCTTTCTGTTTTTTGGAAGAGCTGAAGTGGTTTCAAGTGAGCCTTCATCTGTGGCAATGAAAGACGGAGCTGTCACGGCGCACAGAGGGGTGGAAAGACAATTTGTGATTTATTGTTTGGAAATTAACTGTTTGCTTTTAAAACCACCACCATGCACAGATTATGGTAATTCAGTGACAGGCGCAGTGATTGATGGACAGAAAGTTGCATTAATTAATTGTTTTGTTTGTTGAGGGAACTTGCTTTCTCTTTCTTTTGAAATGATTAACAACAGTGTTATGGAAACCATAATGCCGGGTTACACACAGAGTATGCAAAGTGATGCTTTGGAAAACATATTTGCTTGATTAATCTAGATTTGCTGTGCAACTGTTTGCTTTGGAAAGTTCTGGAAAATTGCCGTCGTCGCCGGGCGTAAGTAGGAGGAACTTTTAAACAAAAGTGATGCCGCAGTCTCGGCAAAAAGCGAGCAGAGTTGGGCGATCTTCCTGCGGGGGAAGCGTCTCGTGTCTGTTTATCCTGACCCTCACGTTTTGTTTGGTGAGACTTTAAAAGTGTTTTGGGGTTTTTTTTGCATTTTGCCATAGGGCTTACAGTGTCTGACAGCCAGTGTGTGTGTGGCCTCCCTTTCTGCTTGGGCCTGTGCCCGTGTGCGTGTGTGTGTGTGTGTGTGTGTGTGTGTGTGTGTGTGTGTGTGTGTGTGTGTGAATGCATTTGTATGGGTCCAGTGAAAGTGATTGATGAGCGCTGCAGGCGCTCTATCTGCCCAGGCTGTGTCAATATTAACCTGTGAGGATGAGGCAGCTTCAGCAGCTCTTCCCCGAATCCTCCCTCCATCCCTCCATCCTTTCTTTCTCTCTCTCTTTCTCTCTCCACACAATATGGCGGCTGTCACACCCGGGCCCATCAATCCTCGGGCATGTACACACCAACACACACACACGCATGCACGCACACACAAGTGTCACTTCACTGACACTGCCATTTCTCAACGCCGATATCCTGATGAGTGCAATGAAGCCTCCCAAGATTCGTTAAAACATACATATTCACTCACACGGGCGCAAAGGCACAAACAAAGAACGGCGCGTGAGGCAACACACACTGGCGCAGGGACACACGGCAAAGTAAGACACGATGCAAACAAACACACATCAGTATATACACATAAAGCTCCAGTGAAGAAACAACTACAACAACAGCAACACAAAACAATGTATATTCTTTATGGTGTACAGCGCAAGAAGTGCTTAAATGATGTCGATACTATAAAGTTACCACCCGACTGTGTGCATATGGCACAAACAGCACACAAATGCTCTCTCTCTCTCTCTCTCTCACACACACACACACACACACACACACACACACACACACACACACACACACACACACACACAGAGTTGGAGAAGATGTAGTCAGAAAACGAGCAGAGTGCAAATCTCCCAGATAACACGCAGGGCGACAGTCTGTCTGCCATTTGGCTCTTAACGGAGTAAATTACTACTCATATTGGCAGCCCTCCTCACCCCCTCCCCCCTCTGCCCCCCTCTTCCTCCCCATATCCCCAACCTCCAACCCCCCCCCCCCCCCCCCCCCCCAGATACACAGATTGCCTTTCCTTATAAATTACCAACACATTAGCTATCAAAATCCACTCCGCTAACTGTCGCCCAAGAACCTCAGCGTCCTCGCCTAGAAATCACTCTCATCTCCGTCAGCTGCGTTTTCTCTGTAAACTCTCTGTCGCATCGCCGCTGTACTTACTTTTCATGGGAATTTCATTTTTGCAAAAAATAAAAAAAAACACTTGCTGGATTTCCAGAAAGATACATTTTTTGCTGTGCCACATATGTAGACTTAAACTCTTTAAACTGCGTCAAAGTGAAGTATTTTCTATTGAGATCAGGGCTTTTTTGTTCTTTTTTTTTAATGGTAGTAGCCCCATTATGAAATAAGAATGAGTTTGTTACATTCTAATCATGTGATATTAGGCACAAAAAATATTGGAGGCTACCCTCAAATAAATTTTGAGGGTAGCGAATCACTGATTCATGTTTCCGAAACCTTTTTGCCGTTCTTTAGTAATTACTCCCTTTGGAAACTTGAAGATAAAATAAAAATGTTGAACATTTTGGTTTGGTCGCTAACCTAGGAGAGGCATCAATGCCCTTAGTGACATCACAAATGACTGAACTATGGGTTTTACATGAGATAAGGAGCGTGCCAAAAAAAAATATATATAATAATTTTACACCTCCTGCGGTAGAACTGTTTTCAGAGTATTGATATATAATGATCAAGGATCAATAAGTGAGTTACGGTAAATTACTTTATGAATTAAATCTGTGCGTTACAAAGGAAATATGTTTTGGGCAATTTTCAAAATTAACTTAATTCAAACTTAATTAAATAAAAAAAAAAGTATGCAGTTGTGACAGTGCCCATTCATTACACACTGCGCTAAAATAACCTGCTTACTGCGATTTTATCCAAGCACAAACATACAGCTGTATTTATTCGTATTTACATTTAAATGTATTTCATGACTAAGGAACGCTTCACACTGTGAAACCTTCTTTCCATTTTTTCAACCTCAACTTCCTCCAAATCTCCCGCCGGCACGTCTCTAATTTCCCCTCCCACACCTGACACTCCAAACTTTCTCATCTCCAACTTCTTCCCTTCAAACACTCGTCTCGCCTGCTTCATTTTTCTCCCGCGCAAGGCCCCAGTCTACACACACACACACACACACACACACACGCGCACACACGCACACTCGGCGCCCCCTCTCTGGCTGTCTTGGCTCCACAGGTAGCGAGTCTTTAGCGGCTGCTTGCGGTTCTCCCAACCTGCCGTCATTATGCACAATAGCCTCAGGTGCAGAGCCGGGGCCTCATAACTCACGCCCCGCGCGCGCAGCTAAATTCCCATGCAAACACAGTCAAAGCAAAAACACATTTCCCGCTGTCGCCGGCGTCCCCGGCAAAGAATTAATCAAGCGTTCATCCATTTAGGCTCTTTGCATACCCTCTTCCGTCAGAACGCAGAGTGGCGAGCTCTTCTCGGGCGACGCTTCCGCCGCCCTGATGAATCCATCAAGCCAGCTTTGATTGATACGTCTGTCTGTGATCACAGCGGTGCGGCTACAGCAAATGGGGTGGCAAGGAGCGGGCTGACGCCACCCTGCTCAAAACCAGGCGCGCGCACACACACACACACACACACACACACACACACACACACACATCTCTGGCGCGCTTGCGCTCGCCTGCACTGGCAGTAGCACACACACACACACACACACACACACATACACAAAGAGCATTAACAGCTTATGAAGCTTTTTTTTTTTTCTTTGAATAAAGAGACAAAATGGTGGGGGGGGTAAAAGAAGTTTGGAGAGGAAAAATAAAAAAATCAAGAAGCCCAAATGTCTTTTGTGTCTGTTTCTCTCATATGGACCCTCTCCACATGCCGCACTCACTCAGCTGTGAGTGCAGGGATGCAGGGATGCAGGCGCCCAGATGCCAGTGAGTGCTGAGTGTATAAATGTTTTGTTTTGTTTATTTGTTTGCCCTCGGAGCAACGCGGAAGCCATGGGTGGAGGAGGAGGAAAGAAACAGAAAAAGAAGGAGCGTTGGGGAGGACAGCGATGGTAACGAGGACGAGGACGATGATGATAATGGTGGTGATGATGGTGGTGATGATGGTGGTGAGACATAAATATCACTGAAAGTTAATGGAGATGCACCACTACATGTCTCTCGTTAGAACCTGTTGTAATGAAGGCCCTCCCCAAACTATTTCTTTCTTAATTAACATTTTACAATCATAACAACACAAGACATGGACCATAATAGTACAAGGCAAAATAAAATAGCCAAAGAACATGAAGAAGACAAGACAAAACCAGAAATAATAATAAAAGGGGGTTCGGAGGTTGGTTCAAAATGTTACAGCAAAGCAAAGAAATTTACAAAATAATAATAATAAATATTAATAATAATAGAATAATTAGCATCTGTTTAAACTTTCTCTAGACAAGATCCGGTAAAATTGCAAGAACCATGAAGCTCATAGGGAATGACATCATCTTGGAGAATTAGAGCAACTTTTTCCATTGATACAGAAAAATCTGTAAAGTCCTGATACCTGTTGTCAATGCTAAAACAAAAAAAAACCAACCAACTTTAAGAAATGCCTCAAATGACGCAGAGTAAAGAATATTTCAAGAAGAGAAAAATTTGCTCAAAGGCAAAAAAAAAGAAATGGAAAAATAAATCACAACTCCTGTCACACGGCAGTGATGACACAGTGGGCCGAGATCAGCTGGAGGCGGAGGGGCGGGGCCACTGCCCCCGAGCCCCTCCCCCACCACACCCTGACTTCCTGCTCTTCAATCTGGGTCCCTGGGAGGCCCACCCTGCACCTGCTGTCTCCTCGCGCCTCTCATCAGAAAGGCATTTAGTGAGTGCCGTGGCTGCGGGCCCCTTCATTAGCCAACATAATTATTTGTGCAAGTGGCGTAGGGGCGAAACTGGCCCCGCATAAACAAACAGAAGGGCCGGAGGACTGTGAGCAAACAACACATTAGAGGCAATCAACGTCACCAAAGTCAAAGAGAAAAAAAAACCAAAAAACCTGAGGAGCCTCTGAGACGCAGAGACGGACACTGAAGACAGTCGGCCGAGAGCTCGATGATCAGGATTTAGTTCATGCTGAAAATAAATCTGATAAGTTTAAAGGGCCAGTGCATAAAGTTTAAAGGACTATTGTGGCATTAAATATGTACACCGAAAAATACAAATGTTAGTTTCTAGTGAGATAAAGTCACTAACAATTCAGTGTTTTGTTTAAATTTCTCATTCTATTTATATTCACACAAAGAGCAGGTGCGCTGATTGTGGATTTCAACCTGACCGCACAGCTGGTTCAGAAAGACGTGACACCATGCGGGACTTTAGAAAAGTTGCAATTTATTCTCCGAGCATTAGTTGTCGCTAAACGTACCATGCTGGCCCTTTAAAAGATCCACATTAAACACATTCTTAGTCCGACTTCATCCTGGACTGCAGCCGAGCAGCGGGAATAATTATGAAAAAATGAAAACACCGCTTCTCTCCATGAACCAGCATTCTTAGCCCTCTGTTTACAGCCTCCTGCAGAAACGCTGGCTTTCAGCCTCCTGCGTTGTTGAACCTTGCCCATGTTGAGAAGAAGACAAAACAAGGCTGTTGGAATACTGCCAGGCTGGTGGAGTTTTCAACCTGGGAGAGGAATCAGGGTACTTTGTGACATCACAAAGGGCTGTTCGTTCTCCAGTGATTTAGCCCACTCTTCGGTCCATATTTTTACAGATTCTCAAATCTTTATTTTTCATCGCAGACTGCAGTGGCGCAGCCTCGTGCGATTAATTACGCCGATTAATTATCCATAAAACCACAGCAAACAATATATTTAGTGACTTTTACAGAGGAAAGATTTGTCCTTCTCATAGAAACACTTTCAAAGGTGACGTATTAAGCAAAGGTTTTGTGAGGCTAAAGTACTGGAGAGGTAGAAGAAGTAGGATGAAAGAAAATGAAACACAGAAAACATTGAGTTCACGCCCAAAAAAGTCTCAATGCCCGAGAATCAGCAATGAAAGCTGGAGGCAAAGAAGGCAAATGTGCACATTTGATGCCAACTTTGAAATTAAATGAGCAGTTGCTGTATTTTTATAGTTGTAGATAGTTGATAAATGTGATTTTTAAATGTTTTTTTGTTGTTTTTAACTGGTTGCACACAGATCAAACAAAACTCACAATAACTAATGTCTGTTTGTGCTGCAGCGTGCAACCATGCATTTGTCAGTCTATACCACGCGTGTGTGTGTGTGGGTGTGTGTGTCAATACGCCGAGTCGTCGTCTCCTAACTAGGCAATCACACACACAATCGCACACGCACGCACGCACAAACACGGCCAAAAAAAAAAAAACTTAACTGCAGCCCCATAAAACTGCATTTAAACACACAAATAGAGGCATGCGAGTGCACAAAACACACACACACACACACACGCACACAGACTTTGACAAACACATGCCACATAAACCATTAAAGGCTAATTGAATCTAATTTATTTAGTTTTCTCCAAAGAATCATTCAAGGCAGAACTTCCCTACAAGCCCCGGCGATAAATGACACTTTGCTAAAAACCGTTTTACTCTCTTTTCAAACACAATTAAAAAATAATATATAAATATACACACACTGCAAATGACATGCATAAAAGGAGTTCATTTTGGAGCCGATCTCAGGTCATTAGTAACCCGACGTGACGCTGCGGAGTCGGAGGGTCCGCTGGCGACACAAGAGGCCCCTGGCCATTTATTCTATATTAAGTCTCTAATGGGCCTCTCTCTCTCTCACCCTCTCTCACTCTCTCACACACACACACTCGCTCTCTTTCTCTCTCACCCATCGCCTGACACACAGCATGCAGTGCACAGCACTGGTAAAATATGCACGGAAAAGTCCAGTGCGCGCGCGCGCACACACACACACACACACACACACACACACACACACACACACACACACACACACACACACACACCCACAACACACACCCACACACACACACAGACAAAGCCATTCAAATGAATGGTTATTTATTCGCTAAACGAGGATCTGGGTGTTTAATGTTCCTTGGACGTTAGGTAGTTTTCTGGGGGAGGCAGAGCCGTCCCCCTACGGCTACAGACATCATTTATTTTACACATAGCCTAATACCGCACGCTAGGCAGCCGCCGAGAAAAATGGGCTTTGGGAAGAAGTGAGACGGAGATATAAAGGAAATAATGAATGATTTTTTTTCTTTCCCTCTTTCTTTCTTTTTTTGGGATGGGGAGGAGGGAAGAGGGGGGAAAAACACATTAGAAGTTTCAGCAGGGAGAAAAGCAAGAGGTTGGCCTCTCCTTCCTTCCTTCCTTCCTTCCTTCCTTCGTGTGTGTGTGTGTGTGTGTGTGTGTGTGTGTGTGTGTGTGTGTGTGGACGAGGGAGAATGAGACATCAGAAATACAACACAAACATGCATTTCCCAAATGGTTCCTGAAAATGTATGTATCTTTCTTTCACCCTGTGCGTGCGTGTGGGTGTGTGGGTGTGTGGGTGTGTGTGTGTGTGTGTGTGTGTGTGTGTGGTTTTTAAGCGATCAGTGGGGAGGTATAGGTGATACCTGGGTGTGCGTGAGGCCTCCCTCATCTGCATCTCATCGGCATGCGCAGCCTGCCGCCGTCGGCGGGACTCCTCTACATGCACGGCACCACCTCCCCAAAGTGACGGAGCGCAGGTGTGATGTATTCAAAACAGCAAAGCCATTAAAAAAAGAAACTTTTCCTTAGCAAAAAAAAAATAATAAAAAAACAAGGAAACTTTGTCTCGCTTGCCGCTGCATTGAGTCTGACTCTGGTCTCTTTCAAAGTGGAGCTGTTTAACTGGCGCATGAGATCTGCGCAGCGTCACACCAGAGGTGAATTTGTGTACAGTGGTGCTGTGTGACAGGATTCATTCTCACACCACATCAGCAAAACAGTCTGATAGGCAATTAACACTTCCTAGCAATTATTTAGTGGAATAAAAATCCAGTTTTTTGAATCTACACCAGGGGTGGGCAAACTACGGCCCGGAGGCCACATGCGGCCCATGAAGCTTTTTAATCCAGCCCAGTTACAGTTTGTTTAGTAGTTTTGAAACATGAATGACATTTTATTATGTGAACTTTAAAAATCCAAACATTCCTTTAAGTATGTATATTATTATTTTAATCATTATTCGTTGTTAGGAAAACTTTGAAATGTCTTCACTGGTATTTATTTGAAACTAATGCACGTCTTTTGTTTGTTTATCTTGAAGGTGACCAACCTGTTCTATTCTATTCTCCCCATCCCATTCTAACCATCTTCAAGAAAAAAAAAAAAAAAAATCAAAGTAAGAGATTTTATGAGTTGTTTGAGTTGAGTTGCATCCATCAGATGATCAAGCAGTTTTCATGTTTGGCTCGAGTTGTGGTTGGTCACCATAGAATGAAAAAAAAAAAAACACCTGTGAAAACAGCTTCGATTTTCTCACCAAAACACTGCATCTATCTGCTCCTGCTCCAGCCTCACATTTTACATCCCACTGTGGACCAACAGTCAAAAGCTTTGCCTACCCCTGGTCTACACTTAACTTGTTTCACAGGTTTTGTATCAAGATGAATAACTGCTCGTGTGCCTTCGATTGTCCCTCGCAGACAAATGCAGTTTTATTAAATTGTATTGAATTGAATTAAAGTGAATTGAATTTCACAGGCAGATACAAAGTTACCCGGCATGTTTTGCGGTTCTGAAATGGAGAGAAAGTAAGAGCAAAGTGTTTTACCTCCTTGTCTGTGGTGACTGAGGCGAGTGCGACGGTCATCTCCCCGTCAGAGAACTCCTTCATGTCTGCACTCAGCAGCTGCCCCAAGTCTGCATCCAGTCAGCACACACAGGCAGACTAACAGTTATAATACAACACACGCACGGGGGAATACATGACAGTCTAGCAGCAGACAGGAATAAGGAACAAAAAAACAAAAGCAAAGGCATTAATATATTCAGAGCCAAGTGACAATGACAATTCCCCAGCAAATAAACACCAAGTCAATTTCAACTTTTTCTCCTTTCAGAAGTTGTGTTGGCTTTCAATAGTGCACCTGGTAGCTCGGCCTCTTCCTGCCGAGCCGGAGCGACGCTGCACCTCTGCTCCCAGGACCTCCGCAGCTGCTCCAGCTCCTCCGACCAGTGGCCGTGTTTGCTGTGAAAAGCCTGGCTTTGCATCCACAGGGCCTCTGTGGACACACACACACACACACACTCTTTGTGGGAGCATGTTGGCTCATCACCCCACTTCATGACAGTTCAACTACGGCGCCCCAGTCAAGAAGAAGGAGGGTGGGGGGTGTGGGGTGGGTGGGTGGGGGGGGTCCCAGGATCGGGATTCATCAGGAAGACTCTGTTGTGGAAAAGAGTAAAGATACTGATGCAGAAATACCGAGTAAATAAGCAATTTAATGAACAGGAATAAATGATCGGAGCTCCGAGACACAGGCACAGTACAACCGAACAGAGGCACAGAGAATTAGCTCATCCGACAGATTTATAGCTTCCTCTGGTGGACCGCGGGGAGAGGTTCCTGAGAGGTCAGCCCTTAGGATGGAGGTCAACTCCAAGTGTACAAACACCGGGATCATGACACCATGACGGACCCTTAAAGGCGTTGAACGTCACAGCGGATGTGCTCACGGGTAATAACATATAGATCAGAATTAAGGTCAAAGTACCGTGGCTAAATGACAAAGGACTCATACAGGGATTATCTTAACGACAGGGACATCTGACCATCATGTGCCTCACTCGAGGTCAAAAGGGTGATGATCTCATTGTTATACTTGGGAACTCAACAGGCTATATGCACTAGAAATGAGTATATGGATAACATAAGATAAACAGAATAAAAGAATAATACAAGAATACTTATTTTCCATTACAACTCAAAGATTCTATATTGCAGTCTATGAGAAAAGAGCAAAGCAAAAAAGCAAACGGCTTTGACCAGCAGGTTTCCTCAGTTTTTTTTGCATGTTGGTTACTGCCACTCACACCACATATGACACTATGAACATGTTTGTGATATTAGCCAAACTTCTGTTGGCTGAATAGAAATGATTAAAATAATGTAGCTTCAAAAACACTCGGGATGAGCAGGGCCTGCAGGACACGGCCTCCACTCTATTCTGCAGAAAGCATTGATCTCAAAGCTTCCATTAGAAACCAGTGGAAACCAAACACTGGCTACTTTTGAAATATATATTTCCTCATCGGTTGACCACATCCGTTGGCAGCAGCCTGAAGGAGGTTTTAGCCCCGGCGGAAAACGTAAAAGACAGAAGCTGTGATGAAGCGCTGAGCAGGCAGCTTAACCAGGCTGCAGCTTCCACCGCACACAACCTCCTGCGAGTCCCAGATGAAGTGGAGCCACCCTAGGCCAGATCAATCAACCTGAAAGAGCTCAGTCTGAAGAAGAAAAACCTCATGCAACACATCTCTCTCTAGCAGCCTGCCTCGCAGTTCACTGTCACTCACTGGTCCTGTCAGGCCATCCTCTGGAAACCAGCACAGAAAGGCAGCAGCAGCAGCAGTACTGAGCTGGAATCAGTCACTTGTCCTCTCTGAAGCTGCAACACTAATCTGCTGTGTGTCAACCTGGAAACCAGTGTGATTTGGAATGAGTGCGACACCTGCTGGCCAGGAGGTATAAATCAGCATTTCTCAACTCGCGACTCAAAAAGTGGGTCGTGAAGCTGTTTTGATTGGGTCGCAGCTTCAGCTTCAGCTTAAAAACAAAGGGATTTTAATATATTTATATATATTTATAGAGATCATTTTGGGCATCATTTTTGCAGGACACACAATTCAATTCAATAATTTCAATAACTTATTTACTAGTCATGATAGAAAGTGGGCTATTGTTTTTATTTTTGTGGAATTAATTTGGGTTGTGACTTCATGATAAGGACATAAAATGTGTTTCTTGAGTCTCCACCAGTATGAATGTATTAATGTTGTCTACGCCACCTTTTCAGGAGCCTGCAGCGTAAAACTGGATCAAAGACTTTTAGTTTTTGTTGCACTGCGTGCCATCTTCTCACCAGTTCCATTTTTTTCCTTTATTGTGACACCTTGACAGAACAAGAACTGCCCTTTTTAATAAACTTTCTTCAATAAAATATGATAATTAAAAAAAAAAAAAAAGACGTTCTGGGCCTGTGTGTGTCTCCCTGCCCTCTTCCTCTTCCTTACTCCTTCACACTCAACCACCCTCATCCCTCTCATCCCTCTCTTCCCTCTCGCCTCCTGGTGGGTGCTAAGCGAGTCACGTCGGTGGATTTGTGTGTCCTCCCTCGCCGGCCCATTACTTCCCCCCGAGGGGTTCGCCTGCGCCGGCCTCACCTCTGAGACTCTCCGCCAGCAGCGCTCCGACGTGCTCCGCTGCGTCTTGAAGAAGCTCCCTGGCGACGGCGGCCACAGCCGACCCTGCCACCGCCGCCCCACCACCGCCGTCGTCGTCGTCGTCGTCCTTGGAATCCCGCCGCCCGCCGCCCTGATGGAGCACTCGCAGGACGCCGGCCTCCAGAGCGCAGCGCTCGGCGCTGGGACACAAGCGGAAAGAAGAAGCGGGTTGGCTGCAGGGAGGGAGGTGTGTGGTGGTGGTGGTGGTGGTAGCGGTGGGGGGGGGGGGAAGTTGGGGGGGGGGGGGTGATGGGGGGTGATTGCAGCACATTTGCATAGACACAACTCCCCTTTGCGTTGTGAGTGATTCACACACGCAGGGATGAAATCGCCCCCCCCCCACCCTGGAAAAAAAAAACGACTTTCAAACTCATTTTTGCATCAGCAAACAGGCGCCTGCTCGGCCAGAACCCGCTGGGTGCCAGTCGGTGAGTGCGTGCTGCTGGTGTTGGTATCCCCACAACTCATTTATCAGCGTTGGTCTTCAAAGAATAAAGAAAGAAAAGTAAGATGAAAAACAACATCGCTGCTTTCGTCTGATGTTTGAAGCTCGTCCCCGGAGTTCCTTCAGCGCAACCCCTGGCGGACCTGCAGGGGGCGCTCTGACCAGTGGTGTAGTCTAGTTTATTCTAGTGGCTATACTTTAATTTTCTGCCCCCTTCCAGCCTCGTACACATCTGTCCATCAGCAGCTGCTGCTTCAAAACAACACAAAACAAGAACCATCACCATTAGGCTCTGTTGCATTAAGTATTAAGCAACACAAGATATATAACAGTCATTTACATCTTGACTTTAATTACCTGACGAACCTCACTCACAGGACAAAGTTGTTAAAATAAAGAAAAAATGAATAAATAATTAACACAAAAAAAAGAAAGTCTCCAGTGAATAAAGTGGTGCAAACATCAATAAATTCTCTGCTGCAACACTAAAGCAACAGCTGATATTCTCAAACATACCAGAACATAAAACATCCTTTTAATCATATTTTTAAATGGGAAAGTTGAACATTAAAAAATCCAGACTGATGCGTATCTTTGTGCATTTTTTTAGCAGTTGTACGGTCTTTCGGGACCTTTCACAGCGGTTATACGGCGTCTGGCTGCATATCACGTAGAGAGACTCCATCATTGGCTCTGAGCTGAGTCACATGACACTGGGCTGGGCCGGTCTGTTTACCTGTCGAGCAGGTCGTCTCTCAGCAGCGTGAGTGAGAGCCCTCTGGTGTGGTGGAGCTTCAGCAGGTCCACGTCGTCCCTCCACAGCAGCGAGCTGTGGCTGACCCGGAGCTGCCTCAGGTAGCTGGCCGCCTCCCCGGACACGGACAGGTCGCACGACCGGCCGCACAGCACCGGCACACACACCCCGTCTGGTAGCTCACTCTGGACCGCACAAACACACCAAGGGGAAAGAAAGATGATCAGACACAAAGGTTGGTTGTAAGAGTTGAGGAACGTCAACATGCAACACGATGAGCTCATCCTCGTGTGAGCTGAGATGCAGGTTTTAAATCTGTAGGACACTAACGATGCACAGTGATGCGTTTACTGTCGAGAACTCCAGACAGCAATAGGAATGCATTTTAGATGATATTGTTGGATACAAACTTAAATAGCTATAAATGTCATTAACTCTGTTCCAAATCTCATGCTTCTGTTCATTTAATTAAACACATAATAAATGTAGAGGCACCATCACTGGCGATATGGAAGAGGGAGCTGATGACTTGTCTTGGACTGGAGTATGTGGAGTAATATCAACTACTGGAAATGCACTGAGTTGAGTGAACCGGCAAATTCCAACAGAGCAGGTGGGAGGTGACAGGACTTGATGAGGAGTGTTGCACAGAGGGACAGAGTGGTGTCACCTGGCTGAGGTGCAGAGCCAGACACAGCGTGGCAGCCACCGTGTCAACATCCGGCTCGGGTCCTCCTAAGACGGCGTGAACCGGACCCCCATCCTCCTGCAAGCACAGACAGATGCAATTAAAGCCCCTCAGGGACGGATGGTTGTTGGGTTAACTGCAAGAGAAATCACTGGCGCCTCGTAAAGCTGCAGTATTCAAACATCTGGAGGAGGACTCCAGCTGCCCGTCTGCACCTTACCATTGGAACTGATGACCCAGGTACAGTGATAGACCTGTTGGAACCTGAGCCGGCACCAATATGTTAGATGACTGTACTCAGTGGCATGATGCATTAATAATGATAATAAGAGGACTCAGCATCCACTGCTTTCAGAGGTCAGACTGGGTTCTAGGCTGCGCTGTAACAAGGAGGGAGGAGGATCAGAACTTCTTTGTTTTGCTTCATCCTGCTGGAACTTATCAGAGAAACGTGATGGGTCCCATTAGTTTCAGCAAACAATCCAGGCAAACAGTCCTCATTTAGGTTAAGTGGACATTAATGACGGCGCCATTACTGAGATTGCATCTTCAATTGTGGGTGAAAAAGGCAGAAAATTAAGTTTCTTGTTCCTTGTTTGCAATGACAAGCTTAAAAAAAAACAAATTCCTGACATGGCATAACAGCCAGGATCATATCACCACAGAGCTGAGCTGCAAAATGTTGATTTTGTCAGTATGGATTCAGATTCATGGCAAGCAGAATTAGAACAAGTTGTTTCCTCCGGGTGCCATGACCCGACCAAACTTTGGTTAATTACAAGATTTCCTTCAAGCCCTCTGAGCGTTTGTTTGCCGTTCAGTGTTCGTCAGTGACGCTTTATCTGCAACAGACAAGCTGACTCACCGCCCTGCAGCTTGCACTATTTATCAGGGAGCCAAATGTGGGTGCAATGAATTTATCCCTCCTCTGTAGCTCATCTTAATTGGCTTGTTGGACGCACAGAGACTGAAGCAGTAAAGTAAAAGAAAAGAGAAGCAGGCTCGAAGAAACAAAGAAGAAAAAAAAAAATTATTTGCTCAAGAAGATGAGGGGGGAAAACTGCTGAATGTACACTCAGTTAAATCCTCAAATTTGTATTTTGAGTATTTTTTTAAGCTGCTTCTAACACAATTGTTTTGTTTTACGCGGACCAAGTCCTCACACACAATTGCCTTTTGACAAATGCCGCCATTGCACAAAATGAAAAGTGATATCACGGGGGGGGGGGGGTGTAGCGAGATTAAAAACCTGCAAAACTCCTTGCGAGGGCAAACATTGCACTGACAACTGCTGGCATTTTAATATGAACAGTGCAGTGCAGTGCAGTGGTCGACGTTGGCGCCTCACAGCGAGAAGCAGGTTGTGGGTTTGGTTTGGTCGCGACGGTTTCTGCTGCTGCTGCTGGTTGAACAGATTTCCTGCGGTTGCACTCGATGGCTACACATACAGCGTGTGCATCCAACACTCCCCCCTTATTAGGGCCAATCAGCAGCTCTTGGAATAAGGTCACTGAAAGACCCGGAAGGATCGATCAGCCGTTTACCGATCAACTGTGCTAACTGGGCAGTCACACTTCCTTTATTCTTGTCCTTGGAATCAGACGGGCAAACTACCAGGCGCTGAGGAGAAGAAGAGGAGGGTGGACCAGACTGAGGGGTGAGATGGAGGGAGAGTGCAGAGTGAGGTTGGAAGAAGGAGTTCACGGAGGTTTAAGAGAGGAGAAGAGAGGCTGGGTGGAGGTGGAGGGTGAATAAGGAGCTGGTTAATAAGTCAGACATGAAGGGAAGGCATGGAGGAGAGGAAGAGGCGGGAGGGGCAGATGGACAGGTGAAAAAATGCGATAGGGAGGCGGTGGGGGGGAGGTGTGAGGGAGGGGGGAGGTTAGATAAGAGGCGGTGAAAATGTGAGGCAGAGACATGGCCGAAGAGCACGATGAAGACATAAGGGAGGGTGGGTGGAGAGGCAGAGCGAGGGTCTGCAGCCTTCATCAGAGAGAGAGAGATAGAGAGAGAGAGAGAGAGAGAGAGAGGGAGAGAGAGAGAGAGCAGAAGAAATCAATAGTGGATAGAAAGGAGGGGATGCATTAGCAGGAGGAAAGGCCACTCAGTGTCTGTTATACTGCACCACCACCATGTGTGTGTGTGTGTGTGTGTGTGTGTGTGTGTGTGTGTGTGTGTGTGTGAGATACGTGTGTAATACCATCTGATATCCATCACTCTGAGTGCTCTCCCTCTCCACTCTCCTCCTCCTGCTCCTCTGCTTCTTCTTCCCTTGGCTTCTCTTCCTTTCCTCACCTCTCTTCCCCTCTCCCCCCCCACCCCCCTCTCTCTTTTTCTCTCTCAATCTCGCCCAAATCTCATCTTTCCTCTTCAGAATATGAGAGTCGAGCTCTTCCTGCTAGACTGAGAACGGTGGCGTTTACACCTCCGGCCACTTTAACAGGTGCACCTCGTACCCTTGCTGTGAGTGACGACGTGACGACAAGGTGTGCTGCGCTCACAGACGATATTTTTTTTTAGAAAGTGTGCACTCAAACACCCAGCTCTGAAAATCAACTGTTTTGTGATGTCACAAAGGGCACGGATAGGTCAACGTTGCTGCTCCCAGCTTTGTGACAGAACCTGCAGGTGGTTCCTCACACATGCCTTAGTTCTGTCCCACTTCCAAACGTGCAATGTTGAACAAAACATTTGTGTTGGCACGAAGGTGAAACCACGCATTTGTTTTCTGGAGGTCGACGTAGTTTTTCCTTTTCCAACAGATAATCGTGCAAGTCTGCACCACTGGCATCAGGTATAATAGGTAAAGACCTAAGAATAGCGAAAATATAGAAGCTTTAAGATGAACAATATCAGAATGCTTGTGAGGAACACGTATCTCAACGTGATGCTTGGAGAAGCGCCCCGCCAGTTCTCATTCTGAACCCCAACAGCAAATATTTCAATAGCTGCTCCCTGTGTGCCAAACATTGAGCGTCTTCCAGTCTGAGTGATGGCCAATAGTTTCAAGATCAGCACCATAACTGAGTCACATCCATTTACATTGCCTGGTGTCTTGTCATTTTCATTAGAGCTAATGCATGCGCAGCAGTGTCTTTAAAGGACAGAGACTCTATGGGTGGGTGTGGGGGGTGTTGTGTGTGTGTGTTGGGGGGGGGGGGGGGGGGGGGGGGTCCACTCAGCACATTGCTCCATCTGTTTGCCAAGCAGAAAGGAAAAAAACTAAATAAAGTTCAGGAGAAACGGAAAGAGCCTCGCCAATTACTAGTATGGATGTTCTGGATGGGGGCCATCAGCAGAGCGGAGAGACACACCGGGACGGAGGAGGGATGGAGGGATGGAGAGCGGTCAGCAGAAAGAAAGAAAAAAAAAAGCACCGCATTAAAGTTTATAGCGGCGCAGCAGCGAGAGATAGAGTGGCTGGGCGAGAATGGAGGACAAGATACGGCTGATAATCATTTCAGGTGCTTGGCAGCTTCCAACACTGCTCGCCATTCAATCAGCCTCGGCATGATACAGAGTCGCAGCTCCACTGCTGCTGTGCAGCTGCACATGCGGAGGAAAAAAAAACGCCGGCTGGAAACACAACTCAGAAATGATTTCACAAACGGCAGCACGGTGTTGTTTTTCCACCTGGAGGTCAGATCTTTTTCTTTTGGTGACGTGACTTGGAACAGAAGAAAACCCCCCAAAAAACAAAACAACACCTCTTCCATTTTTCACAGCGCCCCCAGCTGGCCTAATGTACACTGAAACAGTGTTTTTCAACTTTTTTTGGAGCCACGGCACAATTTTTACATTGACACAAATTCCATGGCTCACCACCAACTGAAAATATTAAGAAATGAGACTTTTAAGCCTAATCATGACAACATAGTCTCTGCATTTATTTCTACTAAGTGTGAAAACTGGAAAACTTGCTTAGATGCATGCAAAGCTGATATCCTGCGAGGAAAATAGTTACATTTTTTCACGACACAATCTTATATTATTTTTTATCGACCAATACAGCAAAATTGAATAATTTTTCACGGCACCCCTGACCTGATTATCTCACGGTGCACTAGTGTGCCGCGGCTCAGAAGTTGAAAAACACTGCTCGATATAATTCTGGTTGCCTTCCCAGCACCCTTAAAACACACACCTGCCTTGGCTTAGCCACCGCTGTGTATAAAGCCTAGTGAGCTGGCTGGCATTGTGGAGCAGAGTGAGAGGAGTTGGTGAGAGGCAGCAGAGTCACTCTCTCTGGGTCACTGGCAGTGGGGGACACTCTGCTCCATGAACAAAGTCAACAAAAACTTGAAAAAGAAAAAAAATGACTTTGAAAGAGCAATTTGAAGGTGTAACAACCACACGGTGGCACTTTAACACCGCTCTAGACTGAGAAATTGTTGCATGTTGGTGTCAATCATTAGACACCAGCCAGTCTGCACAGCGCATGGCGGGAAATGTATGTACTTCCTGAGAGACGGCGTCAAATACAAGCATTCTGCAGACAAAAATCCCAATCAGCAGATATTATCCCTGGAATGAGGCGACGTTGGCTGAATGCCGCCGCTCTGAATCGAGGCGACAGCTGAACCTCTTCTCCCAATCTGCTGATGATGAGGACCACGTGATGCCGCCAGCAGCCTCGCAGGCGGGGAGATTCTTCGCGATAACTGTGGTTGGAGAGAGCTGACGAAGTGTATGAAGTGGCGGATGACGGACGAGGGGCCTTCGCAGTTTCAGTCGCTGACATTCAGCTGCTAGCAGAACACAACATCAGCCAACTGCACCGCGCAGGTGAGAGTCCACAACTACTGAGAAGAATCAAGTCAGTCCAGAACCACGGAGAAGAATCTAGTCAATTGATCCTGCTCTGAGGAAACACCAAACGCCACCGCATGAAGCCGCACGCTGGACTCCTGTGACGCTGGTGTTTGTGGCTCACAATCTTTGAATCTTTGACTGCGACCAACAACGCGGTCATGCCATTTAAGCAAGCACATGGGGAGTGTGTGAGTGTGTGTGGCTGTGTGGGCTCCTCAGCCTGAAGGCATGTACATCATTCATGAAAGGCTCCCCGATGAGCCCGTCTGTGCAGTGCCAGTGTTGCAGGGCTCCCCTGGTACCGACACGCATGCAGCAGGGCCACACTGAGACACAACCTTAACACAACCATGTGCAAGTACGACTGCCTGCTAACCAAAATCATAACAACAATAATGATCAGTCCATCCATCCATCTTCAATCCCCTCTTCCTCCTGCTCTCATGGTCCTGGGGCTCTGCTGGTGCCTCTCCCAGCTGTCATAGGGTGAAGGCAGGGTGACACCCTGGACCAGTGGCCACTTTATTAGGGCCACATGGAAACAAACATCCATTCACGCTCACACACACACCTACAGTCAATTTAGAGTTCCCAATTCACCTCACATGCATGTTTTGGGACTGTGGGGCGAAGCTGGAGAACCTGGAGAGAACCCAGCAGATACATAGAGAACCTGGAAAGAACCCAGCAGACACATAGATAAGATGGAGAGAACCCAGCAAACACATGGAAAACCTGGAGAGAACCCAGCAAACACATGGAGAACCTGGAGAGAACCCAGCAGACACAGAGAGAACATGCAAACTACCACACAGTAGCAAGGTTTCAGGAGACCCTGGGAATCGAACCCACAACCTTTCTTGCTTCTTCGAACAACTGTGCCACCGTGTCGCCCAATAATAATAACATTAATAATAATATTGATAATAATATTGTTTTTAAAGGACAGGCCCTTCAAGTCCACACAAGATCTAAGCTGGTTGAGCATACGGTGAAAAACACCCTTAACACATTCAGAGTAGCGTCTCTGCAGAGGACAGAGGAGGAGGAGGTGGGGGAGGAGGAGGAAGAAGAGGAGGAGGAGGAGGAGGAGCAGGAGGAGGCGGCAGGCAGCCTGTGGGCTCAACTTGTTGATGTCACGCCTCGATCTGCTGCTCATTCACATTCACACGCCGATGCTGCTGTAAACACAACCATCGTATTGTATGAAGGGGGAAGGGGGGAGGAGAAGGGGGGGGGCGCCTCATCCTCGGTGGTCTCCACTCGGTGCTGTCACATTACCGATCTACAGGTGCTTTTTTTTAAGGCAGCGGCGGGGGGAGGGGTGATTGGAGAGGTTTGATGATTTGTCGTTATTCTTTTTCCCCTCTCTCTCTCTCTCTCTCTCTCTCTCTCTCTCTCTCTCTCTCTCTCTCTCTCTCGAGCAACAGGAACGCAGCCTGTGGCTCGGCGGCGTCGTGAGCCTCCCCCCCAGGCTGTGGTTGATGGACTCACCCCCAGTCTCCCCCGGACCTGCAGCAGATACTCCTCCATGTTCGGGCCTGCGTCGCTCGCTACGGCGGGGCTGCAGATCTCTCCATTGGGCGGCCAACTTTCGACGAGACGAGACGAGCTCTCTCTCTCTCTCTCTCTCTGCGCGCGCGCGTGTGTGTGTGTGTGTGTGTGTGTGTGTGTGCAAGCGCGTGTTGTTTGTGCGCGTGCGCGTCGTGCCCACCCAGCCCTCCTTCTACTCCCCCTGCTGCGCTCGCACTGCAGCAGTGTGCGCCGCCGGTCGCTCGCTCGCTCGTTCGGTCGGTCGTCCTCCCCTCCCCTCTTCTCCCTCTCCTCCTTTTCCGCCTCCCCCACTCCTTCCCTCTTCTTCTCCTCCTCCTCCTCCTCCTCTCCGGGGTGCTGGACGCCTCACGCAGGCAGCGGGCGGTGGGCGTGACGGCGAGGAGATCCGGCGGAGGGGCGACCCGACGGTGCAACTACCGCTCCCTGCGGTAGGGAGTCCACCACACACCTCCGCGCGTGCACGCGCGTGCGCACACCCTGCACCACGCCGATCCAGCGGCGACCCTCGTGCGCCCGTCCACCGACGACATCAAACATCATGGTTGGATGCGGCGTGGTTGCAGCAGCAGCAACAGCAGCAGCAGGTGCAGCAGCAGCAGCAGCAGCAGCAACAGTCTTTTCCTCTCTGTTTTGCCGCAACATGATCAGAACCTGCGGAACAAGGTGGCACTGCTGTGTCCATAATCATAGATTCACAATCAATTGTTGTATTGGGTCACGACTCAGAAGAGAACTCTATCTCTCAATCTGTCTGTCTGTATCATTGCTAATCCACCTCAATAATTAAACACCCAAACAAGGAGAAACATTCTGTCCTCCTGTCAGTACTGGCTTTATTAAAATTGTATTGTTTTCAGAATTGCAAGACGTGGTAAATTTGTGCTCCATTTGTACAATAAAATAGTTTGGATACTAGTACTGCCAAACCAAAATGAAAGCTCCTAGTAAACCAGTGAATTTGAGGACAGGACCGGGACATTTCCTTTTCTTCTGCTTCAACACAAACATTTATTCTTTTTTTTGCAGCACATCCATTTTATACACTTACAAACAATTAAGAAATACAGGGAATTTACATTATCCTTAACAAGGCCTTGAAATGACTGTTCTGGCTCTCTGGCTCCAGTCTTCCACAATTGAGGACAAGACTTTGGTGCTGCATTACATTGCCAACCAGTGTGTTGAGAACAGACTGGTGAGAACAGACTGGGCGATTCAGTGACATCTAGTGGGATTTTTGTGTATTACCTCGGCGCTTTTCAGAGCCAGCATGACGGGATTTGTTTTGTGGACGGCCAGATCATCTGAAAACAAAAAACTGGCCACATGTTTTGTGCTGGTATTCAGCCGAAGCTTCATAAAAATATTTTTGTATTCTAAGAACTTAACTTCAAAACATGGGTTTGTTACTGAAGTTTTAGTATCTTTTTATTGTCCGTTGAAAGGCATTGTCGCAATCCATGCTACCATTTGAAGGCCTAATTAGTGCTTCATTAATACTGGAAAGTCTGTCAAACACTGTGGAGCGGTGAAGAACATCTCAGAGGTTGCGTACTTGCTTCAGAAATGCTGCAGTGTGGCAGCATTTCTGAGCTGTCAGTGAACAGCTCAGAAATGAGAACGTCTTCTTTCGTTAATTTTATCATGCGCTGAAATGCACAACTTTTAGTAAACAACTCTTGTGAACTTTTGATATCACAGTGTTTGCTCTCTCTCAATTTAGGACCCGGTGTGAAGACCTTATGTTTTTGTGACAGCAAAGCATCAGTTTTTGCAGCCAAGCGAAACCAGGAATGATGAAACCAAGAATTTGCAGCAGGTTGTAAACACAGAGCTAATGGTGCTGTTTTCTGCTGGACTGTAGAGGCTATTTTGTATGATTATTAATGTGAAAATACTCAAATCAGTGTCTGGGATGTAAAATAATGCTTTTGTTGATAACAACCGACAGAAGAAATCTACACATGTGCACCGTTCAGGGACACAGTCCTGCTCTGGTGACTGATCACGTTCTTCTGCCAGGACATCAGTGGGATGGAAAGCAACAGGCAAACACACCGCTCTTCTGTGGAGCGAGAAAGAGAAGAAGAGAAGAGACGTGTCGCATCTCGCCACCAAATAACTCCACATTTCACAAACAAGCCTCGCAGCGCCTTCGCAACAGTCCTGAGTCGGTTTAATTTTCCATTGAAAACAATAGGACTCGCTAATTGATTTTAATGGCTCTCTCCGCCACGATGAGCCCCTTATGACTTGGAGAGAAGTCTTTAAGATTATTATTATTAGTATAATTGCCATTACCCCCACACTTTCACTTCTGCGAATGGGAGTCGGAGGAAGAATATCTTTGCCCCTGAGCCGAACAAATAGTTATTAGAGACAGGAAACAAACAACGACCGTCATTCACGCACACACACACACACACACACACAAACATACACAAACGCACACACGCACACACACAAGCTCCACCTTAGACCCCCTGGCGACCCTCATTCCCCCCGCCGCCCTCTCCGTGCAGCATGCCGCTTGTAATTTATGCAAAATTAATTGATACATCTTTTATAATTGATGTGCTGTAAGCTTAATGAGTAATTTATGTAATTAGTCAATTAAGGATAATTCCAGCATATGTTCCGTATGCCCAGAAGGTGTGCTTTACAACTACTTATTTGTCCAGGAGTTGGGCGCAGACGAAGACTACCTAATTAATTTTGTTATGCAGATAAGCCGCCGTGTCTATTTAACGGCCCCCTTTGTGAAAACAGATTTAATATTGATCTTTCCTGGGCGTTTAAAGAGGATGCTTTTACCCGCGTCGGCCTCCGAGGGCCTCCGTTTGGAAACTCATTTTTCAGACTCCGACAAAACAATTACGCGGAGGAAAAACAAAAAAGGAACATAACGCGCGCAAAACTCTGGCTGCCTCTATCCAGCCGCAGCCAGCGAGCCGGCGAGCGAGCGAACGCATAATTGTTCACTCTTTTCCAGGCCAAGTGGCGCCAGGAAGTGATTTCCCCGCGATCGCATGATGTCTCTAAAATATGCTCCCCGTCGACACGGTTGACCTTTCGAGTGAGCTTGAAGGGCCCAGACATAACGGGGAAGAAATACGGCTAATTAATTGACACAGTTTTGAATATTCATACTTAATACAGTGCGCTTGCCCTTAATTACATTGTTGGACTTCTCTCCTAGGAGTCTAAATCACAGAAGGCTTAATTATTGTAATGTATTCGGGGGCCCATCGGGGCACCGTGGAAGACAGGCGCCGTCAAGGACCCAGTCATGACACCTGGCACACGGTAAAAAAAAAGCTAAAACGGAGGGGGGGTGCTTGAAAGGATAGAATAGGAGGGGGGGAGGTAGGGAGCGATAGAGAGAGAGAGAAGAAGAAGCTGCTCCTGTTGTTCAGGAGGGGAGAAAGTTTGTTTACATCCTTGTAGGATTCACCAGAGAGTGTTTGAGCAGACAGACAGCCGCCGGACTCCCCTCTCAGCAATTAATCAACAACACACACACACACACATAGCACACACACACACACACACACACACACACACACACACACGCACACATCCTCTCTCTTTCTCCCTCTTCTCCTTCCTCCCTCCTTCTCCGCTAGGGAAGAGGAGGAGTGCGCTGGTGATTGTGCGCAACGGAAAACATGATTTATTGTTTGCAAACTCTTAAACTGCAGCCGGGCACGTTTCTGAAAGAGGAGGTCGTGTTTGTCTGTTCTGTTTGTTGCTTTTCTCTTTCTTTCTTTTTTTTTTTTTAAAGAAAATGCCCGAGGTGGCAATTCCAATCCGCAACGGCCATTCTTTTCCCAGAAATCCAGAGCTGTGTGTTGAGAGATGTTCAGAAAGCACCACTGAGCCAAGGACAAGGCGACTCAGACCGGCTGTTGGCTTTGTCCTTGCCTAATGCATGGCCAAGTACACCAAGCTGTGGAGTCAGTAGGGGGCGACAGTGTGTCAACTATGGCGACTATTATATATTTTTAATTTGCCTTTTTGAGTTTTGCTATGAATAGCGGGTAATAAAGGCAAAGGTTAAAGCTGTTCAGTGAGGTTGTAGGCATCATGTTTAGAGGAACAGCCAAGATTCACTGTTGTTTTCCAACCACAACATCCCCACACTGTCAACGACAAAGTCACCGGACTTCACAAGAGCATGTGTGCTATTACATGCTACCCTAAAGAAAAAAACACACAACCCTTTGTGATGTCACAGAGGGCAATAATCACCCCACTAATAGAAGCACGTTGTTTTTGCTAGAGGCTTTAAACAGAGGGCTAAATGATGCTGTTTTCTGGAGCTCTAGAGAGGGATTTTATTTTAGTGAATTACTCATAATAAATCTTATGATGCATATTAAGACGTAGTAGGTCTGGAAAGAAAAGTAAAGATGGGACCTTTTAAAGCCACCACAGGGTCAAAGGTCAAGTGCAAAAGGGAGGCTGTCATGGAGCTGATTCTCCATCCCTGGTGGACTCTTTACCGCCGGAGCGTCTGATTGGCAAACAGATGATCAGGACGCACCACCCACCACTCATCACACACACACACACACACACGCGCGCGCGCTCTCTCTCCCTCACACTCCATCTCCTCCTCCTTCTCTCTCTCTCCCTCCCTACAAACACACATTCACACTCTCTCGCTCACACACTATCACACACACACACACACACTCAGACAGACAGAGCGTGCACTCTGCACCCCACCCTCCGCCCATCTGACGTCTCCTCCAAGTGTGTGGATAATGGAGGCAGCCAGCGACTTGCGGGGGTCTCACCAAAATGGGTGAGTGGGAGCAGCGAGCAGGAGGAGAGGAGAAGAGGAGAGGAGAAGAGAAGGAGTGGAGGAGAGGAAAAGAGGAGTAAAGGAAGAGAGGAGCGCACGCACGCCCATCCTTTCACCCCATCGCCGCGTTTCTTTGATGACGTGAGGAGGGTCGGGGGGAGGAGGAGGAGGAGGAGGAGGGCGGGGGGGGTGAGACCTCGTGGTGAGAGCAACTTTTACGCACAGACACCAGCTTTCCTTTTTTTTTTACGCACGGCGTCAAGAGCTGGATTTGAGAGATAAAAAGGCGTCCAAAGAAGAAAAAGAAGAAGAAGAAGAAGAAGAAGAAGCTCTCCTGGGACGCACTCACTCGTAGAGGACGTCGCCCTCCAGCAGCCGGGCCCTCAGGCTGAACTCAGCCGCCCAGCGTTCATCCTCAGAGCAAAGAGAAGAAGAAGAAGAAGAAGAAGAAGAAGAAGAAGAAGAAGAAGAAGAAGTTCCCAGCTGCTGCTCAGATGGCTCAGAACTTTGGGTCTTTTAGATGGAGACTGATTTATCGGCTGCCGTGATAGAGACCAATTAGACCACAACTTTTTCCTCTTTTTTTGGATTGTTTGATACCGCATTAGAAAGTTGAAGAAGACAACAACAACAACAACAACAACAACAACAACAACAACAACAGTAATTCAGGACCAATCATGCCTCGTCCGGGGAAAAACTCCTACAGCGACCAGAAGCCTCCCTACTCCTACATCTCTCTGACGGCCATGGCCATCCAGAACTCCAGCGAGAAGATGCTGCCCCTCAGCGACATCTACAAGTTCATCATGGACCGCTTCCCCTACTACCGGGAGAACACGCAGCGGTGGCAGAACTCGCTGCGGCACAACCTCTCCTTCAACGACTGCTTCATCAAGATCCCGCGGCGGCCCGACCAGCCCGGCAAGGGCAGCTTCTGGGCTCTGCACCCGGACTGCGGCGACATGTTCGAGAACGGCAGCTTCCTGCGGAGACGGAAGCGCTTCAAGGTGCTGCGCGCACACGAGCACATGAGCTGCAAGAGCAGCCCGATGATGCACTACTTCCACCATCACCACCACCACCACCAGCAGCACCAGCAGCACCAGCTGCAGCAGCAGCACGGCAAGTTGGGGGGCCACCACGACCACCCTCCAGCCGGCGCGTCCGGCGCCGTGGGCCGGCTGCCGCACTTCCAGGGCTACGGCGGCATCGCTTGCGCGCAGCCCGGCGGGTTCAAGCACCCTTTCGCCATCGAGAACATCATCGGGCGGGACTACAAGGGCGTGATGGCCAGCGGGCTGCCCCTCACCTCGGTCATGCACCACCTGGGCTACCCGGTTCCGCCGCAGCTGAGCAGCGTGGTCAACTCCATGTGGCCGCACGTCGGGATGCTCTCGGAGTCCGTGGGCGGCGTGCCCGTGCCTGTGCCCGTGCCCTCGGCGTCCGAGTACGTGCCCTTCAGCGTCTCCGCGAAGGGCCTGTACCACAGCAGCGGCGGCGGGCAGAGCCTGCAGACCCTGCCCGCCGTGCCGGTGCCCATCAAGCCCACCCCGTCCCTGGGTCCCGTGCCCGGGCTGACGGGGCTGCAGCCCGGCCACAGCCAGCTGTGCTCCCCGGCGGCCTCGGTACTCGAGAAGGGCGAGCTGCTGGAGGGGAAGAGCAACCCCCTGCACCCGGCACTGCTACTCTCCTAGACTGGTAAAAAAAAAATAATAATAATAAAAAAAAAAAATCCTCGGCAGGACGAAAAATAATAATGATAATAAAGGGACGTTGTCGTTGATTAAATATAAGAGACAACATTGATTTTTAGGGACTTCACGTTGTGCTGTGTGTGTGTGTGTGTGTGTGTGTGTGTGTGTGTGTGTGTGTGTGTGTGTGTGTGTGTGTGTGTTTTCCCCCGTTGAATCCATGTCGGTTTAAATGACCATTTATTTGCACAATTTGTGAGGGCATTTACCACATCCCGTAATGTGGCGCTGATAAATACAATCAGAATCATCAAGTGGATCTACTGAACCCAAAGAGAGCTTTGATTGACGAGACTAACATTTCTCCTTTTTATTTTTATTTTATTATTATTATTATTTTGAAAAGAAATCAACGAGATCAATATCTGTCTGTTTCTGTCTATTTTTATTTTTATTTATTATTTTTTTATGCTGTTCAATTTCGGCCTCGTGGCTGAACACACCAGGGCCTCCGTGTCGTTTCATTGGGCCTGCTGCACTTTGTGTGTGTGTGTGTCTGTGCGCGTGTGGGGGACGCACGCGTGTCCGTGTGTGTTGCAGCGGCGCGTTGAAGGCGCCACGCTCTCATTATAACACTATTTATCTTGAGAATATTTATAAAGGACTTCAAACTGAAACCTGCCCTGTTGTTGTCGCAGTTATTTACCATGTTTTCTCCGGCGCACTCAAGTTTGCGGTATTTATTTTTGGTCGATTTAATACGAATTTTCCGGGGAGGTAATTTTGTTGCTTTTGGCGCGTCGCAACTTTGAAGAAGAAAACTGATAAATTCCAGCAGACTCCGCTGTAAATTGTGGCGGTCAAAGGGTCTGAAACTGGCAGTTTCCAGCGCAGCTTGACGACTGAGGCTAATATTTACATTTGAGTGTTTAATTCCTAAATATTGCTGTTCATTCACAAAAAACAAATTCGTGGAAGTAAATGCATATAAATATTGGGCACTGATTAACCTATGGTGCTTCTTTTTCTTTTAACATGGAGAATTAATCCAATGTCTTTAAGAGGAGTGTTTTTTATTATTCTAGATTATTTTTGTGTTAAAAACATGCACACTGCGGGGACAAAGATGAAATGCCTCAAGGGAAGGCACTTCAAACCAGATCATAGCACTAAAATAATTTTTGTTTATTCAATCTCATAAGCTGCCAACTGCAGTTGAATGCGAGGGAAACGTGACGGTTTATAAAACAATTCACAATTCAGCTGCTCGTTAACAAATAGAAGCACTTCACCAATTATACACGCAGATCCAAAGTTTTGTCAAAAAAACCCAACCTTAAACCATGATCATATTCTCATGAATCACATCTGGAATTAGCATATGCTGCTTGGATGGATGTCCTGCTCATTAGCTCCATGAGGTGGCTGTCAACTTCAAAAGGGCGTTTGGATCAAATTCTCACTGATTTGTCTCCTCCTTTAGCAAAAAAACAAAAACAAACAACACACACACACACACACACACACACACACACACAGCTTTGAAGGCGGCCCTCTCCAGCCGCAGCAAACACCTGCTCTCTGGCTCACCACAGATGACTTCCATTCAACCTGTGGTGGCTGTTTAACATCCCAAAGGCTCCGGCAGCCGTGGCCATTGTCGCAGCCGCCTCTGAACAAATAATTGAGATGCACCAGCGGAGGAGAGTCGTGGGAGTGAAGAATTAAAACCTCTTTAGGTGTCCCGACTGCCGAGCAAGGAGGAGCATGATTGCCCTCCGCTTCTATTTTCTCATCCTTTTTATTCATAAATGACTGCGCTTTTTTCCATTTTTTCATTCTGAGGTGATTGCTGTTTTGTTTTTTTGTTTTTTTAATCAATTATTTTCTCCCCTTTAAATAAATATTTTTTTACACATACTTTTCACTGCAGGCGTCTGTGACTCCTACTTACAGGCAAGTGTGTTATTTTAGCGATAGGTTTTCTCATGGCACTGGGAAAAAGTGTGTGTGCACCTCACTGCCGCGTGTGTGCGTGCATGTGTGTGTGTGTGTGTGTGTGTGTGTGTGTGTGTGTGTGTGTGTGTGTGTGTGTGTGTGTGTGTGTGTGGGTGTGCACTGTGCTTTAATTCCCTGATCAGCAGGCCTCAGTGTCTTTAATAGCGCTGACTGCATTAGTGCATAATTAAATGCCACTAATTAACACAGTAAGAGGGGTAATAATGCAGCCATTATTACCCTCCGTGATCCTCTGTCCCCACACTGGAGTCAGATGCCTCTGGAATCATAATACCACATGAGGTCCCCTAATGTGCACCATGCCTTATAGGACCAGGGCTCAGTGTTTTTCACTTGTAAGGGTGTAACCATGCGGTCAGATCATTTAACAGCAGTGTTTAAGGATTTTCTCTGGGGAATTTCAGGGAAATCTGTTTTTCTAAAAAAAAAAAAAAAAAAGGAAGAAGAAAAAAGGAAGACAACAAAATAAGACACAATAATGAGCGGGCTCTGTTGTGATTTCATTTTTTTTGGGGGGGGGGGGAGCGTCAATTTGAAATTGAAATGATTTGTTGAATATATATAAATATTTATTTTTCATTCATTTCCTCAGAACGAGAATCCTGATTGATGAGCCTTAAGTGCAGGCAGTGGTCTTAAAGCTACATTAAGCAACCAATTCTCTATTTTTGACTAACTACGCACCGATTACACACACTACATTTAGTTTTTTCTATGTCAATTTGTAATGAAAAATAATGGAGTTACATTTTATCTATAAATAGAGATGAGCTCTGAGTTCTCTGGGATGCAGTCATTTTTATTTCGGATATTTAAAACAAAAGGAAAAATGCATGTTGAAATATTGTCTTCACCAAAACATTTTAGTCACTGTGTTCTTTTTCTTGAGAGAAGGAAAAACTGTTTTTTGTTCAGCCTGATCAATTCTCTGGCATTTGTCACAACAGCGGTTCAGATCTGACACAGCTGAAGGGAAACACAATCACACAATTAGAAAACAACAATAACAGAAAAAAGTGAGAGTCATTAGCGCGCGGGCACTCGCGGAGAAAGTGTTCGCCGTTTCGAAATATGTGTCGGAGATGAATCATGGCAGCCGTATCAATGGATGAATAAAACATTTAGGTCAGAGGTGTTTCACTGTCGGCCCTCGGAAACGAAACATTATGGTGGTGAATAGACGATGATACATTAGCAGTAATTACCCACACTTCACAGGGGCCAGGGTGGCAAATTCTACATGCGTTTTTCTTAATGACCAGCAAGAGCGGGGCCATCTTAATGAGCAGCTTAATTCATTGATCTGATCTGCAGCACACACACACACACACACACACACACACACACACACACACACACACAGGCACGCATTTGCACATATGAACACTGTGAACAACTTTAAATATTATTCTTTGTTCCATCCCGGCCATCTTCTGTAGCAGCGAAGCCGAAATTTGTTCTAATTTTCTTTAAACCTATAATTGCTGCAAAAGAATTCCTTGTTCGGCCACAACTTGAGTGCTGGTTAAAACGATTAGCGAAGCCATTTAAACAAATGAGCTGAAGCAAGATTTGACGTAACGGCCTCTATTAAGTTTATTCAACGATCTGACAAGATCCATCCACGAGATGATGCTCGACGAAGGTTTCTTATCAGAGGCTCAACATGCAGCAAAATTGGTTCTGGATTTGGGGAGTGTGAGAGCTGGAGTGAAGGAGGGACGAAAGGAAGGTAGGAAGGAAGGAAGCGGGGAGGACACCTCAGACAGAAGACAAGGTCATCCAGCCGTCGCGTCCTCCAGGAGAACTAATGAAAGTGTAATATTCTTAAGAGGTTTCTTCTTACTCGTGATTAGCCACAGATTACAGGAGCACCGCTGACCTTTGACCCAGGTGGAAGGAATGGCCTTAAAATTGAGAGTTTGACACACACACACACACACACACACACACACACACACATGCACACACACACTCGCAAAAGGCGAAAAAGAGCAGCCCAGTTTTTTGTTCAGAACTGCAGTCAGTGGAAACTGAGCAGAACCAGAACAACAGAATCCTGCAGTTCTCTCAAATTCTAACAATCTCACAGATTCAGATCCTGAGTGTCCGTGTGTTGTGTTTACTTCTTTATGTTGCGCTTGATTCAAAATGGAAGGATAAACTTTTCTACCCGCGTTATTTTTCACCATTATCTCCATTTCACCTTGAAGCCGTCTTGATGGAAACTCGGAGCTGGGATCGCCGTGATCCCACCGTACATCAGCTCACCGTCACATCCGCATCCAGCGCAAGTGGGCAGTCGGCAAACGGCTGCATCTGCTCTCATCACCGTAATGGCAACTCTATATTCACAGCCGTGGTCTTTAATCGCAGGGGCGTTATGGGAAAGTCAATCTGGTGCGTGTCGACGGGAGTCATCGGCAGCCAATGAAAAGGCCATCTGAGGGGAATTAGCATATTGGCTTCAGGCCTGGAGACAGAGAGAAGCTGTCAGGAGGAGGGAGCCCTAACGACAGGTCACCGTGGATGGGTGCACGCCGCGCAGACTCTTCTCCTCTTTCTTTCTCTCCCAGTCGTCACTAGCTGCGTTTCCATGACATTTTTTTTGACAAAGTACAATTGCGATTTGCAGGTGTTTCCATTGAACGTGTGAAGCGCAAAAGCCGTAATTGTTGTAAAATTTCAGAGGACAATTTTTACAGGAATTATGTTTTTTTCTTTGATAACTTGGAAAAAATATCCTCTGTCCAAAAAGATTGCGCAATTCTCACTTTAAGTGTAAATGCGAAAGAAATGTTTCCATGACACTTTTTCGATATACCTCTATATGAATACATCTGAAAACCACCTCATGAGACATCAAAACCTTTTAGCCATATTTGAGAGGTTTTTCCAGGTTTATCTGTTTCCATGACCAGTTTTTATTGTGATATTTAGTGGTCATGGAATTGCAGCTTCTGTCACCCAGCTGTCTGATTTGAATCCCTGTGGATCTCATTCCGGTGCAGCTCACCTCATTCCCCACAGAGGACGATGTCAGAACTTTTCACGCTTTTTTTCTTGTTCCACTTTTTTCAACTTATTCACCCAAATTTTTTACCCAAGATTTATCTCCAGGAGTGGCCCCACTCTCTTCCTCCTGCATAATTAGACAATGATTCACTGGTGTGGGGCCACACCTGCCTCTAGGGGCGGGTTGGGTTGGAGCTGCGGCCCATATCATCTTCCATCTGCCATCTATCTTTTATTGGTCCAAATTATAGCACCATATTAGCCATTATTACATTTTACTATCAATTCAAAAAGGGGTCGTGGGTCCAGCCGCCCTGGCCCCCTTCCCACCGCCATTCTCTCCGACATCCCTTCACTTTGTCCTTAAGTTTGGATCTGAAAGTTCTCCTTGGCTCCACGGCTCTTTGCAATTAAGTAAGAGCATACTTGAAATTGTGACGTGTCAAAACATACTATAACTGGCAGCGTTACAGAGAAAATCTTTATAGCAAAGGTTTGACTTGCTGAAAGTGCCAAAGGTGAAAAGTGAAAGAAAACAAAACAAAACATAATGGCACATTTTGTCTTTGTGGCCAATATGAGGCTTGGAAATTCACAGATTGCTTTGACACATTAATGCATATTTATCATGTGTGGACATAATCTTTTTTTCACTGTATCTCTTTCATCCGGCCAGTCTAGATATTTGTCCCTAAATATTTGAAACAATCCCAGACTGGGATAATAATGCAGATTGTGAATTGTTTCTATTGACACAACAACATATTTGTGTGAGACGACCTCATCCGGACCTGTTCCTTGCCCTCTTAATTACAAATATAACCAATTTAAATTTTGACTGGACTTGCAAGATGTGCGCTTGCTCATTAATGCCAGCCAATCACATGGCAGCTGCTCAGTGCACTTTGGGCTGCCGTGAAGACGACTTGCTGAAGTTCAAAGTAAGGGTCAGATAGGAGAGGAAGGGGAAGAGAAGACTGTGAGGGTGGCGAGCACGGTTGTTGGTGAGAACTTCCCAAGACAAGAAATATCCAGTAAGCGGCAGCGTTGAGAAGGAAAATACCTCGGTGTTGCCAGGGGTCAGAGGTTAAAATGGGCAAACTGGTTGAACACCATAGAAAGGCAACGGTAACTCAGACAACCACTGCTTGCAACCTGCTGGCCAGTATAGGTTCCTGCTATGGCCAAGATACATTTTGGTCATTAACTTGCATAGAGCGAGTTTCAAATGACACTTGGGAGAACATACAAGCCAGCAGAGCTTTTGAAACGAGATCTCCAGACTGAAGGCAAAGACTGAGCACTCAGAATAAATGGAGTTGTTTGATCCCAGATCGTGGTGCCCTGGAGGTGCTGTACTTCCTGTCCCGTACACGACACCGAGCTAAAGGCTTCGGGGTTCAAGGTGGTGAACTTGCATCAAACGGCGGTCGATGCCTCCATTGTGGCGGTAGGATGAAGGCGGGCCAAAGGGTGAGCAGCAGCCCGGGGCCAGAGGGTTGGAAGGATAGAGTGACAAAGTCCTCCAGGGGAGAACAGCCATTAAAACAATGATCAAGTCCATGGTGCTCAGGTGGACTTGGATGTTTGGCCTGGTCTCCTGCTCCATGTTTTCTCGAGATTCTAGTGCCAAATTATGTCACTATCTGGAATTTCTTTCATGTAAGAAGCTTTTTGCATCTCCTTCCTCTTCCTCTTCCTCTTCCTCTTCTTCTTCTTCTTCTTCTTCTTCTTCTTCTTCTTCTTCTTCTTCTTCTTCTTCTTCTGCACAAGATATACCATCTCCTTTCTTTCACAATACAGGTAAGAAGACTGAAAATATTTTGCCAGACATTTTAAAGACTTTTCTTATCTGAGTTGATATATATTTTAGGTGTAGTAGTAAAATAATGAATGACAATTTTAATAACTGGGGGACAGGAAAAGGGGGTAGGAGGGCGTTAACACTAATGCACCTGACGGAGGAGTTGGCAACAATGCTCCTTTCCCTCGTTAGCACTGATTGCCAGTGTGATAGTGGTTAAGGGGAAGGTCTCCCACCGACTCCTGCTCATTTATCCCCCCATTACAGAGAGCACTCTGGCTTTTTATTGGTGTCATAAAAGCTGAACTTCACTCCAACAAAAAGCCTCCTGACCATGGACTATGGAAGCCCCCGCGACTCCTCCTGACTGCATTTATCAACCTCACATTCGCCCGCTGACACACACACTCACACACACACACACACACACACACACACTTGTTCTGAAGTTAAGCCAGTCTGTTCTGCTTGCTTTTAAAACTCTTTTTTTGGTGTTGTTGTAGTGAACCAGGCTTAATATCGAGACTGATGCATCTCTGAGAACACATCTGAATCATGAATGCCCTCTTGTGGTTAGAGCACTTCAACTATTCCATCAGACGGGGGCTAAAAAGCCATTCTGTCTGTTGTGATGACTGAATAAATAAGATTAAGTTTTGAAAAAGAAAGAAAATAATTACATTTTTACTAAATTGGATTTTGATTACATTTCGGATGTAAAGAAACCACAAAATACACCAAACCAAAGACGATACACACGTTTGTGGATACAGAAACTCTGTTGAGGAGGTGCTGACTGTCACAAGAAGGTCAAAAAATGAGAATTAATGCTGTGACATGGGGGTGTGGCTCATTGAGGCAGGGGCACTGCTCATTCATATCACAGTTTGACTCTGTGTTCTGCATAATTTTTTTTTTTTTTTTTTTTAAATAATCCTATTTCCTTATGAAATTATGGATTTACATTTTTCCCTCACACTCCCTTATTTTTCATCCTACACGTCTTGGCCAAATGTGGACAATGAACTTCCTGCCTCTTGAATTCACTGAGTGGGACAGGGACCAGAACAAATAAGTGAATGGCCATCAGGTCAGTCGTGAGCAGTCTTAAAGGTCAGCAGTGACGTTGGTGGAGGTGGGTGATCTCTGCAAACCCCCCAGCCAGGTCTTCCGGCTCTCCGAGAGGCCTTTGAACAAGAGGTCACTCTCTTCAAAAGAACCCACCCAAAAATTATAAAATGGAGTCACACTGCTTATGTGTGTGTGTGTGTGTGTGTGTGTGTGTGTGTGTGTGTGTGTGTGTGTGTGTGTGTGTGTGTGTGTGAATCTATGAAGTCTGCAGCAATCTGGTTTTATGTAAATTCAGTTTGTGATCTCAGGGGTTGGTGATTGTTTCAGCGCAAAGTTTAAGCAAAAAGAACACTGAACACGTTTATTTTTATTTTTAAAAAGCAAACGTGCATTTCAGTCTCACAGCTGGGGTGGAATTATTATTGATACGTGTCATTCTAACGTTTTGGCTTCTCCTAATATGTTTCAGTGTTGATGTAATTTGTCTGATCTACATCAATAAGCTGACATCCTGTATTACATAAATGCGTGTTCATGCATGTGCGTGCGTGTGTGTGTGTGTGTGTGTGTGTGTGTGTGTGTGTGTGTGCTTTCTGACGCAGGTTGGGGGCAGCAGAGACGTGATGCTGAGCCATTTGCTCACCTTTAAATGGGGCCGCCGGCACTCCTGTCTCTCTCACACTGATCCCCGCTGCCAGTCTGACGCTTCTGACAGGTGAGAGGAAATTTATTTCCTAATGCAAAATAACCAGTTCAGAGAACTCTAATGAACTCTTCTTTTCTACAAGATAAAATGTTAGGTTAAAATTTTAAACTTAGTTAAACGACATTTGTTAAAATGTCGTCACCCTACAGGTTCTAACCTGTAGAGACCCTCTCTGAATATCTACTTGGTCAGAATGTGGGTCCTTGGGAAGATCAGGGAGAGCGTGGAGGGCTTCCCTCTGGAGCTGAGCCGCTACATTGGGAGGAGCGGTGAGGAAACGTTCCTCTGCCCTAAGGCCAGTCTCTCTTACAGGCTGCCCAGCAACATCCTCACGCCTGACAAGATCCCAGAGTTCTGCCTGCCTCCGCGACTTTGCAAGAGAAGCCCCCAGCTGGAGGCCCACATGGTGGCACCGTCCCCGGATGGTCTGCAGCAGGTCCAGAGCAGCGCTCCAACCACTGCAGCCACACAGGAGAAGAAAGTGAAGATTCTCATGGCTGGAGAGGCTGTAAAGAAGCCTTTGCCGTTCTCCGCGGAGAGCTTCGGTCTGGCCGGGATGTACGAGAGCCCCAACACTCGGAGGAAAGAATCTTTGTTTCTCTCAAAGCGCCCAGCGTACATCCTGGACCGGAGCAAAACAGGTACAGCACTCGGGTTGGTCAAACATGAGCCAAACAAGAAAACTTTTGTCCCTCACACGTTGTATAGGCAGCTGCTCAAGACAGAGGGCAGAGAATGTATGCCAACTTCCTCCTCATCTCTCAGTTCCCAGTCTGGCGTCAGATCCCACTCCAGCAACCCGCCCCACAGAGGCCGACTCAGAGGAGCCACGTCGTGTCCTTCGTTGATTGACAGCAGGGGGAGCAAAAGTGGGGTCAAGTCAGGTGCTTTAGCCTTGACGAGATCTCTTCTGAGTTCAGAGGGCGCTCTACTGACCCTGAGCCCGCCTGCCCTCTTCCCCCTGGATGTCCTGCAGTCCGCCCAGAGACTCCAGCAGGAGCACGTCCTCTCCCTGCAGGGCCGCGTCCAGGTGCGCCTCCTCGCCGAGCGAACCGTCTCCACAAACACGTTCTCCACCCTGTCCACCGTCCGAGTGCGCCTGGTGTCTGTGGAGTTGCTGAGTGAGGACGCCGGTGGCCGAGGCCTGGACTGCGCCGTGAATCTGTGTCTGACGCCGGGGAAGCTGCAGCAGCAGCAGAGCGCCAGCGTCAGGAGCAGCAGCCCTGTGTTCAATGAGGATTTCTTCTTCACGGAGCTCAGCAGAGAGGACCTGCTGGAGCTGCAGCTCAGGTTGAGAGTAGTCAACAAGCCTGCAGCTGGAACACTGAGGAGAGTGAAAGTTCTTGGCGTGATGATCAAACCCTTGTGTCAGTTATTGTCTGTTGAAAATGGGTAGGCAGCACTTGGTGACAAGTTTTACTTGGCATAAGAAAAAAATGTCTCATATACACCATTTACTGATAAACCTTTTACTTCTTCCCATTGTTCCATTGATTTTAACAGCATTTGGCATTTTGAGCGTTAATCTGCAGTTCGAATGATCATATTTAAGCGCAAAGCTTAGTGACATCTAGTGGTAAGAGAGCATATCGCAACAACAAGCTCCATAACATCCGTTGTGTCTCTGTGGCCATGTTTTAAAAGTTTCAAAGGTAATTGTATTAAAAGAGCAAGTCTGAAGTTTGCAATAAATATATGTATTATTAGTTATTCCAGTCTTTTCTTCTTGAGTGTATCGTGAAGTTGTGTTATTGACTTGTTGTTTGGTGACCCACTGAAGATATACGAAGCAGTAAAACTTACATTTTTACTTAAGGCTCAGTAAGTGACGCCAATTATTATTAATGGTAGTAGTAGTAGTAGTAGTAGTAGTAGTAGTAGTAGTAGCAGTAGTGTTAGCGGTAATATGAAGAACAAAAAGGATGTATTCCAACTTTTGGTGAATGATACGTGAACCGTACGCGATGACGTCAGAGCCCCGCCCACCACGTACTGTCACAAATCCGCCTTTGATGCGAGCGGAGCGGCTGGGCTGCCTGGCCAGAATGTAAACACGGCAGCAGCGGACACATGAAAGAGGCGACAAGATGGTGTTTGAGAGCCTGGTGGTGGACGTCCTCAACCGCTTCCTGGGCGACTATGTGGTCAACCTGGACTGCTCCCAGCTCAAGCTGGGCATCTGGGGAGGTGAGCCAATAACCCCGGGCGAGCGGGCTGCTGTGCTGCTGCGGCGCCACGGTGCTCAGCAGCCCGCTGCTAGCAGGTAGTTAGCGGCTAGGCTAGGCTAACTGTGCGTCGCTAGCAGTCAGGTGGATCCCGGTCGGTGCCCCCAGCTGTCACTGTCAGTTTATCTGTCCCCCCCGACCCAATACACTCACACGTCTCCTCCGAGCACTCCGCTCAGGGCCACACAGCGCTGTTCAAACGCCAGCTGTGTACTCACACTCGTTTGTAATGGCTGACTTTGCTCCAACGCCCAGTTGTTATTGAACCACGTTTGCTCGTTTCACCTCTTGTCAGCTTCTCAGACTGCCAGGTGGTGCGACCTGTTTGGGGGCATTCTAAAACCCTTAACGTAAAAAGCGTAACGTAGCTTATTGACCGATAACGCCGATCAATAATCGCCAAATTTCGTGTGGAGTCTCGAGTCATTCCCACTTCCACCTCTGCCAAAACCTAAACGATAACTCCCGTTTCATGGCTTAACGTGGACAGGATCCATGAAATACTTTTTACCCAGGCAAAGGTGGTGCTTCTAAAACGACTCAGTTTCCGCCTTTATTTTCGACTACAGGTGCACGTTTAAAAGTGCACTCGCAAATTTAGACGTGAAGGGGATTTAAGGCGAGGTTTTTCTCTAAACGTGCACCAACTTGTTGCAGCCGCTTCTTGGGTTAGTGGCTGTTGTGGTGGTGCAGCTTTTCACGTACAGCCTTCAACCTGCGCGCCCTATTGCCCTGACTATTGAAATCAGTCAGCAAGACACAGATATGACTTCTTCTTATCAGGCTCAATACACCTGCCTCATGCTTCACCCTCACCTCCAACCTGTGGAACTGTAGTAATAAAATAAAAAAGAATGATTGAACTTGTGCGTCGTCTTCACAGGGGACGCCATCCTCACAAATCTGGAAATCAAGGAAGATGCCTTGGTAAGTGGAAACAGACAGACAGGCAGGCTTCCCGCTCTGCCGCTCGTCATTAATGTCCGTCTAATTGAATTTGGTGGTCTTTCTTCCTGTCACCGCAGAGTCAACTGGACATTCCTTTCAAAGTGAAAGCAGGCCACATAGGTGAGACCTGTGCGCCACTGCCGTCACCGTCTACCCTTTTCCATTGTGGCAGATGTAGAGTGTGTCACACTGCCTGTGTCTCTGGTTGAAAACTAGGTCGGCTCGAGCTGAAGATCCCATGGAAGAACCTTTACACCCAGTCTGTGGAGGCCACGCTGGACGGCGTCTTTCTGCTCATCGTGCCCACTGCCAGTAAGATCACCTCCGTTTCTTGGTGCAAAAACTGATGAAATCTAGTGCTTTAAATTGCACCGTATACCTAATATCTCATCATCATGTCCATGTAAGGATGGATCCAGCAGGAAAAACTGACACCCTTATTTTTTAGTTACACATTGGAGCTCAGCGTAGCTCAGCATTTAATGCGTCTAAGAGGAACTTGTGATTTCAGCTCTTGTTTTCACTTCATTCGATTAATGTTAGAGCGTATTGACAAACATCTCTGCTTGTTTTCCAGGTATAATGTACGACGCGGAGAAGGAGGAGCGGCAGCTGCAGGACGCTCGCCAGAGGGAGCTGCTGCGCATCGAGGAGACCAAACAGAAGGCTGCGCAGCTCGGTCAGGCTCAAGCTTGGTTTGCTTTGATTTTTTAAGGCATACGTGTGAACTTTTGTAAATACAATCCTAACGCAGGCATATTTGCTAAGTTACGCAGCAGAAGAGACTGAAAATGTGAAACGGGACGTGAGGAAGATGCTGTGGCGTTGCACAGCAGAGATTTCATGCCATGTGGTCGTGGTTTTGTTTTCAGCTGTGACTTCCTTCTTGGGAAGACTCGGCACTTGATGCTCTGCATGTGGTTTTGCACTGCTGACTACTATGACACAAGCCTGACATGTGTTCTGCTGCTTCACACATCAAGTCAGAGCTCCTGCAAACAACAAGACAGTTCCTGTTTTTGGTTTCTCCTGATTCTATTAGTGCCGTATTATTGCATGTATTTGATTTCAGATATCAATTATTGCTTTATCCAGGTGTTTTTCATGATATGCACTGCACACAGGTCATTAGTGACCTAGGAAAGCTTTTGTTTTGCCTTGAGTTCTTGGGCAACCGAGGATTTTGGAAAGCTGCAGTGGCCAACCTGGTCTCACTCGGTTCATAACTGTGTCTGTGTGCACAGATGATCCAGCTCTGGAGAAGCAGGACACGTTTGTGGAGAAGCTGGCCACTCAGGTCATCAAGAACCTGCAGGTCAAGATCTCAAACATCCACGTTCGCTATGAGGACGATGTGAGTATTTTTTAATTTATTTTTTCAATCATTTAAAGTGAGTGTCACCCAATCAACTGGCCAACTCAAGACGGTACTGCTCTGTTTTTCCTGCAGGTGACTAATCCAAACTGCCCCTTGTCTTTTGGAGTGTCACTTAAAAACCTCAGCCTTCAGGTAACCTGCATCCACACGTTCGACATAGTACCACATTAAATAACAATGTGTTTAATACATCTTGTAAAAATGTACAGTTTTTCGTTTTTGTATCATCATCAACAACAGAAAAAAATGAATGATGCTTCGCTGTATTATTAGAAAAGATGGTTCCTCATGGGTTTTTTTTATGCAAACTGCAGCACAAGAAAGCAGCTGCAGCTGCTAAATGCAAGAAGCCTTTTGACAGCACAAGCTGCCAGAGTGTGTAAATTAATAATTGATAGGACTTCCTGATCGCGACGGCACAAGTGGATCTCACTCTCTTTGCACTGGTGTGTCATAGTCGTTTTATCTATTGTCACTTATTTTTGGGGGAGTTTTCTCTTGAGTCGGCTTGGGTACAGAAATTAATAGCACGTACGGCAGTCGAAAGCAGCACAGTAGATTTTGTTCGTACACCCAGTAGATACTGATATATATCTAGTTGTGCGATATAATTAATTAGTGCGAGGCTCATTCATTTAAAGCGAGCTAACGTCGCAACACAGAAAGCACAGACTTACCCTGAAAGATACAACACAAACCAGAAACTCTGCTGGGATTGAGGGACAATCAGCACAGGTTAACAAAAAAAAACCAAGTTCTTCAGCTGGTTTCATTGGTTAAGCTAGTGATGATTGACATGAAGAGCCTTCTGTAAACTCCACTTGACAAGGGCTTAAACGAATTAAGAGGATTTTGGGGGGAAAGCAAAAAAATAAATAAATTATAAAAAAAATGTTGTTTGACTTGCAGACAGCTGACGAGAACTGGAATCCGAGCCTTTTAGATGAGAGTTCGAGGCTTTTCTTCAAGGTAAGATCTTCAGCCATTGTAGCTGGGGAGTGGCCAGTGTTTCCCAGCCTGACTGGCCATTTAGAGCTTTTGCACTCCCAGTCATCCAATCTCTCACTCCTGCTGAGTGGCCAATGGCTTCGTTGCCTTACACTGTGTGCCATCTGCATCTTTAGAATTTTCACTAAAGCTAAAACACACCTACTGTCGGGAATAGATCAAATTACTTTATGTCCTCCAGCAAGTGGACAGTCTTCATTTTTTTTGAGTGTGAGACAATTCAGATTAGATTGTGCAGGTCTGTGAAGTTGATCCATCAGCAGAAAATTAACAAACTAATTTTATCTCTTCTTAGCTTTTGACTGTGAAAAGTGTTTTTGATGCTGTCAGCTCTGCACTTCACTCATTTTTTTCTGTGTTTCCATCTTTACAGCTGGTTCAACTGGACGACTTGTTTGCATATTGGAACGTCAACTCAGCACTCTTCTCCTTCCTCAGTGCCGATGACGCTCTAGTGAGTCACCTTGAACAAACTGCTACTGTTAAAAGTCCCGACTGCCTGGGATAAATCTATGTTTTTTTTTATTTTAATAATAAAGGTGTTTGTGTCAAGAAAAAAAATAGAATGTTTTTCCTTCCTGTCTGTTTGTAGCAAAATCTGCAGAGCAGCATGGACGCCCAGACGGCTCTCCCTGTCAGCCATGACTTTGGTGAGTCTGACAGGCTCACGAGACAATTGTGTACCGGCACTCAGATGTCAAAACAGAAGACTGGTATAAACTGTAAATCTACCAAATAGAAAAGTAGTTTGTAAGTTTTTACTTGAGGTCTAATACAGGATGTTCCATGAAAACACTGAAAGACTGGAATAAAATGTTTTTTTTAAGATGAGCATTGAGGATGAAAGGAACAAAATATTCAAGGTTTAGAAATGATTTTCTTTTTTAACGTGTCTGTTGTGATTTTTCGTCTTCATTGCTGCACAGTTTTCCGTCCTATCTCAGCCGACGCTAAGCTGCGGATGAATCCCAGGTCATTTATGGACTTCTCCTCCCCCAAAGTGGACCTGATGGTCAACCTCAGCGAGGTGGCCTTTGAGCTGAACAGGCCTCAGGTGTGTGTGTGTGTGTGTGTGTGTGTGTGTGTGTGTGTGTGTGTGTGTGTGTGTGTGTGTGTGTGTGTGTGTGTGTGTGTGTGTGTGTGTGTGTGTGTGTGTGTGTCCTGTGAAGGTAAACGTCGGTGGAAAAAAGTATTTAAAAACAGCAAAATGGTAATAAAGACTGTGATTTTAATGCTCCTGGTGCTCAGAAGTGGAGGTCGTTGAAGAGGCGTCTCAGTGGAGATGAAGCCACAGAGTAAATGCCGACCTCCTGTTTTTCCACAGTACATTAGCATGCTGGAGCTGCTGGGCTCAGTGGACATGATGACCCGCAACCTGCCCTACAGGAAGTACAGACCTGTGGTTAACGTCCTCAACAACACCCGAATATGGTCAGAAAACCGCCTTGTTTTCTTCAGTTTAGTCTCACTAATGTTTGCAGAGACGTGCGTTCGCCACCACAACCCCCTTCACACCCACCCACCTCACTTGCACGCACCGCAGGTGGAAGTACGTGACCACGAGCATCCTGGAGGTGGACGTCAAGCCTCGGCTCCAGATGTGGTCGTGGCAGCACATCCGCCGCCACCGGCAGGCGGTCAAGCGCTACCGGGAGCTGTACAAGACCAAGATCACCAGCAAGAAGCCGAGCGAGGAGCTGCTCAAGGCGCTGGAGGTGAGACAAGAGGCTGTGACAGCGACTCGCACTGTCTGCCAACGCGACATCATGCTGCTGTAATTTAATGTTCGCAAGTAACGGATCTGAAATCTGACGTACAGGTGGTCAAATTATGCAAAGAACTTCTACTTATTCTAAAGGAAGTTTGTTTAAAATGCATTTGAAAGTGAACCCTGGTGAAGCCCAGGGCCACTTTCGATTGTTTCCTGCCTGAGTCTTTTTTCCATTTTCCTGATTAGATTTTACACAACAGTAAATTTAGTTTGTGCAGTAACACGACGCCGCAAAAAGGTCCAATCGATTTTGTCGTGTGCCCGTCTTTCAGGAGCCTGAAAAGACCTTGGACATCTTCAACATCACGCTGGCGAGACAACAGGCCGAGGTGGAGGTGAGTGAGGTCTCCTCATGCAGCTAGGTGCTGCGGTAAAGCAGTGAGAGCGCCCTCTGCTGTAGTCAAAAAAGTTTTTTTTTTTTTTTTAATCTGCTCTAAAAAATAAAGCAAACACGGCTTTAGAGAGCAAACAGAAAGGTGAAGCGCTAAAAGCAACAGCGAGCATGTGACTTCAGTGATGAAGCGGTTACAGTCCCACAGGGGGTTGACGGTGAGCCATCAATGTTTTGTTCTTCACTTGGCCCAAGTTGTTTCACTTGACAGCAGGTTTGATTTCCTTTTCTAAAATATTGCCTTTTGTAAAGTGTTTTTTTTTTTTTTTTTTTTTTTGCACAGAACATAAAACTAATGGATCCATCCAGCCATCCATTTTCAATACTTGTTTATTCTTGAAGTCTGGGTTGCAGGGGTCTGCAGGAGTCTTCTTCGTTTCCCTGAGGGAGTCATCCCAAAGGGATCAGTAAAGTCTATCTATCTATATATCTCTCTATCTATCTATCTATCTATCTATCTATCTATCTATCTAAATACTAATATATATATATATATATATATATATATATGGCAGCCAAAATATTATTTGGGGGAAATTCTGAATGAAGGAAAGTATGGACGTGTCGTAAAATAAATGCAAAGCACAAAGCTCAGTCAGCCCTGCAGGCGAGGTGGAGCTTGTGCTTGTTTCCAACCAATAATGTTGGAATGTCTTTCTTTCCTCCAGGCAAGCAAGGCCGGCCTGTGTATTTACCGGCCCGGGGTGAAGATGGAGGAGGAGGAGTCGCAGGGCTGGTTCAGCTGGATGTGGGACTGGGGACAAGAGGCCGAGGCCAAGCCCAAGGACGCGAAGAGCGCAGGAGGTACGAAAGCAGATGGAAGAACCCCGAGCAGCCGGATGTCGCTCACTGCCTGTGTTCTGCCAGTGCCGTCAATGTGACTTGCAGTTGGTGACTGAATCCCACCGCTCTGTTCACTCCCCCTGCCCCTCCCCCTCTCTGCATCCCAAGGCTTTGACGAGCTGTTGACGCCCGCCGAGAAAGCCAAACTCTACACTGCCATCGGCTACAGCGACACCGCCGCCAACCCCAACCTGCCAAAGGATGTGAGTCACATGACGCGTCCCTGTCCGGCTCTGCATCCACCGTGTTCTTCCCAAATAGACCACTGCTATATGTGTTGTGTCACTTGTTTTGTTTTTTGTTTTTTTAAATCATAGTTTGAAGACATGATGGTCAATTTCCACATGGAGAAGCTGACGGTGTCCATCAAAGACAATAAGGACAGGAATGAGATCATCAGGCTGACGGTGGGCGAGCTGCAGTCCACGCTGGCACAGCGGCCGGGAGCTCAAGCCATCAAGTCTGTAGTGCAACTTCCTCTTTTCTTTTCTGTCTTTACTGCGACTGAGGCTGTGTCCCAAATCAACCACTCGTTCCCTCCTCCCTCCCATAGAGTTGTATATAGCCAACTATACAGCGCTACTTCGGACACAGCCTTGGACTGCACACTTTGTGATTTTAACAATCTCGTCCGAGGAATATGAATCGAATGATAAACTTGGATAAAACATGAGGTTTGCTGTGTTCAAGTCGCCGACTCAACATCTTACAGTGTGAACCAACCGCTGATCTGGAGCACTCGAAATAAAAATCAAACACAGGAAATAGACACAACCGTCACCCTCGTTGTTTTTTTCACCCTTGGAGAGAAGCGTCTTAATTAAAAAGAAAAACAAATCAGATGTCGACGCTGCAGTGGCTCTTAGTTTGGGTTTGGCTGCTGTTGTCGCTGTTGATGCTGCTGTTGCTCCAGTCAGATCATCGTGACTGAGACGTCGACCTTGTTTCTCTCAGGATTCTTATCTTTCGGATGCTACCGGCTGGCACGTTGCCAGTCTCTTGAAACTCACCGCATCAATCCTAAATTTAACAAATTGTCACGTGCCAGGCAGGAAAATCCTTGTCGCTTTGTTCGTTGCAACTCGGATGTTGCTGTTGGTGGCCTCCACCTTCTCACTTCTACCTCTCCTCTTTTTTTTCCTCTCCCGCAGGATCACAGCCGAGCTCAGCCTGTTTGAGGTGTCGGGTCTGGCCAGCAACCGGCCGGCGCCGGTCCTGCTCTCCTCCAAGAAGGCAGCCACGGGGGCGGATACGCCGCTGCTGTCCTTCCTCTTCGAGACCAACCCGCTGGACGAGAGCGCCAACCAGAGGCTTCACGTGGAATCGCAGCCCCTGGAGATCATCTACGACGCGGTGAGTGGCGTCGGCGAGCGTGAGTTCAAAAGTCAGAAGGTGAAGCGGCGACTTGACCGTCCGTCTGTCGCCTGTGCAGATAACTGTGAACAGCATGACGGCGTTCTTCCTGCCACCGGACGACCTGCAGCTGGATGAGCTCACCAACGCCACCCTGATGAAGCTGGAGCAGTTCAGGGACCGCACATCCACCGGTCAGTCAGTCAGTCAGTCAGTCAGTCAGTCAGTCAGCAGCACGAGTCTCCAGTGTCAGATGAGAAAATGTCTCCTTCCTCTCCATTTTTTTTCCCATTATCAGCGTATCTGAAGGACTCAGTTATTTCCTGTTCCAGGGCTGTTTTCTTTTCTTTTGTCTTTTTTTGACTGATTGCTTCCCTGAAAATGCCAAATTTTTACTTAACATTCCCTCCAGAGAGTTTCTGTAACTTGTAGTTGTTAGTTACAAAGTTTCCTGCATCAGAAGCATTTTTCGTTTTAGACTATTTTATTTTATTTTATTTTTTTTATCAATCATGGAGTCATTCAAGGGTGCTTTGTGTTTTTCCAGGTCTGATGTATGTGATAGAAACACAGAAGGTCATGGACCTGAAGGTCAACCTGATGGCCTCCTATGTCATTGTGCCTCAGACGGGCTTTTACAACGGGACCCAGAACATCTTACTGTTGGATCTCGGTCACCTCCAGGTGTGAGATTAAGACAAATTCCCACTGGCTTATTCCAAGAGCCTTCACTTTGCAGAGCTTTTGCTTGATGCAGGGAGTTTAACCTTGTTTAACCTTCATCAGATGTCCAGCCTGAGCAGGAAAAATCTGCCACAACTGTCGGTGGCCTCCAGCAACATTGAAGACATCATGTCTCGAGCGTACGACAGCTTCGAAATCCAGCTCAACAGTCTGCAGTTCCTCTACAGCAAGCCAGGTACAGCCAGCAAGTGAGCGGTTTGCTTGATGTTCAGTTGGTGTTCAGCTGGTTGCTGTTGGAAAGGCAGAATGTTTCTTTATTTTAAATGTAGTTCACCACATGCTCAGAAAACACCAACACACTTTGGAAAGTTGACTTTTAAAGGTGCTTTGATGTTGCTTTTGAAAATGCAACGCAGGAGTCTCAACAAGCTCACTTTAACATTTGAAGAAGCAGTCATGTGTGTTCAGCTAATTCAATCAGGTACAATATTTTCCTCTGTGTGACAGGCGGCGACTGGAAAAAGGCCCGAAAGCAGAAGCAGTCACCGCTCCACATCCTGGAGCCGGTGGACCTGAACATCATCTTCAGCCGAGCCATGGTGGTCACAGACTCTCGCATGGCAAAGTAAGATTCTGTGGGGCTCGTTTCCTTCCCGCTGTTTTTATTTTTTGTAGCCAAAGGTGTTGATTGAGCGGAGCTTCGTTCAAGGCCCCAACGGTTTCTTCCGCTCGGTGTCCAGGTACAAAATGTCGGGGGAGCTTCCTCTGCTGTCTCTGCGTATTTCCGATGATAAGTTTCGAAACGTGTTGGGACTGGTGGAGAGTATACCACTGCCGAAGCCCAGGCCGGCCGCCCGCGGCGCCGCTTCCTCCTACACCTCCAAGGTACGTTGTTCCACTGACCAGGTGCAGATAAAGCAGAAGACTCGGCAAGATGCAGGCAACTCCAGTCTGTCATTATGCTGCAGTAACTGGTTGTAACCGGTTCAATCTAACAGCATGATTTGGGTTAAGGTTCAACAGTTTCCTCATCGACATGTGGAAGCTGCAAGTTTTCAGTTTCGGCAGCACAAGTTTTACTACTGAGCCTCATGAAGAGATTTTGACGAATCAAAGCTCTGTAGTAGTTTATTGGCTCCAGCAGAGGGCGCTGCGTGTTTAAGGGGAAAAACTGAAGATAAAATGCTCACGCCTCAATAGAGATTAACAGGCAGCACAGCATTAAATATCAGCAGTGGCGTTGAAAGGGTCACTCCTGTGCGACCTCGCAACTTCTGAGTCAGAGAGTTTGTTGTCTTTGGTTTGCAAGGCGACTGACAAAGAGCAGACAGGACGACAGCACTCAGTGTCAGTTCACTCTTCACTAGTTGCCCTGCTCAGATATTAACGACTGTCACGGCTTGTCAGGGTTTACTTGTGCTTTCAAACGCGGCTTCTTTTCCCCCGTCAGCCGAAGCTCACGCCCCAGCTCACCCCCAGAAGACCCCCCGCCCTGGCAGACCACCGCTCCTCCATCTTGTTCGAGTCATGCGAGACCATCAGCATCACCTCACTGGGTAAAACTCACCTCGCAGCCGTCACTGCGCCACTCGCACTCACCCGTTCATTCATTTTCTCACAAAACATGGTTCCTTTTTTTTGTTGTTTTTCTTTGCAGGGTCGGAGGAGGATTTGTTCTACGACGCTCCCAGCTCTCCTGTCGGCGATCGGCCGTTCTTCCCGGACAACCCCGTCTCCCTTCGCTCTGTCAGCAAAAGGAAAAATTACATCAAGGAAGATGCTCCCAAGAACATGAAGGACCTTGTCATGACATTTGAAATCAGCGAGGTACCACAGCCCACTTGTTATATTAGTATATTATAGTATGTTATATTTTTTTCTCCTCCCACATCTGTCCTCTTTGTCCGTCTCTCTTTGCGCGTGTGTGTGTGTGTGTGTGTGTCTAGTTTTCTGTTCAGCTGTGTCGCCTGTCCGGAGACCAGGAGGTCACGGTGCTCCACCTGGACATCGAGGGTCTGGGCACCGAGCTCAAGCTGCGCACCTTTGACATGACGTCTAACACCTACCTCAAAGAGATCTGCCTCAAGTGCCCTGAATACAAGGGTGAGTGCTGACTGGACTGGACTGGACTGACTGACTGACTGATTGACTTATCGGCAGTGAATCTGTTCTTCCCGTGGTAATCAAGTTGTGTCGCCCTCATTCAGACTCTGAAGACAGGCAGGTGCAGCTGATCACCACTTTAGACAACACCGAGGTTGACCTGCTGACCCTGGAATACATCAAAGTTTGTGATGTCACCCCTCTAAGGCCTTGAACCAGTCAGTTCCACATAATTTAATGTAAAACAGTGGGACGTTCTAAAGACCTTTGCTGCTTTTGCAGGCTGACAAGAAGGGCCCTGAATTCAGGACTGAACACAACAACACCGAGCAGCTCATCAAGGTGAGACAGATAAACTCTGCTGTGTCGGAAAAGAAGCCTGCATACCATGTCTCTGCAGGTTTGACCGTCACAATGGTGAACTTTATGCTTTTTTCCCCCTCGTCAGGTGACCTTCTCCTCCCTGGACGTCCACCTACACACGGAGGCTCTGCTCAACGCCTTGAACTTCCTTCAGAATCTCCTCCCCGAGCCTCCCAAGAAGCGGGGAGGGCAGGAGGAACTCCTCACAATCCCTGAGGCCGACGAGAGCAAGAAGGACGGAGACAAGAAGGAGGAGGTCGTCGTAGCCAAGAAGAAAAGTAAAAAATGGCTTCTCAGTTTGCTCCGTTTGGCCACATCCACTCTGAAGTCGTCGTCGCTGCGCGTCTAAAATCCTCCGACCGTCTCCTTTCCATCCTCTTCCTTTTCCAGGCTCCAGGAAGAGCAAGTATGCAGACGTCATCAATCTCCACATCAGGGCCGATCTCCGCTGTCTGAAGGTCTTCATCCGAGGGCAGACGGCCAGGATCTCCGAGATTTGCATTGAGGGTGTGAAAGTATTTTTATGTATCATTGGACTGGATTTAACGTGTGAACTCCCTGCAGGTGTCATATGCGCACGCGCACAAAGTCTGACTGACTCTTACTTGTTACCTTGCAGGGCTGGTGTCCGAGGTTCTGATGAGGAAGAAGGAGATGGAGGTGCTGACCAAGCTGAAGAACATTGTGATCCTCGACTGTGACGCAGACACGCTGTACAAGAAGGTGTGTGTTCACGTGTGTGTTTTAGTGACCATGTTTGCATTGTTTATTTTAAATGTTTTATATTTCATTTTTATTCTTTCTGTATATAATTTTTTAATCTATAAATCCTGCTTCTGTAATTTTCAAATTCTTTTGCTGCGATAATTTACTATCCACTAATTTTGTCTTCTCCCCCATCAGGCTGTTTCTATAGCAGACAAGGAGGTCTTTGACTTCCGCATGGTGAATTACACGGACGCGACAGAGGGCGACGCCTACCTGGACATGTCTCAGGTGAACATGGGCGTGACGCTGACGGTGGGCTGCATCCAGCTCATCTACCTCAACAAGTTCGTCTCCTCCATCATGGTAAGAGGGAAGGCTCTCTGTCGCACTGCAGCTGGCTGGTGTTATAGAAAACGATTGCACATGATGAGACATAAATAGCATGAAATGTCGGACTCATTGTGTGCACCTCCTGCTCCCCAGGCGTTCATCAACAACTTCCAGGAGGCCAAGGAGGCTCTGGCCGAGGTGACGGTGCAGGCGGCCGAGAAGGCGGCGTTTGGCGTGAAGGAGCTGGCGGAGCGGAGCACTCGCATCGCGCTCAACGTCCACTTCAACGCGCCCCTCATCTTCGTGCCGCAGTCGTCCACCTCCACCAACGTCATCGTGGCCGACCTGGGTCGGCTGTCGGTCCGCAACCACTTCGTCAAGCAGCCCTCCAAAAGCGACGCCGCCATCCCACCTGTCGTCGACGTCATGAAGGTCAAGCTGACTGACCTCAAGATGTACAGGTTAGTGCTGTGTCTGTCTGTTGGTCTGTGAGTGGGTATGTGGACCAGTTTTAGACTTTCTCTGCCATTTTCTCAATGTCTGCGTTCTATTAGGAGCACGTACGTGGACGGCAGCTTCCAGGGAGAGACGCAGCTGCTGAATCCTGTCAGCCTGGACCTGGAAATCCAGAGGAATCTTTCATCCAACTGGTACCACAGCATTCCTGACATCATGATCATGGCTCATCTCAAGCCCATGATCGTAAGTGGCGCTGAAGTGACAGTTGCCGTTAGTATAAAAAAATAAATGAATTAATAATTCAATTAAATGCTCCGGTTTCTATCAGTTGATCCTGAGCCAGGACGACATGACGGTGTTGCTGAGGACGCTGAATGAGAACCTGTCCGAGAAGTCTGACGCCGTCCAACCGGCAGCCCATCCCGGCCGCGACCAATCGCTCGACTCTGAAACCAGCAAAGAGTCTCAAGGCCCCGGATCCGCTGGAACAGGCAGCAGTAAGCACCCACAGTTAAAAAGTTAAAGTCCCAGTGATTCTCACATCCCGAAGGATGAGTTAATTTGCTTCCCAATTGAGATACTCTAGAAAGAACTGCGTCACACAAACATAGACATAAAAAGTGTCATGAAATGCAAAATAACAAATTTCAAACATGCAAATCAAAATGTGATTAATCACAGTTAACTATACAAAGTCAGAGATTAATCTCAATTTTAATGAATGAATCGTTTCACAGCCCTATTTAGAACCCCAGCGAATGCTAATGCGTCCATTTAACACTTTGCTGACTGTGCAGGCAACACGGTGGTGACCGCGGCTGTGGTGGAAGCACACAAAACCACCAAGCTGAAGGAGGCGCTCAAGTTGGACTGCAAGTTTGACTCCATGACACTGGTGCTGTTTACTCCCAATGAGAATTCGGTAACGCAAGCCACACACACACACACACACACACACGCATATGTGCGCACACTGGTTGCACTCTAATGCGTCCCGGCTGTGTGTCGCTTGTGCAGCTGCTGTCGCTGGATCCGCACCACGAGCAGCTGAAGCTGGCCGAGTTCACTCTGGGCACCATCTCCACCTCCGTCCATATGTTCTCCGATAACTCCATGAAGGCCTCCGTCAAGCTGGACTCCTGTTTTCTGGATGATAAGAGACCCAACGTGCAGATGGTCACACCAAGGTGATTTAAAAAAGAGAGAGAAAGAAAGAGAGGCACTTCTTCTCTGCAGTCCTCACTCAGCCTTGGCCTCCCCTCCCCTCCCCCAGGATGATCGCGCTGCGTCCCGGCGCCGAGCAGAACGCCATGGTGCAGGTGAAGTACTCCCAGAAGCGCGAGGGCACCATGCTGGAGACACTGGTGCAGGACGTGCACCTGTGCGCCAGCATGGAGTTCCTGCTCACCGTTGCCGCCATCTTCCGCAACGCCATGGAGCAGGGCTTCCAGCAGGCGGCGCCGCAGCCGAGGAGCACCTCCGGCGCCAAGAGCGGCAACACCTCGGTCCAATCCAAAGAGCCCTGTGAGTCTTGGCCGCCACTGACTGACAGCAGAAGAATCCATTTATTCACCAACGCCTTCATTTTTGTCTTTGACATCCTCCGCTGCAGCTCCTGTCGTGGTGTCAAAGACGGAGATGAACATTCTGGTCCGAAACCCAGAGATCGTGTTTGTGGCCGACCTGACACGGGCCGACGCTCCGGCCCTGGTCATGACCACACAGTGTGAGGTCGTGATGAAAAGCAGCGCTGAAGGATCCCAGATGACAGCCGTCATCAAAGATTTGAAGGTTTGTTTTTTCTGTTGGGTGGGGGTGGGTTTGTTGTTGTTGTTGTTGTTGTTTTTAATTAGTTTGTTGTGTTTTGTTTTTCTTGCAGGTGGTGGCTTGTCCCTTCCTGGCGGAGAAGAGGAGAAATAATGTGACCACGGTGCTGCAGCCGTGTCAGGTGTTCTTCAAGCGAAACATGTACCCGGCATCCCCGGAGACCATGGACATCTCCATCAACGCTCTCACACTGAAGGTTACTGTACCGCACCGCATCATCAGAGTTTATTTATTAAGCTAACGCAATGTAGAAATGTTTGTTTCAAAAAGAGAGAGAGAAGGAGAAATGGTCTTTTTTTGTGCTGATACGTCTCTTTGTCGGTTCAGGTGTCTCCCATCATCATCAACACCGTGATCACCATCCAGTCGGCGCTGACACCCACGGCCGAGACCCCCGAGGCTCTGGACAGTCCCGTCCCGGTGGACCTGTGGGAGAAAAGAGGCTGGAAAGAGCTGAAATTCTGGTTCCTGGAGGAGGAATGCGACAAGGACACAGCCTCGCTGGCCCCGCTCATCCCGAAGGGGGAGATGATGCAGGTATTTGGGCTCTAGTGCGACTCTGCAGGATGCGCTGCCGGTGCCTCAGTCTTTTCACATGCAGTGCAGTTGTGAGTTTGGAACAAGTGGTTACCAGAAAGGCCGGCGTGGTTTCACCGACTGTCCATCGTCCCTGCAGGTCAGCATCAAGTCGATCTGCGTGACCCTGGAGGCGGGCGTGGGACACCGCACCATCCCCATGCTGCTGGCCAAGTCCTGCTTCCACGGACATGTGACAAACTGGTTCACACTCATCAGCATCCACAGCCATCTCGACATGGAGGTAATTTTTTTGTTTCTCCTCGACCCTTCGATGCTGATGGCGTTCTTAGGAGAACAAGAGTTTGAACCACTTGCTTTGGATTGAAAACTTTTCTCGTGCTTGGGTTGTTTTGCCTGCAGGTTCACTACTTCAATGAGATCATGGGAGTTTGGGAGCCGCTGCTGGAGCCTCTGGAGGACGAGACCAAAGACAGCTTCAGACCGTGGAGCCTGGAGCTGAAGGTACTCGCTCATCACAGTACATCCACAGTAGCGCAGTGTACCAATACTGAGAAGTCCTTATAGGCAAGTCTTGCTATTACCAAGAAGACCAGGGGCCTCATGTACAAAAACATACCCCAGGTTTTATCCTGAGCTTCTCTGCTAAAACACTTGACGCATCGTCCAACCAGATGAAGAAAAAGCCGGTGAAGTTCACCGGCTTGTCGGATGAGGTGGATTGCAACGTCCCCGACTACAAGACGGTCATCGTGGTCAGCAGTCAGGACCAGCTCAACATCACCCTCTCCAAATGCGGACTGGCCATGCTGGGAAACCTGGGCACGGTAAGAGCCGGCCGGCGTTCGTCATTTCCTGGGACGGTGGAGTCGCTCAGCGTTGCCGCTCCTTCCTCTTCTGCAGGCGTTTGCCGAGGCGGCCAAGCAGACAGCCGAGTCCTTCCAGAAGGACGAGGCTCCGTTCCTGGTGAAGAACCGCCTGGGCGTGCCCGTCTCGGTCCGCCACAGCGAGATGTTCTGCCCCATCGGCCTGCAGAGTGCCAACTTCTCCGTGGAGCTGCAGGACGGGGAGACTCTCAGCATGGACTACTCCACCACCACGGAGGCCGACCAGTTCTCCGCCATGACCTCCCTCAGTGGGAAGGACTACTACATTCAGCCCAGTAAGCATCGTCGCGGAGCTCGGAGCCTCTGAATCCCACCCGCTCTCATTTAAACTCATCCCTCACGAGCTGGTCTGCTTGTGCTTTGCTCTCCCCCTCAGCGCCGTTGGGCCACACCTCAGCCAGCGTCATCCCTCTGATCAAGGTGGGCCGAGGGATGTACAGCGTGATGCACAAGGACTCGGGCGTCACCCGCTTCCTGGTCTGCCAGATCTACTCCATGGAGGGCAGCAAGTACATCAAAATCCGCTCGCCTTTCCAGGTTGGTGACCGACAAACGGTTTGGATCCCAGCATCGAGATGCCTTATTCCAGAATGAATCTCCTTTAAAGGTTCAGTGTGTTCATTTTTTTTTTTTTTTTTTTAAGAAGCTCTGTATTTAAGGAAGCCCGTCTGACATGTCATATTTATAGCCTTTCTGTCCTCAAATACCAGGCTTCCTGGTAGTTAATGGCAGTTAACTAGGAGCAAGACCCTTATTGCTCTATGGATATTATATATATGAGAACTGTTCTAAGGGTAGGAAAACCAAATTACTTTATTGTACTGCGAGTGTACACTTTTATTAATGTATTTATGGGCAGTATGTTAAGCGTTTACCACTATAAAAATCATAAATCAGGCCAAATTTTACACACTGGACCTTTAAAGGCTCATCTGATCTAGTTTGATGCGTAGAATCGTATGAAGAAAGGCAGTGCAATTTAAGATTAGGAGATAACCTGCAGCCGCCCGAAGAACTCATTGGCCAACTTTACATACTTAATTTTTTTTTTTAAAACTCTATTGATGCTAATGATGTCTCACGTCTAATTGCTTGCCCTGCTTTCATACAGATCATCAATCATTTCTCAATCCCCTTCAAAGTTTTGGAAGGATCGACTTATCTGGGCACAGCCGTGCCCAACGAGGAGTTCTGCGTCCCGCTGGACTCTTACAGGTCAGGGCAAACATGCATGCACACACACACACACACACACACACTCACCAGACAGACATGCAACCCCTCTGCTTCCTCTCTTCTCGTCCACCTGTCCGTCAGGTCGGAGCTGTGCCTGCAGCCAGTGACCGAGGACGACGCCGGCCAGCAGGTGGAGCAGTTCGACTGCTCCGAGGGCTTCAGCTATGAAGACGTCAGCAACCAGCAGCCAGAGACGCACCTCAGGCAGACGTGCCGGCGGCGGGGGGCCGAGGGCGGCGTGCTCATGGTAAACATCGTACCGATGAAGGACACGGTGACCTTCAAGCAGACGGGCGGCGTCGGGGAGAATTTCGATGTGCCCTTCGTGCTTCACCTGTGGCCTTCTATCCTGCTGCGCAACCTGCTGCCCTACCAGGTCTCCTACCAGCTGAAGGTACGCTCCTCCTGGTTGCCATCAATTAGGACCTATTGCGTTGCATTTGTCAGCAACATTTTCATTTCCATTTACAGGTCATTTACATTGTGAATCACATCAAGTTTTTTGTTGTCTTTCAACCAGATCTTTACTAATCTAAATATAGAAAACATATAGTGGTTCCATGTTGCTTCGTTGATTGATTTGATTGATTGATTATTGATCTATTGTCTTTATTTCGAAGATGTGAACAATAAATGAAAAGATAGATACAAGATAGAAGATTCAAGAATTATAGATCGAAAGTACGTCTTTCAAGACTAGACAAGCTATAATAAATATATAAATTCCTGTGAAATATCTCCCAGATTTGAGAAGTTTTTTCAAAATTAACCAGCAACCTCGCTGTTGCGTATTATCCCTGATTGATGGATCGATTAACGCTCAGTGGTGCCCTCTGCTTGCCATTTCACAGGACAGCGGTGTCTCAGCCCCCGAAGCCATTCTTGACCCGGGACACTCCATCCAGCTGCACTCTGCCGTGGTCGACCAGTCCAAACTGGACCTGCGCCTGCTCAACTACTTGGCTCAGGACTGGCAAAATGAGTACAGGTCTGTTCCCCGCATCTTCTCCTGCACCTCAGCCCCTCGCTCCAATCTCTACAAGAGCGACACACCTCTATTCTTGATGTGTCTTTTTGACTTTTCCTCTCTGCTGGTTGCAGCCTCAACAGCGGCCAGGAGGAAATCAGCTTCATCCTCTTCAAGTCCCTGCGAGAGGACGAGGACGACTGCGACGACGTCAAGGACTTGAAGAAGCCCGAGCTGGACATCGCTGTGCACGTCCAGTACGAGCAGGGACAGATGAAGGTGGCCATTCACTCTCCGTACTGGATGGTGAACAAGACGGGGCGGCTGCTGCAGTACAAGGCGGACGACATCCACCGCAAACACCCGCTGGACTACGACATGCCGCTGCTGTTCTCCTTCAAGCCGCGCTACTTCCTGAAGAACAACAAGGTACGGAGGGAAGATGAAGAGGAACGACCCTCAGAGGTCGTTTGTGTTCACGTCTTGTGTGTTTGCTTTCTTTCTTTCTTCATTTAATTCGGACAATGCACATTAATCAACATATCAGTGTCAGTATCTCTGTGAAGGTTCTCAGTCATCCAGCTCATCTTGAAGTAGAAGTGTTAAGTCAGGGAAACTGGACTGGTTCTTGCGATCTTTGAAGACATTTCTCGCTTCTTCTCGCTCCAAAAAGAAGCTGGATTCGAACCCAGAGCCGCCACTTTTAGGCAGCTGTGGTTTCATCGAAACGATGACAACTCTCTTCCATGAGCACACCTGACCTGACATCACTTCCTGTTGTTTCCCTCAGGTCCGTCTCATGATCTCAGACAGCGAGCTCTCGGACGATTTCTCCCTGGACACGGTCGGCAGCTACGGGGACGTGAAGTGCAAGGGCCGCTACAAAGACTACCTGGTGAGCTTTGAGCTCCCCCTGCTGCTGGACGTGGGGAACTGCGGTAGGTCTCGTGCCAAAGCACGTCTACAGTGATGACTTGTGTGCTCGGCCTCAGGTGGGCGTGAAGATCGACACCAGCAGCTTCAGCCTGACCCGCATTGTCACCTTCATGCCCTTCTACATGCTGGTCAACAGGACCAAGCAGAGTGTGTTTGTCTGCGAAGAGGGTCAGGACAACTGGACCGAGGCTGGACCAGAGCAAGTCGGTGCTAAAGTTGCCTCTTTTTTTTTCTTTTTTTTTGTTTAATTCACATTTCATGGCATCTGTCAAAGTTCCAGTGTGTTAGATTTGGAAATTTTGAAGAAGAAACAGCGACATCAAGTGGTTGCATTTTAGAATGCAGCGTCTTTCACTCTCTCTCCCCCTCCTGAGCTTGCCAGTGAGCTACAGCAGCCATACCTGGATACCTGGTCCACCTTCTTCTTCTTCGTTGGTTTATTTGAAGACGCGAGCAATCACTCTAATTAAGAAAGGTGCTGTCAGACAGCTGGGTTGTCCACACCAGGCTTCCTTACAAATATGGCAAATAACTGGGTGCAAGACCCTTGATCAACGTATATTCTTATATGTATATGAGAAGCGTTCTAAGGGTAGGAAAACTAAATTACTTTCATTGCACTGCGAATATACACTTTTCATAATTAATGTATTTGTGGGCAATATATTAAGCTTCTACCAATTTTGGAATCATAAACACACTGGACCTTTAAAGGTGCCAAGCTGCGGATTTCCTGTGATTCTCTCCATTTTTCTGTTCTTGTTGTTCTTCTTGCATACGCAGTCTGCCATCCCTTTCTGGCCCGAGAACGACACCAAGCGGCTGAAGATCAAAGTGGAAGGTTGCGTCCTGCCACCTCGCACCATCGACTTCACCCGACCTGAAAACTGCCTCCTGCTGCACATGGACAATTCAGTGAGCAGACAAACCTCCTCCCTCTAAACTAATGTATTATGGGATGTCTAGGAAACAATGTTGTTGATGTGTTTCTGCAACTTATACTTATTGCTATGATTTTTTTTTGTTTTTTTTTTTTTTAATTGTCAGCATGTCATTGCTGTGCTAACAACACAATAACAAAAAACAAAAACTTGCAATAGAAAAGACACGAGTGGACTCCCAAAAGTGATTTTCATGGTGGTGGTGCAGGTGGGCGGGATCATCGTGGACGTCAACCTGTCGGAGCACTCGGCCACCATCCGATTCTCCGAGTACCACGACGGCGCGGCGCCGTTCCTCATCATCAACCACACCAAGGACCAGACGCTGCACTTCCACCAGAGGTGAGCCAACACATGCACACAGCCCCTCCCCCCCTCCAGCCAGTCGTCCTCAGCCCCATCACACCTTTGAAGACAAAACCAAGCGGACCAGCAAAAAAATAAATAAAATAAATAAGCTCAGCAGCTGACAGATTTAATGATGCAGCAACTGCTGTTTTTTCTCCTTTTTTTTTCCTCTCTCCCTGCAACAGATTTGAACAGTTAAGTCGCTGATTGTCCTTGTCGTTGTTTTGTTTTTGCTGATGTCCATTTTGTGTGTTTGTGTGTTTGTGTGTTGTGGGTCACACAGCGTCCTGACAGATACCACCTGGGTGGCCGATGAGCTGCTTGACCTCTCCTTCTCTGGAGAGGAGGACAGGTAGAAGGATTTGGATTGGAAGACAGGGGGGGGGCGGCTACACTCCTCTGACGCACTCTGAACTCAGAAGGCCGGAAGGATTTAAGTGGTGGAAGGAATTTGATAGAAAAGGCGCTGCATTAGTTGTTTGCTGTTACAGAATGAGCTGTTTTGCACAGAAAAAAAAACCCAGCTGACCAGCAGCAAACAAACAGTGCAGCGCTGCAGTGTGAAGAAACTCTTGAGTGCAGCGTGCGTTCAGGAGGAAGAGAGGAGATGAAGATGAGTAGAAGTAGAAGACTGATTCAGCCTCTGATCCTAGTCCATGTGTGTGATCTGCTCCCCAGCCCTCTGATCAGGGCACTGCTTGAAATATGCATTCTCAAAATCTGTGACCTGTTTCCTGAAAATTGTCCTTTTAAAAATGAAAAAGTGGAAATAATGGTTCAGTGCTTGAAGCTTTGGAAGGCAGATCTGCCCCAGAGTGAAACCACCGCATGCCAGTTTTAAGAGATGTTTCCCTGTGAAGAGGCAGCAGAAGGAGCAGTTCAGACATCAGGACCAATTGACTCATTTCTTCTTCCTTTCTTTCTTTTGGTTCGTTGTCGATCGTCGAATCCACTCTTCTAGTAGAACCCGCTAGTTGCGAATGCCGCTGACGGGATGGGATTCTGCCGGTGGAATCGCACCACCTGCTTCTCTCAGTTGTTTTCATGGTTTATTCATGTATTGGTTTATTTTTTAACCTTCTCCATCTGTGGAGTCCGACTCCTCATGGTCTGCTTCCTCATGTCTCTCTGTCTGTCTGTCTGACTCGTGGTCATCGCCAGCGTCTCTCCGCAGGACGACCTCTTCTGTGTTTCTGTCTTTATGATTCTGTCCGTCCGTACATGTGTGGGAGCAGTTCAGTGATCGTGTCAGCCTGTTTCTCCCCATGGCTGTAGATCCTCGCTGACTCGGGGCTCTCTGGCTTTCATTGTGGTCCGTTCTACTGTCCCACTGTGCCGCCGCTCGTCCTCCCTCATCCTCAATCATCCGATTGACGTTGACTTGGCTTTCAGTGGTGGTGGTGGTGGTGGAAGATGATTCATTATTATTATTATTTTCTCCAGTAAACATACTGTGTATGTGTGTGTGTGTGTGTGTGTGTGCGCGGCTCTGCTGTGCCTGCAGCTCCCAGAAGGAGGCGGAGCAGGAGGAGCTGGAGGCGGGGAAGGCGGCCTACTACACCTGGACGGAGCCGACGGGCTCTCGAGAGCTCCGCTGGAAGTGTGGCAGCTACAGCGGGAAGCTGAGGAGCGAAGAGGTAGTTGACACACTCCCTCTTCTCCAGACACAGAGCTTTAGTCTCCGTCTCTTAAGTATTTAAGTCTCTCAAACACAAAAAACACCTGTATTCTCCTGCTAGAGGGTGTCATACGTGTGTTTGCAATACAGAATGAATTCTTTCTCTCTGAGAGTGAGCACTGTTGTGGAAAAGAGCGAAGATGCCGATGCAGGAATACTGAGAGAATAAGTAATTTAATGAACAGAAAATAAAAGGGATCGGAGCTCCGAGGCACAAGCACAGTACAACCAACAGAACAGACGCAACAAGGGCAACAGCTCAAATGAATGCTAGTGCAAGTGCCAAGAGGAAAGGAGGAAGAAGGTCTCTTATACAGTGGACCGGGAGAGGATAAGATAAGGAAAGAGGAGGGGAGGATGAGAGGAGACAAAACAACGAATACATCACCCTGGCGGGCCACGAGGAGAATGTCTCGAGACGGTTATACAGTGAGACATAACAGATTACACGGGATGCCAAGAATACTTATTTTCCATTACAGCACTTAAACTCGCACTTCTTTAAATCAGCCCTTTGTGATGTCACAAACGGTGAGTGACAGTGCTCCCAGTCAGGTGTTTGGTTCTGCCCTCTGAGACCACCTTGGAAGTTCCAAGAAAACTTTTTTTTTTTAAGCGTAGTCCTAAGTGCTTATACGTAGGAGGCTGTAAGCAGAGGCTTAAATACTTCTAGTAAAAAGTCTGTATAAAAAATACAGTTGGGATAACTTCAAAATAAAGTTAAATCATGTTACAGAATGTCAGTTTTGCTCACTTATTTTCAAATGATTCTATGGAGCAGTCAATACAGGGCTTTTTTTTTTCTAATGCGGTAACATTGCGGGCAGATGAGAAACGGTTTAAACATTGCATGTATGTATCTTTCAGGACCTGCGCGAGGACATCAACAATGAGGGAAACCTCTTTGTGATCTCCATATATGAAGGCCTCCAGCGTGTGGTGCTGTTCACCAGCGAGGAGCGCGTCTACAAGCTGCTCTGCGAGAGCGAGAAGGTACAGCTGGCCGAACAGGAGATCATCCTGTCATTGAAGAATGTGGGCGTGTCCCTGGTCAACAACAACAGCAGCCAGGAGGTGTCCTTCATCGGGATCACCAGGTGGGAGTCGCACTTCAAACTGGACAGACAGACAGACAGACAGACCTACCTACCTGCATACTTTTGGACTTACCTACTCACCTACACTGTGTCACTGATCTGGGTGCAGCTCTGATGTGGTGTGGGAGTTGAAGCCGAAGAAGAAGGGCCGCTGGAAGACTCTGAGCACCAAAGAAGCCGACATGCTGGAGAAAAACTTCAAGGAGTACGTTGAGTGCAGCCCAGTGGACCACGCCATCGTGGACCTGGACAACAGCTACCAGGTCAGTCACCTGCCCTGCTGAAGGAAAAACATTCACAATTTCCCAGCTTTTGAAAGTGGGTTCATGACATTCATTCATTCATTCATTCATTCAGGTTTGCTTCACCCCCAACGGGATGGACATGAAGATGCTGCAGCCCTGCAGCGCCCCCCTTAGGAGGCACTTCCTGCCGGGGTTGAAGGTGGAGTACAGCGTCTCGTCTCGACAGAGTTCCTACCGAGTGCAGGTCCACCGCATCCAGGTCGGTCAGAACCTCCAGTCGACTCCTTACGTTCCTCCCATGGATCAGCAGGAACCCACCTGTGTGTTTCCTTCTGCTGCAGATCCAGAACCAGCTGCCCGGAGCCATCTTCCCCTACGTCTTTTACCCCGTCAAACTGCCCAAGTCCATCACCATGGACTCAGGTCTGCTCACATCACGCTCATCTTCTTCATCCACGCCGCTTCCACTGGTTTGTGTTCTAATCGTTTTATGTTCTTTCCAATGGACAGAGCCCAAACCTCTGACTGATATCAGCATTGTGACCAGGACAGCAGGACACTCAGACATCTCCAGAATAAAGTAATATTTAATAGGGTTCTTATTTTTTTCTTATTCTTTTCTTATTTATTGTTATTTTTCATTGGTGATGACATTGCTGCTATTGGCTCACAAAGCATTGATAATGTTTCTGTCTTGGGTTTCTATTGCTGCTGTAACAATCTCAGTTTCCCCCTTTGAGATCAATAAAGTCTATTCTATTCTGTTTTGTTTTATTTAGTCAGATTTTCTGACAGGCAGTCATGTGTCCTCTGCAGGTACTTCAAGGTGCTGATTCAGGAGATGGACCTGAAGCTGGACCTGGGCTTTCTGTACGCCATCTTGGATCTCTTCACGCCAGAGAACGCCAACATCGTGACTTCAGAGCAGGAGGTCCGACGCCTTCCATCAGGATCTCTGTCTCCAGCTCGGGATTTGGTTTTAATCTATAAATCTATACGACCCCGCCCCCAACCTGTAGGTGGAGTTCTTTGAGAAGGACGTGGAGTACATGAAGACGGAGCTGAACACGGTCTACGCCGCTGACACGTCTCCCGTCAGCCTCTACGAGTACTTCCACATCTCCCCCATCAAGGTTGGTGTGTGGCAGCAGCAGCAGCAGCAGTCAGCTTCACTCATGGGACCTCAGTCTCAGCACCGCGGAGCCTCATTGTGTTGTTTTTTTTTGTTGTGTTTCTCTCTGGGCAGCTGCACCTGAGTTTCTCTCTGAGCACCGGAGGAGAAGACGGCCTGAAGGAGCAGCGGGAGAAGGAGCTCATCCCCGTCCAGTCGCTCAACCTGCTGCTGAAGAGCATCGGAGCCACACTCACCGACGTACAGGACGTCGTCTTCAAGTACACAACTACACGTTGTTGTTGTTTTTTTAATGTGTTCTTAATGTCAGTGTGTCTTGATGGTAATTTTCTAAATGTGTTTGTGGGCTTTGTCAAGAGAAGAATGTCCGTCACCTTTTGGGACAGACGGTAACGCATGTCTCATCTTCTCTTCTCCGTCTTCAGGTTGGCCTTCTTTGAGTTGACCTTCCAGTTCTGCACCACCCAGCAGCTGCAGTCGGAGGTCATCCGGCATTATTCCAAGCAGGTAACACACACATATGCACACGCACACACACACACCTGCACAAAAGGCAATTAAAAAAGAGACAAACGCAGCACAAAAGGCTTGAAAAAGAAGAAATGCCTCCTGTTTCTTGTTTTTTCTGTGTCTCAGGCCATCAAGCAGATGTACGTGCTGGTGCTGGGCCTGGACGTTCTGGGGAATCCCTTCGGCCTGATCAGAGGGCTCTCAGAGGGAGTGGAGGCCTTCTTCTACGAGCCTTATCAGGTCAGTATTCATACGTTTTTGCACGGCTCTCCTGCGAGAGACTCCTCCCTCCTGGTGTTTGACTGCTTCTCTGTTCTCCAGGGGGCCATCCAGGGACCTGAGGAGTTTGTGGAAGGAATGGCGCTGGGGGTCAAGGCCCTGGTGGGCGGAGCCGTAGGTGAGCTTCACTGAAATGAGTTGTGAAAGCATAAAAAAGGCATCCATCCGAGAAATCTCCTATTTCTTTCATTTGAAAGCATCTTTTTCATGCGTTTTTGTTCCGGTTTTGCACCTCAGATTCTGTTGTACAAACTTCCATCCATGTTTGACCCCTATGTCGATCTGTAGCTGCAGCGTCACAGTCAGGGGAGTGGGAGTAATAGCTTATTTCACCTTCCGCCCTCCAGGTGGCCTCGCCGGCGCCGCCTCCAGGATCACGGGCGCCATGGCGAAGGGCGTGGCCGCCATCACCATGGACGAGGAGTACCAGCAGAAGAGGAGGGAGGCCATGAACAAGCAGCCCAGCAGCCTAAAGGAGGGGCTGACCCGCGGAGGGAAGGGACTGGTGTCGGTACGCAGCCGGACCACCCCGCTGGTTCTGTTGGAGCGGTGGTGGAGGGGGGTTCAGTATTAGGGTGAAATATCACAGTGATTGTATGAAATGCACCGTTTAGTTTTCACTTGTCACAGCAACACTGTAGTGAGACTGGATGGATGGGTGGATGGTTGAGTGGGTGGGTGGGTGGGTGGGTGGGTGGATGGATGGATGGGTAGATGATGTGGTGGAGGTGCAGCCCCCTGACTCCGCCCTGTCTTCTCTTCTGCTCCCAGGGCTTCGTCAGCGGGATCACCGGCATCGTCACCAAACCCATCAAAGGTACGTTGCTGCTGTGGGGGTGAGACCAGCCACACTAGCGGGGGTGAGACTGGGCCGCTCTAGCGGGGGTGAGTGAGACCGGGCCGCTCCAGTCGGGGTGAGACTGGGCCGCTCCAGTAGGGGGTGAGACTGGGCCGCTCCAGTAGGGGCAGCTCCAGTAGGGGTGAGACCGGGCAGCTCCAGTAGGGGTGAGACCGGGCCGCTCCAGTAGGGGCCGCTCCAGTAGGGGGTGAGACCGGGCCGCTCCAGTAGGGGGTGAGACTGGGCCGCTCTAGTGGGGCTCTCACACTCCCATCATGCCTTGCAGGAGCCCAGAAGGAGGGTGCGGCGGGCTTCTTCAAAGGCGTGGGCAAGGGTCTGGTGGGCGCCGTGGCCAGACCCACCGGGGGCATCATCGACATGGCCAGCAGCACCTTCCAGGGCATCAAGAGGTGAGGGAGTGTGTGTGTGTGTGTGTGTGTGTGTGTGTGTGTGTGTGTGTGTGTGTGTGTGTGTGTGTGTGTGTGTGTGTGTGTGTGTGTGTGTGTGTGTGTGTGTGTGTGTGTTGACTGTGTGTTGACTGTGTGTGTCAGGGCTGCAGAGACGTGCCAGGACGTGGAGCCTCTGCGTCCTCCTCGCTTCATCCATGAGGACGGAGTCATCAGGCCCTACAAGCAGAGGGAGGGGCTGGGCAGCCAGATGCTGCAGGTGGGACCATACGTCTGTCTGTCTATCCATCCATCCATCCATCACACCTGCACCTCTCTCATTGTCATGGTCTCATGGTCATTGTGTGTGTCTGTGTCTGTGCGTGAGTGCGTGATTTTCAGTAGCTTATCACTGTTTGTCAATTTCTCCAACTGAGAAAAGTGAATCCAGTCTAATCCATCTCCAGCCGACCAGTCTGATTCTGGGGGGTGTGGGGGGAGGGGGGGGTCGGGTGTGGTGGGGGGATGTGGGAGGGGGAGGGGGGAGGCGCAGATAAGCAGCAGAGTTTCAATTCAACGTCTTCAAATGTGTTTTTGTGTTTTGCTCCTCACCCTGTGGCTTCTCTCCTGCTGAACACCCGGCTGCCTCCAGCTGCAGCGTCTCTCTCAGCTCTGGTTCACTCTTGCTCACTCCCTCTCACTCTCTCTCTCTCCCACTCTCTCTTAAACTTCATCTAGCAGTCCTGCTGGCTGCAGTGGCTGGTGGTGTCTCTCTCTCGCTGGCAGGTCAGAATCACTGATTGGCCACCAGTTGAAGTCTAGACTAGAACAAAATAAAGTGACATGATGATCATCTGGCCGTGAAGAGTGTGTGTGTGTGTGTGTTAGTGTTAGTGTGTGTGTGTGTGTGTGTGTGTGTTAGTGTTAGTGTTAGTGTTAGTGTTAGAAACCCCTGCTATATCTTAGTTACAGTCAAAGGTTCCATATTCCAGCTGTTTTTAGATCCTAATCCTCAGCAGAACAAACCCTCTGAAGCTCCCCAGTAAACGGCACATTTAGCCCTGTGTTTACAGCCTCCTGCAGAAACGCTGGGTTTTAGCTTCCTGCTTTAAAAAAAAACAACCTGACGCTTAGCATAACAGGGCGCTTCTCAGCGACATCACTTGGTGACATCACTAGGGGATGACAATAACATCCGATCAGAAAGTGACTTTGGCAGAATGTGGGACCTGTTGGTGTCAGTGTGTGGCGTCTCTGCGGTCGCTGCAGTCCTGGGCTGCAGGTGTTTGCGCCACTGACATAGAAACTGCAACATTTGAGGCTCCGCGTGTCCGTTTTACATATAAAATAATAACTCAATGGTTGATTGAAGGCAGCGTTAAGAGAAGCGCAGCTGGTCTGTTGCCGGTGTTGACTGGTCGCAACAACAGTCGGTCTGTTTCTGTGTGTTTCTTTGTGTTGTTTTCAGTGCTGCAACAGTGTAGTTTCCCAATTTGAGATGAGTAAAGAAGTACGTCTATTCTAGTCTATTCTCCTTCTGGCCTGCGGAGGGCGCTGACGTGCTGTGTGTGTGTGTGTGTGTGTGTGTGTGTGTGTGTGTGTGTGTGTGTGTGTGTGTGTGTGTGTGTGTGTGTGTGTGTGTGTGTGTGTGTGTGTGTGTGTGTGTGTTGGGACGCTGACCCTTGTTCTCTTGCTGTGTCCACAGACCAGGTTGACCCACAGTGTGCAGCGAACCAGTGGCTCAGAGGATGAGTGTGATGACAGTGAACCGTAGAGCAGCAGCAGTAGTTGTGTTGTTGTTGTTGTTGTTGTTGTTGTTGTGTTGGTAGGGAGGTTTTCACTGAGGTTCAGTCCTCTGCACCTGGAGTCAAGTCACTTGCTTTTTAATTGAGTTCTTTCCCCCCCCACTTGTGTCTTTCATTCTTATGTACACCATTTTGTTTTCAACATCAAGCTTTTATCATTTCCCACCAGTTTTAAACCTCTTCTTATTGACAATGGAATGACTCGTAATTAAAGAGTCGTTTTTGTTCATTCTTTTGTTCGTTCCAACATCTGCCACTGTCTGTTGACATTTGTCACTGTCCTCATTTCCTAATAAAGTCATATCATATTTTTCCAACTCTCACCTTCAGTTTGTTTTGTCTCATTCCAACTTTACTTTCATCATCATCGTCATCGTCATCGTCATCAGAGCCAATGCTGTTTATCACAAGACTGATTGGATGTTTCCTCGAAGTCCAGCAGCGTCTGCTCCGACTGCGACTGCAGCAGCAGCGTCTGCTCTGACTGCAGCAGCAGTGTCTGCTCCGACTCCAACTGCAGCAGCATCTTCATCTTTTCTGTCTTGTTTCCTTCCAGAGAATCGAGAACGGACGTTTTGCCAAATACAGATACTTTGCTCACGCCAAGGTGAACGACTCCGACTTCCTCATGATCACCAAGCGGTGAGTGACTCTGGCTGCATGCAGCAGCAGCAGCAGTTAATACTACAAATCCCAGAATGCACTGCTGGTATTCTGGCAAACTTGCGAGACCATCAGAAATGTTTTCTTTCTGCACCTTTTCTTGCTCCTCCCAACGCCTGGGCCTGAACTGACTGTGATAACTGGTTTATTGTTATTTCATTCTAAATGTATTATCAGCCAGGTCACTGTTGACATTTAAATCAGATGCCTGTAAATAACAATTTATTTATTAAATAACAACATTTTATTTATGTGGATTTTGCAATATGAACTTATTGTCTAGCATTAAGCTTTACTTTCTTCCATATTCAGCGTTGAAGCCAAACTCGTTCGGCTCCATGTAAACACTGTTCTACCTGGGAGGAAGATTTTTTTCAATAATATTGGCCTGCCAGCTTTGTCCAAACTTTAAATTTTGGCCCCGCTGAGTGTCTGAGTTTGACACTCCTGCTGTAAACAGAGGGCTAAGAATACATGTGGCTGAGTGGAATTGGCCTCTGGAAAAAGAAATCTCTTATTTGTGTGTTTTGCAGGGGAATCTTCTTTGTGACCAAAGGCACGTTTGGCCAGCTGACGTGCGAGTGGCAGTACCTGTTTGAGGAGTTCACCAAGGAGCCCACCATCGTGGAGAGCCGCCGCCTTCGCATCGAGGCCAAGGTTGCAATCGCACTCCCACACGCTGCGCAACACGCGTTGTCCTCCGTAGTGTCTTCTCTGTTTTTTTTGACATCACTCTTCTCGCGTTGTGTGTTGTCGCGCTGCAGGAGAGAGTGAAGTCTGTCTTCCATGCCAAGGAGTTTGGGAAGATCATCAACTTCAGAACCCCAGAGATCGCCAGGGTGAGCCTCCCCGCCTGCACACTCCAGGCTGATACACGTGTTGTCACACACTTGCCGAGTTTCCATGACCCCTAGAATTGCACAAAAACCTCTCAAATATGGCTGAAGGTTTTTGACGCTGTCACGAGGTGGTGGAGGAGATGGCGATGGACACTCATGTCGCTCGACTAGCTTGTGGGTTTAATCTCGCGGTAACGTATCAGGTGACCGAGACAAGCGCCTTGACGTGCGTCAAGAGTTGAGCGTTAGGTGGACGTAACGGGAGAGAACCCGGTAATTTTTCAAAATAAAATTGTTCACTCAGATAACGAATGAAACGGGATTCATTCAACAGAAGTTAATTATTCTTTCTGTCCGGCCCGGTACCAAATGACCCACGGACCGGCAGCGGTCCGCGGCCCGGTGGTTGGGGACCACTGACGTACGGGGTCACGTGACCAGTCACTTGGAAATGGTGCATTAGAGGAGGTGGAATATTTTTTACAAGTAATCAAAGAGAAAAATGTGTCAACCGTTATTGACAGTAAACAACATGGAAATGCAGATTTGTACAAGAAATGTTGTACCTCCATTCTCCTCAAAGTGGCGTCTCGCGGGACGAGATTTTACGGCTTATGTGCTTCACACCATTCGACGGAAAACGCCTGCAAATCGCAATTGTATTTTGCCGAAATTTTAGAAATATTAAAAATATTTTTTTGGGGCCAAAAACGGGAATGGAAACGCAGCTGCTGATTTGGTTCTCACCTTCACTTCCTCTCTGGTGGTTTCTCTTCAGTGGGTTCTGGACAAGCTGGAGGACGCCAGAGAAAGTCTGCCCAAGTACTGAACCACCAGGCCAGGATCAGTCAGTCACTACTTCACAAATAGTAACACACATACACACACACAATCAGATCTGTGTGCGTGTGGCTCAGTGCCTTTGCTTTTGCATGCTCTTTTGTTTACCTCTCTGTGTGTGAGCAGCATAAAACACACACACACACACACACACACACACACACACACACACACACACACACACACACACACACACACACACACACACACACACACGCACGCACACACACACTCTACATTGGGATGTGAAAGGCCAGAGAGAAGTTTTGTGTGCACCTGCCTGCAAAAAAAAAGAAAACTTTCGAAAACTGAGTGGTGTTTATTTCAGAGCATTTATTTTTTAAACAAACATCCATCGCTCGCTCGCTCGCTCTCTCTCTCTCTCGCTTGCTCGCTCTGTCTCGCGCTCTCTCTCTCTCTCTCTCTCTCTCTCTCTGTCTCTCTCTCTCTCACACACACACATACAAGTCGCTCATTCTCAGTGTGTTTGGAAATGTGCGACAGACAAATGACACTTTGGCCAAAGGAAGCAAACGTGTTGCTGTTGTTGTTGTCATTGTCGCACACTAAAGAGTTGCACTGTGTTCATTTCACTGGACTGTAAAAAAGGGACAAACTAATGAGAATGAGTTGATTTGTAAATGTTTTCTAAAAAGAGAGAAAGAGATAAATATCCATGTGTCCACCTGCAGCCAGCCTCTGTGTGTGTGTGTGTGTGTGTGTGTGTGTGTGTGTGTGTGTGTGTGTGTGTGTGTGTGTGTGTGTGTGTGTGTGTGTGTGTGTGTGTGTGTGTGTGTGTGTGTGTGTGTGTGTGTGTGTGTGTGTGTGTGTGTGTGTGTGATTGGGGGGTGGCATGCTATTTTTACACCACAGTCCTGCACTTGTCAATGTGCTGTAGAATCCAACTACTGTGTACATACGTGCGACAGTCGCTCACACAAGGTTGTGTGTCTGTGCCATGGCATTACAGATTGTAATTGTGTCGTTTTTATGTTTTTTATACCACATATATATATGCAATGCCGATACGTTAAATGAAATATGCAGAGGAAAAACTATATTTAAAAGAGATGAATGCTAATCATTATCAGCTGCTATTGTTTATTTTCGAGCTCTGCCATTGGGTCATGGGGTGCACTGAGAATGAATATGACTTATTTAATATTATCACTTATTTGAAAGTAAAAAAAAAAAAAAAAAATCTTTGCCAGTGGCTTGATGTTTTCCAAAAAATAATAAAATATTTCTCAAAGTTTTCAGTGTATTCTGCTTTTATTCTGTCGAAAGGAAGCAAGGTACTCGCACTTGTCACTGTTTATTGAAAAGAAAAACGCCTACCGACTAGAAAGTTTCTGTTTTCCTTTGCTTACATTTCAAACAAACTCTGTGATTTCTTGAGTAAATAAGGCAATCAGAGGCTAAAACAGAGAGAAGAGCAAAGCTTTCTGCTCAACTTTGGACATGAAGCTACTGCAAAAAAAAAAAAAAAAGACTTAATATGATAAAACAGGTTTAATTAAAGTAAGACTACACTCAAATTGTTCTGAAGAAATTCCTACACATTGGTACCAGGTTTGTTCAGAAACCGCCGACATGCCACTGGAAAGACTTCATCGTGTGTGTTTTCAAAACTTCCTCCAGTCTGCGGTGGATGTTGTCGCTTCCACCCATGAGACACATTTACCCCCACCTGGTTTAAAGTGTCGAGGCCTCAGTGCTTCACGTCTCCAGAAACATTTACCTTCATATTTTGATTCGACGACTCCTGTAAAAGGACCAAACTGCAACATTAAAAGTAAAAACAAAGAAAAGATAACTACTAACTCAACGAGTTGCGAGCTCTGTTCCCGTCCCGCCCCTGTGTGGCTACACCAGGTTGAACTCCTTCAGGTTGTGCCGCAGGATGGTGTCCTTGACGGCCACGAAGACGAAGCGGATGTTCTCGGTGTCGGTGGCGCAGGTGAAGTGGGGGTACAGCGTCTTGTCCTTGTCCGGGTTTTGCTCCTGGTACATTTTCAGGATGAATTCTTGAGCCGAGTTTGGATCCTGCTGAGGTCCTGCACAGTCGGAGTGAAACCGCCACAAAACACGTTAGCTTTCCAGCCCACCACCAGTAACCTTTCAACTGCCTGGGCAACACCAGGGTGTCATTCACAGCAAATACTTTGAGCCACGACTGCTGGAACTGATCATAGGACTGCAGTACTGCACCCCCTGCTGGCGAGGTGCTGTAGCTGCAAAGCAATCTTATCATATAAAGTGGCTACGATGATATTGGCTGAATAATATTATTATTACTAATTAATGGTAATATTAATAGTAGCCTGAAGCGAAATATAGGATTTTTTGGGGACTTTTATTTAGTTGTTTGGGTTTATGTTGTTCTGCTGTTAATATGATGCCATGAAAAGTTTGCCTTCTGCACTGCATTATTATAATGTTATATATCCACTTAATATATATTATATATATTAATATATTACTTAAACTGATAAAAAAAAAGAAAAGAAACTAAGACACTTTCAGTTCTGTAGATGATCCAACATGTAATGGCTGGGATACTAATGTGGCATAATGAAGTGAACCGAACCGAACCGAACCGAACCAAGACTTGGCATTATGTTTGTCGGATGGCAAATGGACTGACCTGTGAATTCAGGGAAGTACGTGGCTAAATGAGAGTGCATGATCTTCTCCTTCAGGATGTCGGTCTTGTTGAGAAACAGAATGACGGAGGAGCGTTGGAACCAGGGATACGTGACGATGGTTTTGAACAGTGCCTTGCTCTCCTCCATGCGGTTCTGCCGCAAAAAGGACGAACAGAAACACGTTTGCAAGGGTCCGAAAGGTAAAAAAAATAAATAAATCGATGAATAAATTCCAAACTTGACATCTCTCTCACCTCGTTGTCGCACTCCACCAGGACCTGGTCGTACTCGCTCAGCGCCACCAGGAAGATGATGGAGGTGACGTTCTCGAAGCAGTGGATCCACTTTCTCCTCTCCGACCTTTGACCCCCGACGTCCACCATCCTGCCAGAGGGTCCCATTGACTAAGTCTGGTGTGACCAAATCAGCGTCCGTGTAGTGTGGCTGTGAATCGTGGCTCACCTGAAGATGACGTTCTCCATGTCGAAGGGGTACTCGATGATGCCCGTGGTGGGCACTCGGACCCGCAGGATGTCCTGGAGGTCGGGTAGGTAGGTGGGCTGTGAGATCCTGTCCAGGTTGGAGAGGTAGCTGCCGAGAGAGGGCACACAGTGACTCACCTCAAGGTATCAACCATCCACAGCCTCACCTTTGCTCCACTTTTCAGAAAGCCTGCCGTTTAGAACTTGGACATCAGGGACGTGGCCCTGAGTGATGTCACACGGGGCAGCAACACCTCCCTCATACTCCTTTCAAGTTACTAGCAAAGCCCCCAACCAAGCGTTAGCTCTGTGCAAGACTTCCTGACCAAAAAACGGCTCTTGTTAGCATATTAGCACATGGGGTAGGGTTGGAGCCCTTAGGAGGTGAAAGGTCTTGAAGATAGCACAACCAGCCCAGTTGTCTCCTCTCCACCCTTCTATGTCGAGAGGACCTGGATGACCCAGACCGTTCAGACTGGGTGGATGATTGCGACTCACTACTTGGTGGAGTCGGACAGCTGGTACTCCCTCCTGCGGTCGTAGCACTCCTGGATGGCGCTGTCGCTCCATAGACTCTTGATGGCGGCCGCTAACTTCGGCTCCAGTTCCTCCACCTTGTCCACCTCCACCTGCAGCACCGCGTCTGCATGGCCCTGCAGACACCAGTGGACCAGAGGGTTGAGAGGGTTCAGGTCAAACTAGAGCCTTTAGGACTGTTTTGGAGAGCCACCTCATAGGAGGAAAAAATATATCATGGGATGTGTAGAAAACATGTTGCTTTAATGTCAATTGAAAATGAACCGAAGCAAAGTTGCAACCAGAACCAGTGTCTTTGAAGCACCGCAGTATTTAGTTCTTCATTGAAATGGATTGTTCTGTTAACTGAATGAAATTCATTGGGTCTTCATAAGGTATATATTATTATGAAAGTTTTTCTTTTATGACAAACAGGGCAGACTGACTTTGATTCTTGGAGATGGACTGAAGGTCCTACATCAAAATCTTAACCAATGAACCTGAGGTGGAGAGTGGTGTGCACACAAGGATCTTCAGCCAAACAAGGAAAGGTTTCTGAGTGAAAAGTGAGTTTCCCCACTTGGCGTACCAGGTGGGTCCCTGCATACCAGGTGGGTCTCTGCGTACCTTGTTGCTGGAGTCAGAGAAGGAGAGGCAGAGCGTTTCCATGGCTCGGATCATGGTCTGCATGGACAGGTAGATGTTCTGGAAGACCAGCTTGGCGTAGCTCCTCTTGTCCTCGTCAGTGTAGCCTCCTCCATGGATGATCCTCATCTGTTTGATGAAGGTGCTCTTCCCGCTCTCTCCAGTACCTGCACAGACAGTCAGCTCACTTCAAGCCTCTTTGAGGGAAACTGCACCACACTTTCAGCATCATCCATCCAAGACTGAGGTTCAGCCATCAGGGTGTTTCTCATGGTGGTGGCCTTTCTGTGGTGGGGGCTCTTGCAACAGTGCTGCTTTAGCACATCGGGCGCAAAAAACACCAGCACACAATGTGATGAGTCAACATTCATGGTAAATTCATTCTCCACTGAGTCTCACAAGTTTTATGTTTTGGCTCATTCAGGATTTTACAGTTTGAGCTTTGGATGTTGTCATCTCCACTGCATGACGCTTCAACTATTTGCTTAACAAATGCATTTCTGACTGGAAGTTACGTGTGTGTGTGTGTGTGTGTGTGTGTGTGTGTGTGTGTGTGTGTGTGTGTGTGTGTGTGTGTGTGTGTGTGTGTGTGTTTGAGAGAGATATCCTGCTGCTGCAAGCAGCGAGCCTCCAGAGGTTCTGGTTTGCAGCCTGTTTTGCATGACTTTGTCAATCCTTGACTCTTTTCATCTTAGCAAACTCGGCTTATACAAATGGTCTGCATTTGAATGCACCTCTTTTACAAGTCAAGTTTCTTCTACGTGGATGAACTTTGGTTCAGGCGCTCTACAGGGCTCCTTCCTTGGCCCTTTATCAATATATTCTTCTTCTATACTTCTATGTTTTTATTTGAAGAGCTGAAAAAGACTTTGGACTCCATCAGCTTCATGAAGTTGTTCACACCTGGTCAAAACCAACCAGGTCATTCCCCTGGCTCTTCAATCCATGATTGTCCTCATCTATCCTTTACGACGGCCGTGCACACTCTTATTTTTACATGCCTCGTGCTTTTTAATTGGGCTGATCGGCAGCAACCTGATAGTCTGCCTCCAAAGAAACTTCTATGTTTGAGAGTAGCGGAGTTGAAAGTTTGGCTACCCTGTGGTTCTTGGTTTGGTTTGGATTTGCATGATGTTTGCATGAGGTGCGCCAGTAGCAGCTAGCTGCGGCTCTCCAAGCACACCGCTCCCTGGGGCTTGGGCCCGATCCTGGTCCAGCCCAGAACCCCGGTGTCCCAGAACCCAGGCTCCCGCCGGGTCCAGGTTCTGTTCTCTGAACCAGCTCCAGTCTGTCTGAAGACTGAGCACTAAAGCAAGAACGCTAGGAGACAGACACGTAGAAGACCTGATGCCAACCAATAAAAAGGCCATGAAGCCGTCCCTGGAAATACGACAACACAGTATTGTGAGTCTGTGGACTCGTCCAAGCAGAACCTCCATCCACTCGTTGACAAGAGATCAAGGTTTCTCCTTATTTGTCATTCAAGCTGTTTCTGTGTCCAGACACAAATGGGGGAAAACTCTGAGTTACTGCTGTGTGCTGCACCGCATCCAGAGAACACACACACACACACACACACACACACACACACACAGAGAGAGAGAGAGAGATAGGGAAACGGAGAAAGCAGCAGGAACGTTCTTCATCACAGAATATCTTGTATGTGGCAGCTAGAACGCATAAAACAAGCATTTTTTTTTCTTTTTTCTTTTTTTAAATTGCACGTTTTCATGGAGAGATTAACAAAAAGTTCTTTGGCCAGTTTATTTAAATGACTGATTCAGGCACGCGTTTCCTGTCAACTAACTGTTTCCCTGATGGAGGAAAGATCTGTGTGTGTGTGTGTGTGTGTGTGTGTGTGTGTGTGTGTGTGTGTGATGCCCACCCAGCAGCAGCAGCTTCAGCTCCCTGCGGGAGTCCCTCTTGTCTTTGCGCAGCTGCTTCTCGATCTCCTCGCTGATCCGCTGGTTCTCTCGGTCCTCTGCTGACACGCAGCAGCCAGCCATCGCTGCTCCGGTCCTGGCGGGGAGAACCTCCTCTGGGGCTGGAGGAACCTCCTCTCAGGGTGGGAGAACCTCCTGTGGAGCCAGTAGAACCTCCTCTGGCGCTCGAGAGCCTCCTCTGTCTGCTTTGCCGGGAGGGAGAAAAATACCTATTCCCTTCCTTCTTTCCTCCTGCTCCTCTTCTTCTCCACTTGTCGTCCCAGAGAGGAGAAGCTGCGGAACGCTTTCCACCGTTTCTTCTCCTTCACCTGGAGATGCGGTTCTATGATCTGGTTCAGTTAATTCTTCCCTTTATGACGCGCTGACCTCCCTGTGAAACGGCTCTGACCTGCGGTCTGTGTGGAGCCACTGGTTGAACGTTATCCAGCTGCTCCAGGAGGGCGGGGCGTGAGGGGGCGGGGCATCACCGGAACCCGAAGGAAGAGGAGTCAGGAAGTTCATCCATCCGGAGTTTGACTGTTTGTTTCCACTGTCAGAGGGACAGACCAGCAGGAATAGAGCTCGGCTGTGTTTATTATTATTATTATTATTATTATTATTATTATTAATAATAATATTATTATTATTATTATTATTATTATTATTATTGTTATACTCTAGGCTTCATTGAGCACTCCTTGACGTCTCTGCTGCCTTTGCCTTTACTGTAATGTCTTTTAACAGCCACTAGGGGGCAGATAGGCTGTTGAGTACAAAACCTTGTCCCCACATAGAGGGGCAACAATTTGCAAGTAAACAAATGTATATTCAAAAATTATATCATAAAACTTTGTACACGTAGATTATCAGGGTCATTTGTTCCTATTCTGATTGGATGGGGAGCAAAAGACAAGTAAAACAAAAGAAAAACAAGAAAAGTTGAGAAATGTTAGTAAAGGTGGAGGAGTACACACCCTAATATGTACTGTCTGCTATCAATAGTATTAATAATAAAACAATACCATTGAGACTGAAGGTTAATATCAGACTGCAGATTTCTTTCTATTTATATATAAAAGAAAAAACAATTCAACAGGTTACCTACTTACTATACTAAACTACAGTACGCTATACTATACTAAACTACGCTACGCTATACTACACTAAACTGCACTATATTATACTATGCCAATTAATTCCTTCTGCAGATTCTGCACTTGTGAAGCGAACCAGCGTTTCTCTGCTGAGACGCCAAAGTTTCAGAAAAACACAAATATTTCTTTACACCGGTGCTTAAAAAAAGGAAACCAATGCAACGTGTAAATAACGTATTTTCTTTTCTTCCAAAATTGAATTAGCCATTAGACATACGATACAATTACATAGATACATATTTTCAATACCGCACATTCAGTCTGCCAAAAAAAGTCATGATTACAAAGCCAACAGGGATGCTGCCATATATGTATATATATATATATATATATATATATATATATATATATATATATATATATATATATATATACATATATATATATATATACATATACATATATATATACATATATATATATATATATATACATATATATATATATATACATATATATATATATATATATATATATATGTGTATTTATATATATATATATATATATATGTACATATATATACATATATATATGTGTATTTATATATATATATATACATATATGTGTATTTATATATATATATATATATACATATATATATATGTGTATTTATATACATATATATATATATATATATACACATATATATATATATATATATATATATATATATATATATATATATATATATATATATATATATATGTATATATATATGTATGTAAAGAGAGAGAGAGATGTATGTACAATGATTATAGCATTCATAATTGCACTATGCCTCAATAAATGTAAATTACAGGCTTATGTTCTTGGGAATACTTCAAAACCAAACCAAAAACAAGACTTAAAGCAACGCTGGAATGAAATGGCTAGATCAGAAGAGCCAATCAGAACCAAGGGGGAGGGGCAGCTCACTTTGGTACAGGTTCACCAAACCCCCCCAACCCCAACAGGAGCAGCCAATCACACGTCTGCGTGTCTGCTCCGACATCCTGGCTCGCGAATGCCTCGCGATGCCTTCAGGTGCCGCACGGACAAAATTCCTGACTGTCCAACAGCCAATACAGGTGGGGGGGTATCTCGCCCACCTCTATGTGTGTGTGTGTGTGTGTGTGTGTGAGGGGGGGGGGGACTGGTGTGAGAATACTTTAGTGGCTGATAGTCACTCTGTGGGTAGTCTGCTGCTGGACTGGGTTTGGCATCAGCAATAAATACACCATCATATTATAAGTCGTCATCATCATCATCATCATCATCATCATCATCAGGGAAAAGCATCAGAGTGGCACCTCGCACCATCACACAGGAGCTTTGCAGTCTGTGGAAGAAAAACACCGTCTCACTTCTCCATCGGGTGCTGTGTGAGTTTGTGACACACACGCGCACGCACACACACACACACACACACACACACACACCCCACCCCCGTGGTTGGAGAGAAGGGGCGGGGTCTACTTCCATCTAGATGGCGCCAAAGTCAGTGCAATGTGACAATAGTGATTGAAATCAAATCAGCTTGAAAAAATTTAAACAAAATAATGAGGGGGAGAGAGAGAGAGAGAGAGAGGGGGAGAGAGAATCACAGTTTCTGCCATTCATCATTCTGTGAGGTGACGTCCTGCTGGCCAACAGTTTGAAACCTGCGATGCAGCTTCAGAATGTGTGTGTGAACGTTTTGTTTGTGAAAGAAAGAGTGAAAGAAAGAAAGAAAGAAAGCGTTTTCTTTCCACTGCTTTTAAAAAAAGGCAGAGGGGAGGGGCAACCTTGGCTCCGCCTCCGACCACGGAAAAAGAAAAACTCAAAGGAGCCCCTCAAACGTATAGTGCACAAACTGCTTTCATCCTGGCCCAACAACAAAATCAAACAAAGAAAAAGACGGAGAGAGAGAGAGTGCGAGGGAAAGGGAGAGAGAGACAGAGAGAGAGAGAGAGAGAGCGGGAGAGAGAGACAGAGAGAGAGCGAGGGAGAGCGAGAGATGAGTGAAGAGTTGCCGCTGAGCCTCCAGTCACTGCTCACTCTCTCCTCCATCACCTCCACCTCCTCACTGTCTCATCTGCTCCTTCAATAGCAAGAGAACATTGACTTCTGCAGGCCAACAGGCTAACACATAGCAAATAAATTAGTATTATGCAGCCATTAGACCCCCCCCCTCCTCCCCCTCCTCCCCTCACACCCACCCTCTGCAAGCCCCCGCAGTTTCCTTTGTGTGTGTGTGTGTGTGTGTGTGTGTGTGTGTGTGTGTGTGTGTGTGTGTGTGTGTGTGCGTGTGTGTGTGTTTGCATGTGACGTTTCTTCCTTTCTTTTTGTTTCACAGATTGTGTCAGTCAGTGAGATGGAGGTCCTGGTGGAGGTCCTGGTTCAGGTGGAGGCGGGGGCCCTGTTGGTGGTCTTGGTGGGGGTGGAGGTCCCAGTGGCGGTGGTGCCTACACCAGGTTGTACTCCTTCAGGTTGAGCTGCAGGATGGTGTCCTTGACGGCGGCGAAGACGAAGCGGATGTTCTCCGTGTCGGTGGCGCAGGTGAAGTGGGAGTAGATGATCTTGTCGCTGTCGGGGTTGAGGTCCACAAACATCTTGAGGATGAACTCACGGCCCGCCTGGGCGTCCCGCTGGGGGCCTGTGGAAGAGGAGGAGCAGGAGGAGGAGGAGGAGGTGGGGCAAGAAGAGAAGGAGGGGAATCATTTGGTTTTTGAGACTCAATCCTCTTTCTTCCTGTTGAGAAGCTTCAGCAGCCACTTTGGACCTGCTGCCGTCATGACATCATGTGTCCCAACTGAGCAGCTGAACTGGATTCAAGCAGAACATCTGTTTGGCACCAAGAGTCTTGGTTTTCTTCCAACTTTACAGCTGACAGTGATTGTTTAAAGTCAAGCTTTTTGTTTTTTCGCTGGCACTAACTAGCGGGTACTTTTCCATCAAGTGGCGCTGCTGCTTATTTTAAGTCATAAACGAGGGATAAGAAAAATGTTTCTAACATGATGAATGACAGATGTTTTTTTTCCAGAGCTCCAGGAGGGGAAGTCTGTCTTCCGCCACTCACCGTCGTACTCTGGGAAGTAGTCGACCAGGTGCGAGTACATGATCTTCTCCTCCAGCAGGTCCTTCTTGTTGAGGAAGAGGATGACCGAGGAGTTCTGGAACCAGGGGTACGTGATGATGGTCCTGAACAGAGCTTTGCTCTCCTCCATCCGGTTCTACACAGAGAGAGAGAGAGAGAGAGAGAGAGAGAGAGGGAGAAAAAACACAATGAGTGACCGTGTGTGTATGTGTGTGTGTGTGTGTGTGTGTGTGTGTGTGTGAGAGAGATGAACGGCAAGAGGCCATGCAAAGCAGCTGTCGGATCATTTCCAAGTGCTTTTCATGGAGGAAAGGAGAAAAAGAAAAGGTGGAGCAGTGCAGCCAGACAGAGGGAGAATAATCTCATCTCCATGACTTTTATTTTCCATTTATTTTTAAAAGAGCGCTAGTTGTTTGTGAAGCTGCTGCTGGTGTCCCCTCACCTCGTTGTCCGACTCCACCAGCACCTGGTCGTACTCGCTCAGCGCCACCAGGAACATGATGGACGTGACGTTCTCGAAGCAGTGGATCCACTTCCTCCTCTCCGACCTCTGACCCCCGACGTCCACCATCCTGCCGGAACAGAGAGAGAGAGAAAAAAAAAACAAACTGTGAGTGCTGGCAGAGAAACACTTCTCCACTCGACCGACCGCTTTTATTTCATTCACTGACTTCAAACAGAACAATGAGACACAAACATTCCCCACATGCTGATTGAAAGAGAGAATTATGATTGGATGATTAGAATAATCATCTTACATCATCTGCCACCCTTTACCCAAAGAAATACATTTAAGAGAGCTTAAAAAAAAACATCCACAACAACACAATAGATGTCAAAATATTTACAATAATATCAAATAATGCTAGGGGTACTGCCATGATGCATAGTGACTGCTCAGGTCACATTCCAATACAACGACAACTGATGCATCTTCATGATGGACTGATGAGTCTTGAATTCTCAGCAGTGAGTCCGTGAGGACTTGAGCGATGGGATTTAGTTCAGTTTAAATTTTATCTGGGTGTGTTGGCCTCACCTGAAGATGACACTCTGCAGGTCAAAGGGGTATTCGATGATGCCCGTGGTGGGGACTCGAACCCTCAGCACGTCCTGCTGCGTGGGGAGGTAGGCTGGCTCGGCAATACGGTCCAACGCATTTAGGTAACTGCAAAAACGCAAACACGCCAATGTGACCGTCGAAGAAAACGTTGCCCATTTCAGCACTGAGGGACATTTCTCTTGCGAGCGCAGACTCCGTGAGTGGAATTCTCCGTGGTGCTCTTCAGCACTGTTGTGTGAAGGCCTTGACTCACTACTTGGTGGAGTCGGACAGCTGGTACTCCCTCCTCCGGTCGTAGCACTCCTGGATCCCCGGGTCGTTCCACAGGCTCTTGATGGCGTCCACAAAGGGGTTCTCGAACATGCAGATCTTCTCCACGTCCACGTCCTTCACAATGTTGCCGTTGGCCTGGAGGTAGAAGAAGAAGAAGAAGAAGAAGAAGAAGAAGAAGAGAACTCAGACGTCTTTGCTGAACGGCGCCCAGCGGGGGGCCATATGTGGACCATGAAACTTTTTAATCGGACCCTTCAGTCGAACTTATATTAGTAGTCAGTCAGTTATAAAATATCTGTGTTTCCTCCATGTTTCCAGTGTTTTCAGAGTCATGTCAATAAAGAGCTAAACACCATGGGGCTTCAAAGACACTGATTTGGTTGCAACTTTGCTTTGGTTCATTTTCAATTGACATTAAAGCAACATGTTTTCTCTGGGCTACCTCTGGCACATTTTAGAACCGTCCAGTCCAAAGTTTGTCCACCTCTGGTCTAAAAACAAGCAGAGCTCCCGAAGAAAAAGGCCAAATCACTCACGGGTTGTGCAGACCTAATTATCACTTGGATTATTCCCTCAGTCGTGGATTCTATATCAGGATATTTCCTGACACCCCGAGGCTCAGCATGGACCTAATAGCTGAAGACAGAAATCCCACTGGGCCTATTAAGGGGAAAGTTCTGACGTCCCACTTTCAAATTAAAAGTCGTTGGCGACCCAAGAGAGGAGATTAAATGCGCCACCTGTAATATTATCAGACACGGCGACAGTCGCAATTTATAATCGGTATCAGGACATCAAGCTTGAAATGAACCAAGGCCAGTGAGTCAGTGAAGGAACGAGTCTCTTCTACTAGAAAAGTCATTTCCATGTGGGCGGGATGAGCTAGAAGCTTATTGCCGCTCCTGAAAGTATGAGAGTTGCACTGTTTGTCCAACAAATGAAGGTCCTGCAGAGGAAGAAACTGCAGCAGATACTTGGTAGATACTCGTTGGTCCATCCACTGGCTCTGTATTTGCACCATTTACTAGAACAGCCCAGAATAGACGGCTGCTCGGGGCTCAGAAAGCAGCGGGCAGTTTCATTTTCACTTTCCGTCAGAGTGAAACGAGAAGGTAAAAAAAAAAGAAAAAAACACTTCCCATTTCAGCTGCAGCGTTTGGCTATAACTCGACTGCAGGGACTCTGGGACACTGGTTAAGACTTCAGTAATTCAGCAGTTTCACAGAATATTCATCCAATATTCAATTTTTATCATCTCCTCAAGGCTTCAGGCACATTTGATGTTACACAAATGAAGGATGGTAGAAAATGGCATTATTATCTCTCTCTCTCTCTCTCTCTCTCTTTCTCCCCCCCCCCCCCCTTCTCTAGTTTTTTTAGTTACAAAAAGATCATTCAGTTTCATTCTCAATAAGGGTTAAGGAAGCGAGAGTTGTGATGGTGTGGCGATGCGAGTTGGTTCAGTCCCCGCGCTGAATCCACTGAGCTCACCAGAAAGGGAATTCCAATTTTCGGTTTAAAATGAACAAAATTACAACAAACCAAAAAAAAAACCCTCATCCCTAATTATTCTAATGTAATTAGCAGACACGAGATCAATCCTGAGCGGTACGCTGTGCACACCTGAGGCTGTGAGATCAACACAATCACTAGGATTGGAAAACAGGTGTTTTGCGCGGAAACGATCCCGCGGATTCTACTGACAGATCATCACTCCAGCGAGCTCGCGACTCGTGTGACAGAAATGAAACTCGCCAGACAGCTGTTTTTCTTTGAAGTTCAGCGTTTTACCCGAATCGCGCTGAACGGCAAAAGTTTCACACCTAGATTGAGTAAAGCGAAAACCACACTTGTGTGTGTGTGTGTGTGCGTGTGTCTGTGTGTGTGTGCGCACGAAAACAACACTTGAGCAAACACAAGTAGATGTAGCGGATTGCTGGGGTGCATTAAGGGCACAGGAAGTGTCAAAAAGCGACAGGAAGCCATTATGGATGGCTGTTCCAAGAAAGATAGACAGAATTCTAAAAATATACAAGGTCACTACGGCTGCCACTCGCTGTCCTTTCTCCTCGCTTTCCCCCAAATATCAAACTCTAGAAAGGTTCTAGAAACATTTTTGGGACAAAGTGTCGAGTGAATCGACCGCTCAAGATTTTGGGATTCATTCCACGGTTTGACCTTTTTTCGTCAAATGAGACTCAGTGGTTGAGACTCAGTGGTTGAGACTCACTTACAGTTTTTCGCAAAATAAAAGCCATATTTCTAAAATTTCGACAAAGTGCAATTGTAATTTGCAGGTGTTTCTATTGAATGACGTGAAGCGCAAAAGCCGTAATTCTACTAAAATCTCGAGATTTGCGAGATTTACAAGAATTACGTGTGCTTTTGTTTGCTGTTAAGAATGGTTGCTATATTTTTCTCTTTCATTACTTGCAAAAAATATTCTGTCTCCTCCTCCGTCCAAACTTAACGCGCCATTTGTAATATTTAGGTTTTGCGCAATTCTAGGAGTCATAGGAACGCTGTTTTAGACTCAGTGGTTGAGAGAAACGTCATCCTGACTTTAGCAGCTCAACAGTCAAAGTTGTGCATCGCTGCACTTCACATTTTTTTTCGTCCTCTCCCCAAAATTTAGAAGCCAACGAGTTACAAAATTGAGATTTATTTCTTTCATATTCTCCCATTTGAAGTTTGTTTCATGTTTTTTTCTTGTTTGTTTTTTTTTATCTGCTTTGTGTGCGTGCAACACAACACGTGGGTGGTATTAAAGTAAATCCATTTGCAATGGACAAAAAGTGATGACATAAAAAACAAACCAAAAAAAGACTATAAAAGACGGGTGACTAAATGTCCCAGGTACCTTGTTGTGCTCATATTTGTAGGGGATCTTGAGCGTCTCCATGGCTCGGATCATGGACTGCACGGCTGTGAAGATGTTCTGGTAGACCAGTTTGGTGAAACTCCTCTTGTCCTCCTCTGAGTAGCCGGCGCCGTGGATGATCCTCATCTGCTTGATGAACGTGCTCTTCCCGCTCTCTCCCGTGCCTGGACAGGTGGAGAGATAAGCAAACTAATTATTAATCAATTATTTTGGGCTGAAAAAAAGACACCGCTGATCGCAGCAGTAGGACGGGCGTTTTACCCAGTGTGACTCAGCAAGGACCCTGATGAACTTTAATGGAAAAAATAGAACAACCACCACTAAAACAAAACTAAAAATCCAGTTTATAAATGTTGAATACTCTGTATATTAGGTGTTTTATGAGTTTTTTAAGCACCAGCGGTGGTTTCAGTCTAGAGATATTCACCATCGACTGAATGACCCAGATCCTTGAGGTGTGATCATTAACTGGCTACATATTGCGGCAATGCCAAACAATGCCATACACTTTGACATCAGACTCACGGCTTTGTAGTGCGACGTTGCAGGGCTTTCGCGCTAAAATACAGTCGCAATGCTATTGAGCGGCATCGACGATGACTTTGCAACTCTGTATCGTGAAGAAAAAAACAATTGTTGCAACAAAATCACAAGCCTTTGACAACTGACAACACTTGACACTTTTTTGTTTTTGTTTTTGTTTCTTGCTGTTTCAGTTTCCTCCACCTCAATCTTGTCTTTGACAATTTTTCCTTCGTGTTTTGACCAGAGACGAAAAAAACGGCATTCGATCCTCGACGTCTTCGCTCTTTAGCGTTTGGACGCAGGGCCTGTAAAGTGCTGCCAGTAAAATTGGCCCGCTGATAAAGCGAGGTCATAAAGTTCGACTGTGAGAAGCTGGAAACATAAAACTCCATTTCACTCTCTGGGACTCGTTTCCTCCCTCTAGCGTTGGTCAGGTGCCAGATGTCCTGCCGATGCATCGCCATCGCTTTGGACCAGGGAGTTTCAAACTTAAGACCAGCGGAGTCAAACCCAAGCACTCAGTGGGGCCAAAACGTCAAACTGGGAAAAGGTCTCGGTCCAACATTGATATTTATTGAACAAAATCATCTTCCAGATGATTGGCTGATAACACATTTAAAAATAAAATAACAACAGTAAACCAATTAAGTCATACTAATAATGTCCTTCAATGAATGTCCTGTGCTGATTGAGCCCAGCAATCTGTGATGTGTTGTGTCAGCATTACATGCGCTGTATAACACCGTCCAAATTTGGCCTGCGGGCCAGAGTTTGACCCCTATGCGTTCGAGATTGAGATGGTGACGCCAACGTTACTGACTCAAAGGGAGGACGGCTGCAGGAGCTAAACCTGAAGGTCCTGACTCCAACACCTCCCCTGGGGTTCCACTCTTCAAACAACCCTTTCCCACATCACAGCAACAGTCAGTTGTGTTACAAATATTGACTAGCACGGCTGCAAAGTCAAGAGCGAGAAAAAGCCCTTTGAAAGCGGGCTGTGGTTGTTATGGTTTGCAGAAATGCACAAGAAACACAGTGAGCGCACCGTGGTGTAAAGTGGAGGGGGAAAGGGCTGAATCATGACTCTGTAACACGCTTCCATGTAACACACACACACACACACACGCAGAGTCGGCAGCAGTGCGCACACCCACTGACCTATACCCTTAGTCACATGTATAACATTACGTCCTGGCTTCCCTCTCCGGTCTGGTGAGCGGCCAGGAGCAGCGTCCCGTCCTCACACTGGTAGCGGTGAACAGACGAGGACGGTCTGGGTGCGAGGGAGCGACGGCTGGAGTTGTCTCTGCTGCACTCCACTGGACCTCCAGCACAACCCGCTGTTTCATCCCAATTGCAATCAACAACCTGAACTCTGAACACTGAGGGGCGGGTTATGCATGGCCTTTGTGTTGCTCTGCATGTGTTTCTGTCTGCATGCATAAATACGATGTGTTTAACCTCCACCATCCTGGCTGTGTGCTCATTAAAAGAATCAGAATCAGAATCTTGGCCGAGCCACACAACACTCCGACACCACCTCACCTCCAACTCCTCAATAACTTTGGCAGGAGGCAGTGCGCGAGAGTGCAAGAGAGACGTGCGCGGAATTCCTGTCGGCCCTGCACAGGCTCTGTTTGAAGAGTCTGGATGTCTTGAAACCTCTTTGTTTTAGATAATATAAACTCTGTTTGGAGCTACACGAGCCACACGAGTGCTGAGAGTCCACAACACAGTCCATGAGGGTCAGACGCGGCTTGAAAAGAGACGTTGCAGTACTCGTAGCAAAGCTGAGTTGTATTTTTGCGCAAACTGTGTTTCCACGTATTATTTTAAATGTAGGAGTTTTACCCAGTATGACACAGCAGGGACCCTGATGGACTACTTAAAAAAAAAAAAAAAAAAAAGCAGTTCATAAATGTTGAATTCTGTTTTATGGTGTTTTTTTAAGCACCAGCGGTGGTTTCAGTCTGGAGATATTCACTGAGCGACCCAGATCCTTGAGGTGATTATTAACTGGCTACATATTGCGACAATGCCAAACACTTCACCATCAGACTCATGGCTTTACACCTCTTTGTTCTAGATAATATTCTAGGTAATATAAACTCTGCTAGGAGCGACACGAGCCACTGCGTTGAGAGTCCACAACACAGTCCGTGAGGGTCAGACCTGGCTTGAAAAGAGACGTTACGGTACCAGTAGCAAAGATCCGAGTTTTATTTTTGCGATTATTTTAAAGGTCCTTGACTTGCATCTCTGGTTTAGTCACGTTTCAAACAAAACAAAATCAAATAAAATGATTTTATTGCATTTTATTATGATGGTTTAAAGAAGGAAGGTGACTGAGTTAAATCAGTGTGCGTATTTTAACAGTGACTGAGTCACTTGTGTCGGCTGCTTGACTTTTGGTTGGCACTGTGTTGCGACATCCTTCAAAATAGGAAGGGTGGGACTCACACACACCTCCGTCTACTCAGGTGAACGACTGCGCTCACCTCAGTCGGGTAGCGCTGAGGCAGACCACAAGTGGTGTTGCACAGGAGTTAATGACTTACAGCCCCTAAAAATAGACATGGTCCATTTTTCACAAATGGCCAAAGTGGAGTGGTGAGTAATCTCATAAACTTAAAATTAACTGTGCCTTTAGGTTTGAGAGTTTTACAGGCGTGGGGAGGTCTGAGTGTGGCACAGTTTGGGCCACATACTTGTTTGTTTGAAGCCCCTCTGAATTCAGCTGGTGGAAGACTATAGATAGATCGATAGATGGATGGATAGATAGATAGCAACTAACACTTCTATATTTTTTATGCAAGGCATATCTCATAACATCAAAAAAGCCTGACTCAAGACAGTGTTGTGTGCAAAAAAAAAAAACATTTAGGACAGCAGGGCCAAAGTGTGGTCATAATGAATACTTTCAAATTTACTGAACAGCAAAACCGCAAGTATGAGTAGGCAGCCTGCACAGGCCATTAGAGCCGGCTGAGTCACCTCTCCAAACAGTGCAGTGACCCAGGATTAACCTGGTGTTTGGGGCTGGTGCGAGAGGATCAGCATTACATCCACGGAGAGAGAGTTGGATCCGACTCTGAGACCCAGAAGCCAACTGAGTCGGAGACGGTGGCTTCTGCTCCACTCAAGGAGGGAATTAAAACCTGGTGCAGGTGTCACTGCTGCACTAGAGCCAGACTTTGCTCAACTTCAGGACTCTCCATAACTACGCACCAAGACAGAAATTCAGGTCAAAAATTAAACAAACAAAAAACTTGACTTTGGCAACAAGAAAGCTTTGAATCTCAAAGATCGAGTGTGGATTCAATCAGGTGAAACCGTGGAGTCGTGTTTGCAGAACTGATCTGTGCAGTCACTTTTGTTTTTCTCTTTCAAAAGAAAAGTCACTCCTGCAAGTGTTGAATTGATTCAGTGTGTTCCCTTTTCCACCAGCCCACAGTATTAGTTCTGTGTAGGTAACTTAAGTGTAGAATAAAAAGAGGACAAGCATTATGAACTGGGTCCCATGTTCTCATGAGGATTCCAACAAGGCCGTGCCACTTTTGTAATTGTGTGATTTGGAATCATTTGTGCAGTCGACGATGAGCCTGACCTCAATGCTAAACAAATAGAGGTCAGACGGATACAATATGAGGATATGCAGCCTGAAAGTACAAGGCAGTAATCACACAAATACACAGAGCAAGATGCCATGAGCTAAAACTGGCTTCAAAGAGCATGGCCATGTACTAGCTGATGCATCTTAAAGAAGAAAATGATAATAATAATAATAATAATAATAATAATAATAATAATAATAATAATAATAATAATAATAATAATAATGATGATAATAGTAAAGAGATACTTTAGCACTCTGTTCCATATTCCAGCTGCTGCATTGCGTGCATGCGGTACACATGCTGGTCTGAGGTTCACCCTTTCTCCTGTTAACAGCTGTTGTATTCATGAGCCGCAAAAAACATGAAGCACGATCGCACAAGTTTCCGCCAGTTGTCGAGTGTCGTCGCAGCCTCACAACACAGTGCCGCGCCGCGTGCATACCTACAGCTCCCCTAAACACCACAACAAGTCGCCGTCTAAATCCAGCCATTCATCCTTTCTGCAATTATCGCTCATTTCATTTTCAGCAGACGAGGGGACGGATTGTTCTCGACCGCACCATGAAATGGCTGATGGCGTGTGTTTTCAATCAGAATTGTTTCACAATTTTCAAAGCGCGGTCACTGAAGTGGAAAGTCTTTCTTGCTGTCTGTCTGAACAACTGGTGAAGGGTCTGCTGAGCTGAGTCCACACTTCCTTCAGTGGAGCAGCGCTGTCAATGAGGTTCAAGTGGTGGGAGACAGAAGTTTACTTGTTTGCTTCAGAGTATCGCTGATGTAGAATGAGAAAGAGATAAATACTGATTTTGTGGGATTTCAATGAGAAGATTGTCTTCGAGTCTCTGGGATGGAAATGTTTCTTATTTGCAATAGGTATTATTATAGTGCAACACTTAATAATAATAAAGCTTTAATCTAATCAGTGTGGTCATCTGTACAGTACTTAAACAATTGTACAGTGACAAACTGCGGACTGGCTGTATCAGCATGTCAGTTTAATCAGCAGCCAAAAACCTTCATTAATAATGACAGTTCGAGCTCTTTTGTTTGCTTTTAAAATAATAAGACTTGAATAATAGACAAAGATAGATGCAGAATATATGAGGTAACCAAGGTTTTTCCCCCCATTCTGTTGGCACGTAATGCAACATTTTGTTTCACTGTTTGCATGTTGACAAGTCAAAATGTTAAAAAAAAAAATAATCCACTCATCTTTGTTTGGATTTACATTCCCTCTTATGTGAAAATTACAAACACATATACTTTGTGATGATCTTGGTGTTATGACAGTATAGATATTGGTGTCTCAGTCTCTAGTTGTAGATATTGGAACTGAAAACCCAGCAATGTTTTTGATGAGATGCTGTGAGCTGTTCTAATAAATTACAACAGCGATTTCATTTCAATTTCATCTGTTCATGCCTGCGCAATGCTGAAAGAGATCAGTTTCATCTTGCTTTTGCCGGAGGGCCCCACATCACTGCTCTTCTCCTTTGGCAAACATCAATTCCCACACCACATTTCCTGAGTCACCTGATTTAGTCAACGTATATAATGTGTGACTCATTAGCTGGCTTTACACTGTTTGCGTGCCAGACAGCTCTTAAAGCCCATCTCTGCCTCTTGCGTCAACTCCTCCATTCTGCTGCTTGATGTGGATATTCTTGGTAGTTTGGCCTGAATGAGAAGAGTTAATCACGGCGCTTAACAGTCTGCAACGTCTCTGAGGATATTATTATTATTATTATTATTATTATTATTATTATTATTATTATTATTATTATTGTTATTATTATTATTATTATTATTATCAGATGCATGATATAGGTAGGATAGCATCTTAATAACGGACATTTCTTGTATGCTGATATTTCAAATTGCATACAGTTCTAAGTGTCATTATATAATAATGACAAAACTTGAGTTGTTTACTTGATTGTCATACACGTGTGAACCTTAAACCTGGTTGTGAGTCGATTCACACTGATATGTGTGTCTGTGCGTAGATTTGTCGGATGAACTCCGTTCCTGATGATGGAAACGGTTTGAATGTCTGGGTTTCAACTTTAAAGAGAAGTGTTTTAGCTCGTATATGTCATAGGCCCTGGTCTAAAAATAGAAGGCAGATAATTCCAACATGAACTTTGACAGAATATCAATCACATGGCGCTCATGTTTCCTGTTCTTACTCCCATTAGCCTTGTAACGAGAGAAATTGTCCAGGCGTCTTCTAATCTACCACACAGCAGAGACAATCTACAGTGGCTCAAACATATATTGCTAACCGCCTGACTTGTTCGCAAGTCATAATGACAGTAGCAAGAAATCATAGGATTCTTTTAACCATTTTATCATAAATTCATGTATCACCTTTTGCATCCACTCAAACAGCCATAACAACCAGGTACACTTTCTTTGTATCTCCCACAGCTAAATACAGTAAACCCACATTACTTTCATGTCTTTTCTATCAGCCATCAAACGGACTCTTTGAACAGAAACTGAATAGCGTCTTGTGAGTCGTACGGTGAGTGTGAACTTCGTCCCTCCTTTGCTATTTGTGTGTTTGCATAACAGACGAACTGTTGGGTATTAATAGAGATTAGAGGGAAACAACAATACTATTAGTTGTCTATAGTTAACTGCTCGTTCTACAAAGTTTAGCATTCTGTACTAACAAGACGACGGGTGGGAAACTGTTGAACATCTTTTAAAAGCGGCAACCCAAAAGGCAAGCACAAGCGAGCCCTCCGCGTTGAAGTGTAGACCCTATGATTGGATTTCAATGCTCGGTTTGCTTTACCACAATCTTCTGTTGTGTGCATTCTCTCGGGGGAACAGGCGAAAGAAGGCTGGACCGGGAAGAAACGTCTCTGGCACCGCGGATATAGCAGCTAATGGGATTTTTCACTCACTTGCAAGACGACGTGAGTATTAGATTTGTTTTCCTCAAGTTTCTCCAACATGGCTGAGACTTTAAAACGGGGACTGCGACCCCAAACTTTCTGCTTTCCCCAAAACACACTGACCACAGTGTCAGCTGTCTAGCTTACATGCCTTCCAATGGGCTTCAAGACATCTAGGATACAATGATTGTCAGGGTTAGTCTGCGATAACCTGTATGACTGTCTTACTTCCGATAAAGAAAAGAAAAGAAAAAAAAAGCTTGACTTCGGCCCCGCTGGCATTTAACACAGCAGCGTGACGGGGCCCTGGGAGGCCTGGGAAGTGGCTGGTGGTGAGGTCGAAAGGTAAGTGCAAACCCACTTGTGCTGATTTGTTTCCTCGAGTGTGTCGCAGTTATTCAAATCAGCAGCAGAGTGTTTTTCTCTCTGTGGTTTTTACTACCCCAAGCCCTGAAAACAGCCCGGGCTGGGCAACATGTTCACCTCCCTCTGCTGCTGACCTGCCCAATCTGTGCACCCAACTCCAGCAAGCAGACCCCACCAACACCACCACCACCACCGACACCAACACCACAACCCCAACTTCTCTCAGGTGGAGGAATCCAATTAGCATGGTCACCCACCCACCCCCCGCCTACCAAACCCTCCCCTCGCTGTGTCGGTGGAGGCATTTCAACGCCTTCAGCACCTCCAGCGGTTGGTGGCCGTCGATCTTACCGAGAAGCAACAGTTTCAGCTCCCGCCGCGCGTCCCTCTTATCCCGGCGGAGCTGCCGCTCGATCTCGTCGTTGATCCGCCGAGCTTCTTTCGCCTCCTCGCTGAGGCAACACGCCATTATGGATTCCAGGGTCATTCTGTCTCCGTTATACCAAAATAAACCACACCTTTTTTCCCTTTTCTCTCCGTCTCTCTCTCTCTCTCTCTCTCTCGCCCCCCTTGTTGTTCGCTCCCTCCTTCACTGGTTCATTCAGATGTCGAAACGAGTCTCGCTGGGGAGGAAAAACCAAAACCAAACAAAAGAGAAGCGAGGCCTGTTGGAAGGCAGAAACCTCCTCACGCAGGCCTGCTGCGAGCGGAGAAACGGCGCGTGGTCGCCGTTGTTGTGGCGGCTCTGTGCGGCGCACAGATTGTGGCTGCGAAACGGAGCAAAACTGGATATTTGAGGAAATTATTGCTCCCCCGCCTCCTCCTCCTCCTCGTCGTCGTCTCCACGCTTTCCAATCGCTTCCCGGGGCCTCCAAAAATAAAATAAAAAATAAAATAAAATAAAAAAGCAGCTCGAGACGAATCTCAGTCCGATCTTAATTGGTGTAATCTGCTTTTCCTTCTCAATACGATCAACAGATCATTTTAAGACATCCGCCGCGCTGCTCCCTGTGATCTCGTTAAGCGTTGCCATCCGTGAGCGGCCAGCTCCGGTGTCTCTCCCTCTTGTCCTCCGAGTCTACGACGCTGTTATTCTCCCTCCGAATGGCCGAGAAATCCCCCTATGCTCGACCTATGCTCCGTGGGTGTGGGCGCCACATGAGTGGAGGCTGTCGGCTTGATTTCCCAATGGCTCCACTGCCGGGCGTGGTAAAGCAGAATATGGCGGACTTTCACTCCAATCCGCTAGACTGGGATACAGTACAGTTATCTCTCTCCGTCTGCTCAAAAAAAGCCCCACATTACAGCGCATTTCAGTCCCGAAGGAAGCTGCCGCTGCCGCCGCCGCCGAGCACAAATCTCCCCGGGTTCAGCTGCTCACGGGGCGGGTCGCTGATTCCACGATCGCCGAGCGGCGAGAAGGAGGGGGAGAATGAAGAAGGGATCGGGGCGCCGCCGTGTTCTCCTCGGCCAGTCTTCTAGCCCCCAATTCCTCATGTATTTTTATGACACACAAGGCCGTCCAATCCTCCGCCGAGCGGGCTGACGTCGGCCTCTGGGTGGGAGTGTCACGTCAAACAAACGCCACACAAGTATTTATACCCGCAACCTGTGGAATAAATGTTTATGAATGGAGGGAGCCGTGGGCTCTGATTTCTGCGGGCATGCGTGGGTAAAAAAAAAAAAAAAGAGAGAGATGAATTCCACTTCATTTCGCCTTTTGTGAAGCTAAGGGAGTCAACCCGGCCTCCTCATCTGCAGTATTTGCCAATATGTAAGACAAAATTCTGAATTTATTTCTTATAAACGTCTTATTTATTTGAGAAAATACGTGTTCTGATTTCACATTGTCTTTCACACTCACCAACTATTTTTTTTTTTTTTTTATCAACATGCACATGTATTAGAATTGAACCAATCTTTCAGCAAACTGCTTGCATACCTAAACACATTTCTTTAATTACTCAAACCCACTTGTAAAACTGACCCTAATTTCCTTTTCCTTCATAAGATCGCCAAACTCCAGATGCTACACATGCCTAAATTGAAAGTAGTAATTTATTGCATAACAAAATAGCTTCTGGTCATTTACAGTGTTTCGGATGGCACCATGAAACTAAGAGAGAAAGCAAATGAGTAAAACGGCACAGTTATGCTTGAGCGGGTGATGCGAAATGAATTGGCATCATAAAGCCTAAATCAGAGTGGACTACTTTTATTTGCCCAGTATTAAAGGGATACAATGCATTAAACATCTAAAAAAAAAACGATGTAGATGCTCGTAAATGCTTTTAAATTTATACTGTTCCAAATCCTTACAATGACAATGGTACAAACTGAAGCTCACTGTTTTTACTCAGGCATATGTGAGACAAAGCTTTTGTGTTGATATCCAGACTTTTTGTGTTTAACTGCACTCATTATCTCTTCCATCAATTAGCTACAAACAAAGTTAGAATTAGGGTCATCTCACATAGGTATTGAGTAGTGTGGATTGTAACCCAACTAAGTGGCCTATTTAGACCATTTTAAATTGGAGCATCCCAGTGATTGCCTAAATCCATGAAGTGCCTTCACTTAAAATGGGGACATGCAAACAAAATCACTCTAATGTTGACAAAGAAATATTCACCCAGCACACAAAAAACATTCATTCATTCGTTCGTCTTCCATACCGACTTATTCCCGAGCTCAGGGTCACGGGGGTCTGCTGGAGCCTATCCCAGCTGTCATAGGGCGAAGGCAGGGTACACCCTGGACAAGTCACCAGTTCATCGCAGGGCCACATAGAGACAAACAACCATTCACACTCACATGCACACCTACAGACAATTTAGAGTATTCAATTGACGCAGACACAGGGAGAACATGCAAACTCCACACAGAAAGGTCCCAGGCCCGGAATTGTACCCACAACCTTCTTGCTGCGAGGCGGCAGCGCTAACCACTGCGCCACCGTGTCGCCCCACACAAAAACCATACAGCAAAAATAAAAGAGAAAAACTCTAATGTGGTAGTGGTTAGATTAATGATGACTGTCTTGGGATCTGTCGGAATCTGTCCCAGATTTCCAGCTTGGGGAGCTGATCTGTGGTTAAAATGAAGGTCTAACACGCAGGCTCTCTAGAGGGCCGTCCAGCCACAGGTTTTAACCTGCCCTGAATTCTGTAGTATATTCAAAATTCACTGTAAATAATCCACAAATAAATCCATATATTTTCGGTAAAACTAATAATATAACACATTTACTCTCTTCTTACTAATACGTGAAATCAAGCACATAGAGTGCAACATAATATAGGATCAAATGATCAAATCAAATAATAAAGATAAGAACATTTAATAAAAACAAAAGGAACAATTTGTTTAAGTATCTGTTTTAACAGAATGAAACCAGCATCACATTCTCATTGAGGATGTTGAGAATGTTGTGAAACCCTGGATGACTGTGTTCCTTTGCTCTCCAGACACCCTGCCCCCAACTAGACTCCGCTAATTAGTGCCAGCTGTTTCGTGGTACTTTAATTAGCCTATTTGTGTGTTTTGTGAAGGAAAGCATTATGAATGCGTAGTTACAGCACCCATCAACTGATACTGCGTCGGGTCTTTTACACAGGAGGTCCTTCTAACGGGAATCGTTTTCTTTCATATACTGGTATGTCAACATACTGTCTTTAATACATATAGAATATGTAAAAATGTAAACCTATGAATCGATGGACACCACCGCGGCTTGAAACTGGAGAACAAGACACACGACTTTTATTTTGTCGAGAGGCGGAAAGACTTTCGTGCATTTCCGGTTCCTCGTCACATGACCTCTTCTTCGCCTAGAAACGAGAAAGCGTCGCTACCTCCGCGGTGGGTCGCTACGGCGAGCGGGATGGGCCCACGCCCACGGAAGACACTCTGGTGCATACTCCGCTGCTGAAGGGACAACTTTCTTGTCATGGAGAAACGCAGGAGAGTCGCCTTGGCCGCCACAACGACCACTTTGCCATGTTGTTGTTCACCTTTTGGCGCTGTTAACAGCTCGGTCCAGCTTCGGCATGGCAAATACAGCTAGCAGGCTAAGGCGATAGCCGCACTTGCCTCAGCAGCAGAACGCCAGCGTCAAAGTGGTAAGGAAAAAAAAAACAACTTATATTTCTCGGTTCATTAGCAACGCACTAATTTTCATCATTAGTGAGTTGGGTTAACGGACTTTTGTGACCCGGTGTCATTGCGTAAGGATGGGCAGCGCAGTTCATAGGTGTTTTCCACTCACTACGTTAATTCCTTGTGACAGTAATGATGCGGCGGTAATAGGATTTCAGTCGCTCTCCTTCCTGCCTATTGTACGCCAGGATAACGAGGGGTGGAGCTTAGTCAAATCGTGTATGTGTGTGTGAGAGAGAGAGAGGGAGAGAGAGAGGGAGAGAGAGAGAGAGAGAGAGAGAGAGAGAGAGAGAGAGAGAGAGAGAGAGAGAGAGAGAGAGAGATCGATCTCTCACTTGGACTCATCCATGTCTTCCTTCTGCAAGATATTATACTGTAAGATACTGTATTTTTATACTTTATAGCCTAGATGCATAAAGTTCACATACATTTAGAATATTTTGAACAGCAATTGGTAGTGTGAGTGTATCTCCAACTGTTTGAACGATTAGTGTGAGTGAGTGACGGTTTCAGTGTGAGTGCAGAGGATCTGGCGTGCGTGCGGCCACAGTATTGACAGAGCGTTTATATGTGTGTCAGTGTGGATGCAGGTTTGCAGCAGACATGGGGAAGCTACAGAGCAAGTTTCGCAAGAGGTCTGACCTGTACAGGTGAGATGGCACAGACACTTTATGTGTCCATGTACATTTTCTGTCATGTCCAAGTTCCAAAAATTATCAAAGTTTTATCAGGGGGGGAATAGCGTGGAATACATGCATTACCTGGACACTTTTAGGGCATTGATTTTATATATTTGCTACAGTCCGTTACCTACATCGGTATTGACTCTGCTTTATTTAAAAGTTGCACTGTATATTTGTCTGCGTTCAGGGAGTCTCAGGGGGAGAAGGCAGACGGCACCTTCGACAGTCAGGTGGTGCAATATGAACCTGCCCATCAAGGGTCCGTAAACACCGTGACCAACCTCAGCCCAGACCTGTGTGTTTCTGGTGGGAGCGACCAGGTACATCACTCGGACATATCACAACCAAACGAGGAAGATTATGGAGCAAGTTTATTTATGCGGTTGCTGGAGAAATTTGGAGTGTGTAGTAAACACCGTGTGTGTTCGTCTGTGTGTGTAGGCCGTGGTGGTGTATGACTGGAAACAAGGGCGGATGTGTCAGTCCTTCCAGGGTCACAGCCGAGAGGTCACCAAGGTAAAGTCAATACTGCGTGTGCAGCTACTGATAAAGATGTGACGCCTTGTGAAGCTGTCACACATTTCTCACACACACACACACACACACACACACACACACACACACACACACACACACACACACGCACACTCGCACACTCGCCAACACGCACACACAGCATGTATCTGTTCATAACTCCCCCCCCCTGTTTGGTTTCTCCCTGCGCCTGGCTGCCAGGTGGTGTGTTATCCCGGCAGCACATGGATCTTTAGCGCCTCGCGGGACAAGACTGTTCTCATGTGGGACCTGAACCAGGGCGATGAACCCATTCAGGAATTCTGTGGCCACGAGTTAGTTGTCAATGGACTGGCTGTCAGCCCTGGTACGCTCCAAAATCTGTCATGATGTTTCAATATGGTTAAAAAAAATCCACTTTTCAATCCACATTTATTATTTTACCACCACAGTAAATATGTATGTGTTTAATGGTATTTATTTTGAAGTGGTGGAAGTGCACTGAGCATGCAGACGTGTTGTTGTGCCTTGCAGAAGGCAGAAAGCTGTGCACCGGTTCGCGAGACAACTGGATGTGCTTGTGGGATATTGAGTCTGCAAAATGTGAACAGAGACACAATATCTCCAGAAACTTGGTGAGAACAACCACACACAGCCTTGTGGTGCCCAGCGTGCCACCGCCTCACCTGACTGTGCTTCAATGCCTTATTTCTTTTTTCATTTACATAATTTTCTATCTTTTTTTGCTCTATACCTTTGCTGTAATTATGCAAATTTCCCTACTGTGGGATTAATAAAGGCGTTCTATTCTATTCATTTTCAGGTGACCCATGTGTGTTGGGTGCCGAGCAGCTCCTCTGTGGTCCAGACCTCTGAGGATAAGACCATACGGTAGACACAGATTTATCTCACGCAGCTGTATTGACACGTCACAGTAAACTATTTGCACAATAATAGTGTGAGGCTGCTTCACCAAAGTCACACATGAAAAACAATTGGTTCAAGTCACATTGATGTGGTGGTTTCAGGGTGTGGGACAGCCGGGCTTGGCAGGTGACCAACACTTTCCCAGCCAAGCAGTACATCCAGACCCACTGCCACGTTTCTCCAAACGGCAACTACTTGGTGTCCAGCAGCAACGGCTTCGGGGGGCAGGGCTGCGAGGCCACGGTGAGATCATGCTGGGGTTCAGGCTACTGGGGCAACACCTGGATCAATGGTGTGGTGTGTTCATGTTGTCCTCCTGAGAACTAGAAGGCCACTCATTAATTATCTTTCCGGTCAAACAAACAAAAGGACAAGACGTCATATTTACCAGTTAAAAAAAACCCCAACCTTGTTGGCCCAACAGCTGGTAAATGACAGTCCCCTCCCCCAGTTTGTCATTTCTGTTCTTTTTTAGGAGTAACAGGAACCAAATACAATACGTACACTGCAAATCATAGAAAAGTTTATTTTTTTAAATTGTATTTTATTTTGTAAATCCCTTCAAAAAAAAATATAAATCTACATTTAATTGCATTTTTAGCTGTTCCTTTCAGTATTGAGTGTCGACATTAACTATCTTAAACAGGAGATCTTTTCCCTCGGTGTCTGACATTCATTTCCTTCAAGTTCTTGGACCCTTTGGGTTCTGTAGAACTCTCTAACGAGCTCCGCAGTACATGCGTGTTCCTCCGACATGCACGGCTCCTGACTCTTGAGTGTGCTTGTGTCTGTCCGTCTGTTTTCGGTCAGCTCTGGGATCTGCGTCAGCCTGGCTGCAAAGTGGTGGAGTACAGGGGCCACATTCAGACCACGGCATCCTGCGTGTTCCTCCCGGCGCCTCCTGGTGGCGCCGCTCAGGTGGCGACGTCCTCCCACGACAGCACCATCAAAATTTGGGATCAAAACACAGCAGGTATTAAAATAGAACCATAATTCACCCCCGATTGGGATCATATGATCATGCTGCTGATCCACCTGTGACTCTCTGGTCTGCAGCGTGTTTAGCCACGCTGTCTGTAGATGGCGCCGGCCCGCTGGTCTCTCTGTCTCCCTGCGACTCCGCGAATCTGCTGTGCGCCAGCTTCAACTCCGGACTTCACCACATTGAAGTGGGCCAAGCGTCAAACCAAGCTCAGGGTTCTGGGGCCGCTTCGGGCCTGGAGATGAACGTTGTGGCACACTTCTGAAGGAGGAAGAGAAGAAGAAGAGGAAGATTCCCTCGACCTTTGACCTGTGAACATGTGAGTCAGACAGCAACTTCACTGGATGTAGACACTGCATGTGTTAAACAGACTGGTATCCAGTGGCCAATTCTTCTGGTGGTTGTGAGGCGGGGGGACGAGAGCGCACTTTCCATCCAGCAGGAGGCGCCCTTCTCTCAGACTGGTCTGCGAACCACATTGCTGATGAGCTTTTGTTTTGTTTCCGAGGCAAAAAACAGAAAAGAAAAAAAACAAAGACTGGATTTACAGGCTGCTGATTGAAGTGGAGAAAATGAAGAGAGAGATACATGCACACTTTAGGTTGTGTTTATTTTCTTCTGCACGTGTTTGGAAGATAATACATCCCACACAGTCTGCACAGCCTACAGGAGAGATTTAGAGTTTTTTTTTTAGATAGCAGTGGAAGTGGAAGCCAAGTAGATTTCCAGAAGAGATGGCACTCGTTTTAGTTTAGAGGTTGAGCACCTTGTCAATATGGTTTTGAAAGTTATTTTCTTCACAACCAGCGCCGACCTGCCACTGCACACAACCCAGCAAGAATCACAGCAGTAATAACTTGCACAGAATTAAATCCTCTAGAGCTTCACAAATTTCTTTCGAGCATATTGGTTTTCTTTCTTAAAGGAAAAATGAGTGATGAACCCAATGTCAGTTTTGCAGGGAACCAGGTAGAAATCCTGCACTGTTTAAAAAAGAAACACACCTTTCAAAACCATACTGGAAATCAGTTAAATTTAGATGTTTCATTGTACATTTGTGACTTGCAGATAAATATCTTTATGAATGGAAACTCAACACAATGGAAACCTGCAGTTTTGAATGTATTGTAAAGTCAAGTGTTTTACCGCAAGAATCCATACTGTGGCTGGTAAGAAGTATTTCATTGCAAAGAGGCTTTTCGTCATGGTGTCAGATTTTCCTTTTTGCTCTGAATTACTTTTTGGTGCTGATTTCAATATGTGAAAAATTTGGAAATGACTGTAAAATATTGTTTTTTTTCTATATATATATATTTTTGGTAGAATGATCTTGTATTGCAAATGCACAACAAAATATAACAGAAATATCTACTATGACTCGAGCACATATTTAATTCATTGTTGTTTCTGTATGGTGGAGACTCCAAACAGAAATGTATGCTTAGTGAGCCTTATTAGACATGAACATTCATAGCTGCGTAACATCAACTTTAGACTCAGTTTCATTTCATCATACTGTAAAGAGCTGTCTTACCCTTTTTTTTTTTAATGAATAATGGTAATGTGGTGAATCACATACATGTTTTAGTTTGTGTCAGTATGGGTGGAAGACCTCTTCTTGAATAAGGGTTAGGACTACAATACACTGTGATCTTAACATGAAGTTGGCAGTATACTCTGACAATTAGATGCCACTAAATCTGGCACACTTGGCCAGTTCAAACAATTTTCATCTTTGATGGAGAATAAAAGCCTTTTAGTCGTGAGCAGATTCAAATGGCAACATTTTAATAATGAAAAAAACAAAATCAACTTCTACTCTTTGTTCAACGGAATCAAATAATTGCCTTAAATTAAAAAAACAAACAAAAATTGGCACAACTTGTACAAAGCAGGCTACAAACACATTATGGGAATAATTACAGTGAATGAATGGAATGAAGAGTCGTTTAAGAGTTGAGAGAATAAAATAAAAACGAAGAAAAAGCAGCATTGAAGTGTGAAAGGCTTCGCTGTGGAACAACGTGATGCCGGAGCAGGCGAGAAGCTTTCAAGATTCAATCACTCTAAAAGACACTCAATAAATTCAACACAATAAGAAATGACAATCTGATCATTATACAACAACTTGAGCATTTCTTCCATGACACACACAATGTACCCCCCCAATAATCAGACACCTTCATATATACGTTTCACTGGCTACACACTGCCACCACAGACAACAAGACACCAGCACACAAAACCCTTCAAGTCTGTGTCAAGTCGCAGTCTTGGAGCTTCCAACTAAGAATGGCATTAGAATGTATAAAACAACACAAAACTTAGCAGGACCTTCAGTGATAATTTAGTCTATGCAGATGAGTTCTCAGTGCAAACATAGGCTGTAAAAAATGATGCAGTGACGTATGAGTCAATATCATAAAAACCCCTAAAACACCACATGGCACCTTGATGAGAGGGAACTCTGCTGCGGTCAGGCAACAACATGTACACAGAATAACACACATCATTTATAGGCATTAAAAATATGGCATGCAATAAAGGTTCTTCTATGGGCTAATTAGGCTGGAAAAGAGCAATCAGACGTGTTTTTGAGCAGAGAGATTATACATTTCCAGGGAACTAACTTGAGTACCGAGAATCCATGTGTGTTTATCTGCACTTTATGTTTCTATGCATAGTGTTGGATCAGATGAGGTGGCCAAACACTAACTGATGCAGAGGAGCAGGAGAAGTTCAACTAGTTTCTTTGGCTTCAGTAGTATTAGTGTCCATTATTCTGACTTATGCACCTTTGGGTTTTTCTTTTAAATCCTTTCCATGCCACTGAGAGTGAACGTGACAATAGCTTGAGATTCTGCACCGTGGTGCTGAACACTGGGGAGCCTGATGGGAAGCCCCGCTGTCATCAAATAGGACAAATGGGTCATCAAAGAATTCTAGTTACAACAAGACTTAAACATGATCTTCAGCTGCAGTGATGCACTCGTAAGCCTGTCCACATCGACTGTTATCAAACTATTGCATTAATCAGGCTGGTCGACGATGCACATCACTCCTTTTTTTTTTTTGTTTTAATGTAGGTGGGCCATACAGGACCATAGTTACAGTGTAATCACAATTAGAAATTGATCCTAATGAACTACTTAGAAAAGACACACAAAAAGAAACTGATATACAGGTATCTATATTTGCGCTAAGCTAATGTTGTCTGGGTTTGTCTATTCAAATTCCGCCATGAAACGTGACCATTATTGAGAGATTTAAAACGACCTATCAGACAGTTGAAGGACTTAAAGTGATGCGATTTGAATCCCCTAGAAATCTCATCCAGCTCTGTGGACGTTAGTTGTTTCCTGAGATATCGCTGCCAGCCTCATGTTCCTCCTCACTGGATGCTGGCTTCAGTACAATACTGTTCCACTTCGCATCCGTTGAACACGCATAAACTGATGCATTTACAAACACATTCATATTTTCACCCTCCGCGACGCAAACGCAAAAGAAAGTACCACAATCGCAACACATAGACTTTTTGAAAACACAAAGCATATCTACACGATTGGAACAGTTTGGATGGAATATTGAATAAATAAAAATTATTATTAGCTATCTAACTTTTATAGAATTAAAATATAGTATGTTGGTCCCGTGCAGACGAGCTTAGGACAAACTCACTGTGGACAAGGATTAGCATTTGATTTTTAACCCACCCACCCAGAAAGTCAAGCCCACAGCTCAAGATGTAGACCTGGGGAAGTGTTTGAAAAGCAGACACCTCCCGAACGTCCACAAAGCAGAAAGAAAAACTTGTGTAGGTACAAAAGAAAAAGACAAATGCTGTTTGGTTGATGTGCAGCAGCTCCAGGTGAAGTGTCCACACCAGTGAGGAGGTTTGGGGTATTCTAGAACTAAAAGTCACTGAGCTCTTAAAATGCTGCCTTCAAGATCTAGTGTTTTTTTTCCCAATCTGACAAAAGTTGTAAATATCAGTAATAAAGCTGCAGTTCTGAAGAGGAAACTGTATTCTGACATCAGCTGCAGCTGCCCCCCCCCCCTCTCTCTTGCAGCCACCTACTGATCACATGGGCGCTCCAGGCCGTCAATGACGCGGCTCAGCCTGATATTGAGTAGCCTGACCTGGGTGTCCAGGTGGTCAATCTTCTCCTCCAGGGACCCCGCCCCACCACCACGGCGCCAGTACGCCCCCACAGGTCCAGTCATGAAATACACGGCCATGATGAAGCACAGCGGCAGCACGGCGCGTTCAGGGTCTCCCTCAAACTTCTGCAGGATGTAAAGGCAGGACAGGGCGAAGAGCGTGACCCGCGCCAGCCAGAAGAAGCGGCCAAAGACGGCGTGCAGCAGGTAAAAGAAGCCGCCCAGGAACATGGAGAGGAACCAATAGGCCACCAGCACCGCGGCGACCAGGAGCAGCGCTCGGGCTGGAGAGTTGGTGAGTGATGTGGGGCTGAAGTAGTGGCTCAGGTTGGACGCTATGGAAAGAAAGAACAACAACAATAAAGTATTCAAGTGAATGAAAGAACATTCTATTTCAAAAATCGTGCTTTGATCAGAGAATGTGTTCAATTCTTTTTAAAAGCACAATGTAATGTGAACTTACAGTCAATGCCCATCACATCCAGCAGGTCAGTCCAGATCTTCCACAGAGTGTCGATAAAAGAGTCCACTCCATGGACAAAGCGCTCTGTTGTTTTGGAGAAAAACTGGAGAGGCAAAACACTTTGATCGTCATTGTAGTGCATTAAAAAGAATTCGGAATTAACAAGCAGTACAAACTAAATGAGGAAGTCCCAATTCACTGTTGTAATATTTATTGAATGGTTTTATAAATTCTGCCCGCTTTAACCACCTACAGGCGGCGTTTAAATGACTTTCAATGACTTGAAAATAACGGTCACGATCAACGACCTAAATAGTGCACTTCCGCTGATGGCGAGCAACGGAAACGCATTTTCTCAGCTCTGTCGTAACCGGAAGTGGACGTTTGAGCGGCGGACCGCTGCGGCTCACTGGCGTTATTCAATCATGCTCCGTTGAATGACAGGGCGATAAATTGATCTATTTAATCCCAAACGCACGCACACACGTCATCAAATTATTTTAGGGTGCTGCGGTGACAGAAAACACGACCTAGTGTGAAATAAAGCAGAGCACACAGCTAGGCTAACGCTCCAAAATGGCATCCGTGTATGCGCTAAACAGGCCCAGCATTGCTGCTGCTGCTGCTGCTCCACCACCACCACCACTCGGCCTGGTGGTGGAGGTTCAAACACTCGACTAATCAACATAAAAACCCGCCAACCTTGTACGTCCCCCTCATGTTGTCCTCTCCGAAGACGCTGCTCAGGGTCTGGTAGACGCCGTTGGCCGCTCGCCGGAAGCTGTTCTGGTTGCTGCTTCTGCTTCGCGCCGCCTCGCCACTGCACATCAAAGATGCGGAGAGCGCCAAGAAGAGCAGCAACACCTGGAATCCTCGCATGGTGGAGAAGGTTCAAAGACGGAGGAATAAGGGACGTGGTCCGGTCCAAGGGATGGCTGAGTGCTGTGCTGTGGAGCGGCACCTTGCTGCTGCTGCTGCTGCTGGATGACAGGCGGCTGCTGCTGTTGGCGATAACTGTGTGTTGCCTTCATTGCGGTCCGATTTTCATTTTCCACATTTGACCGAGGCCACTTAACAGTTTTACCTTTTAAGAATTGAATCCCTTTAATTGAAATGACACAGATGAATTATTGGGACGTCGTGGTGTTGACTAAATCAAATCAATGTCTTAATTTAAATGAATATTTATTAATAGTGTTCTTGTAAATGTTCTCAGTTAACGCGATTTGGTTTGTCTTTACAATTTACGGAAAAAAAATTACCGAACCTTATTCATTGCAGAACAAAAATATATATTTTTCCACATAGGTTAGTTTATAACGCCTTATAATGAAATATATATCCAATAAGTCTAATTCACGACGTTCATGGTTACACGTAAATGCATCTCATTCGCAAAGAGGTGGAATGGGGTAGGTGTAGAACCATCTGAAGCTCGCTGCTGCCCTCAGGTGGTGAAATTGAAGTTCGTTTTACAGTTTGAGAGGGAACAATTTATCTCATGTAATTAAAATGAAACCATTAGTTTATTTGCTTGCATGATTTCATGCAGAGACCAGGATCTCGTTCTTACTCTTAATATTAAGAACTGTATGTTGTTGTTTGTTTTTCTTTTTTCATAAATGTTTAAAACAAAACAAAACAAAAACGTGTCTTCATTTGTGAAAGCAGGCCACTATACCATGAATTCAAACAATGTGGTCGACTGAGTTAGTAATGAAATGGTAAATGTGATGTATAATACTTTTCATTATACTTCGTTGACCTACACGGCAATAGACAATGCCAATAGCAAATGCAATAGAACATTTTAACTGCATGCCTTTATATTAATTTATTTAAAACTGATTCTGCCTTCATGTGGTTTCTGTCTGATCTAATGCTCCTTGTGGGAATTAATAACATTTGTTAAATCAAATACCCAGTAAGCACCAGACCTCACACTTATGAAACAGGACTGCCACTTGATGGAGGAGATGCAGTTTGCTTGCTTTGCAGAGTGGCGCTTGTTCCTTTGATGGCATTCCCTGGAGTTCTCATTATCCAAATTCTCTGGCATGTTGTGGGCCAGGCTAATGGTGCAGGAAGTAGGTCAAAACTGGGGGGGAAAAAAGAGATAACGTGTGCAGTGACAAGGTCTAACAGAAAAACAGTTTGTGTTTTCACTCTGGAAAATAAGCCTGTAATGTGATGAGACATTTGGAACAACAGTAGTCTGTAGTTTCTCCCGACCTGAGCACCAAGAGTCGTAACTGAAGCACTGGCTTTTTAAAATTCAGTTAAAAGGTTATACAGTGATATTATTTTTAGTTAGTTTAGCCACATTTTTCTTTTTGTGTTAATGTTTTATTAAATTCATTATTCAGAGTCATTAATTTTTTTGTTTGATGAAAATACTATTTAATCACGTCGGGATGCACTGTAGTGGTAGATTTAGGTGTTTCCCTTGTGGCTGTCTCTTGTCTTCATCCCTTTGTGTGTGCCTTTAGCGCATAGGGGTTAAACTCTGGCCCTCGTTCCAAATTTGGTCCGCAGTGTAATTATATTTGGCACCCCGAGGAATCACTACTCGAGCTGGTAGCTCGCCACTATTATACAGCACACGTGGCGCTAATCCTACAAATCCCAGAATGCTCGGCTCAATTAGTACAGGGCGTTCAATGAAGGATATTATTTTTCTCCTGATATAGCGGCTGTTCCAGTTTGCAGCTGCTCGGACCGGGTTCTGAGCTCCTGCTACTGCGGTGTTTGTTGTGCAACGTCACAGTGACGGCACGCCATGGCGACGCCGTGAAACCAAGAAACAAACCGCATTTATTGCCTCGCTATTAAAACGCCGGTCGAACTACATGCTCTCAGTGGGAGCAGCTGAAGCCCTACTTTGGGCACACTGACATTTAAGCGTAAGAGGCGCAAAAATGCGAAATGTACGACCGGGCTCCCAGAGTGATGCACGCGGCCACGGGCGCCACGCCGCCAACAGTTGGCCCGGGGTCCTATGACGGCCCGCTGGGCCACTCCAAAGTATCAGGTGGGAGTTTAACTTTCGGAACAGACCTAATATTGTTCGAAACATCGCCATAATCTACTCTAAACCAAAAATGCTTTAATTTACTTGCTGCTGACGTGAAGCTAATCTGATAATTTCGCAGCAAAAACAAGCAACACGTTTCTCTTAATCAATTTGCGTGAGAACAAATGTGGCATAGCTAAATTAAACTATTTTACCAACAAAATTGCTGTTTGTTCATAATGCCTTTTTATTTTTTACTTTTTAGATGGATATGCTCCTTTCCTGTCCTTCACCAGCCGGCTGACGTCATTCAGTGAGTCCAAAGACAGTGTACCAGCTCCTGGACAGTACGACTGCACACCTGTCAAGGTACTGTAGCCCAGATATATTCATCTATTAATTACATACTTACTTTCTAGGGCATATTTCTGTCTGATACCTTCAGGCGGGATTCCCCCAAGAACGGCTGGATCAGTCCACCTCAGGACGAGAAATCAGCCTCTACAATATGTATATCTGAAATATATTCCTCAAGATTTTCTGCTATGGATAGCTGCTGACAATATTGGCGTGATACAGCAAAAACCAAACAACATAAATAAATTCCTTGAGTGTATGTTATGCTTCAGTCCATCCAAGGGGTGCTGGAACGTATACCAGCTGTCTTAGGGTGAAGGCAGTGGTCCAGTTACAGAGCCACAGGGAGTGACTCACAACCTTTCACACTCACACTAGAGCCGGCAATTAATCTACATCTTATATTTGGAGTGTGGAAGGAGGACAGAACACATAGATGAAACCCACACAGACACAGTGAGAACATGCAAACTACACATAGAAACACCATTGTACTGTGGTGCTGTACACGTGTTGGACAATTCGACTACCGGTAATAAAGAAACAGAAGAAATCTGGAAAGAAAGGAAATGGCTTTGTGTTTATATCTCCAATGTAATGATGTCCTCCGTGGTCTTTGTGTCAAACTTTGCCTCCTTAGTTAAACATCCATGGTGGCTGCAGTCTCCAGAACCGCTCCAAGCGTTTTCAGGAGGTAGTGTCAGAAGTTCCAGGCCCTGGAAGCTACAGTGTTCTTCCTGCTCTGGGACTGAACACCTCCAGGGCTGTGAGTGCAAGGAGTTGTGGGAAACAGGTAGGCATCTTGGTGAGAGTGAAACTTTTTAGGGCAATAATATGAACAGTTGAGTGCCAAACATGTATTATTGACTCTTCAATGCACATATATACTGTCTGCTGTCTTTAAACCGAAAGGCCCATTTTTAATCAAAAAGAAAATAATTTCAAACAGAAGTAAGAGGATATACGGCTCACCCATGGGGACTTTTCATTGGTGCTGCTTGCGCTATTAACTCAAGCTGTTCAGTGCATCATCCAGCCAGTTTATAGTGTTACCTCATGTCCTGCTGTGCCCCGCAGAGCGAACAATATGCTCACATTCAAATTGAGCGTGCAAATAGAACACATGCAAACACCTCCTCAGCACTGTGTTGTGATGTAGTTGCCAAACGGATTTGAAGAGCACCCCTCTTTCAAAAAATGTTGACTGCCAGTACTTTACCAGTTGTCAGTGCCAACTCATAGCAATTAATGGATGCCATTTAAAAAAGAGCTTGTCTAGACATTTTTACCACAGAGGCTTACTTTAAACAGCTGACTGCATAGAATGAAAGATGGTGAATGTTTGATATATATAAAGGAACTCATAGGGACTCATCATGTCGGAAAATAAAAAGACACGACAGACAAATTCTTCTAATAACCTGTATCGTAATTCCATCCCAAGAGAAACCTTTCTCTGTTTGAATATGGATTTATACAATGAGATAATCATAATTTGCAGGATTCTTTCTTTTCTGCAGCGCAGTGAGCCAAGGTTCCTTCAAGGAGACAAACTTCTCTTCACATTTCTCTCTGCGTCCTTGTGTGTGCGCAGTGGCTCCAGGCAAAAAGTCTGCGTCTGGGTTGCGGCTCCGACATTCCGTCCATCCCGTCCCCGGGCCAGGCCCACGGCTACCAGGAGGACGCCTCAGGTGTGCTGAGGAAGCAGCAGCCTCCTCCCAAGGACACAACCCTGGGGCCAGCCTTCTACACTCCCCTGCTGGTAGGGAGGAGGACGTGCGCGGCCGTCGGAATCCACATCTGTCAGAGGATGTGAACCGTTCACTTTGTGCACGTGTGCTGCTGCTGTTAGTCTGAGTGAGCGTGTCCAAGTGTGCCAGCGCTGCCGGGCCTCGGCCCATTAGCTGCTGAAGACCCAACCTCCCCATCTCTTCACTGCCCCTCCCCCACAATCTATTCTGTTGGCCCACAATCCATTTCCATAGCTAATGAGTGCTGCTCCACTTCAGGTAAAAAAAAGAAAAATACTCACAGCGCAGCAATGCTCATCCATTTTATATGCCAACAAGCAGAGCCATTAGGAATTATTTTTCCAGTTTTATTACAATATTCACTTAAAATAATGCACAAGCCTGCTGGTCTGCTTCCATTAATGGCCGGTGCAGTAAACAGCGTCCTCCTTGAGTGTTGGCTGAGGTTGTGTCAACACGTGGATGCAGACGCAGAGACTCTGTGTGATTCAGGGCCGTCAGCGCCGCATCCATCCTCGCACATCCTCTCTTTGTTTTTTTGTTTCTTCTGTCTTTTTTCCACCGTGCTCTTGGCTTTTGTTGCTTTATCTCTTTGAAAGTTAAACCTCCGTTTCCGCTCGCCTCCCTCCCCGCGGTTCCTTCATCTCAAACACTCATTTCTTTAAACTCAAACGCTTCCCAGTCTCGCACCCCCGCTGAGTTCAAAAGTGAGGAGAGGCAAAATTAAGTGGTTGTCTGAGGACGGCACTTCAAAGTGCGCCCAGGCCAAGATGTTTGAGACAAATCAAAAGGGAGGGACAACAAAGCCATATTAATTATCTGCACTGACGGCGCAGCCTCTTCAGTGCATGTTAAGTCATGACCACCAGAAAGTGACCATTCAGAGTCAAACACTGGGATATTTTATTGCTCACAAAGTCTTCATCAAAGGACTCGTTTCTGTCCAAGGTTGTGAAGTTTTAAAGTTCAGCACCATTTAGACCAGGAGGGGGTTCAACTGTTTGACTGGTGGGCCACAATGGTTTTATAATATAGGAGAAGAGCAGCAGATGGATGGAGCGTTTTGGTGAGCCACCTCATAGGAAGAAAAAAATCTATCATGGGATATGCAGAAAACATGTTGCTTTAATGTCAATTGAAAATGAACCAAAGAAAAGTTTCAACCAAATCAGTGTCTTTGAAGCTTCACGGTGTTAAGCTCTTCATTGAAATGACTCTGAAAACACTGGAAACATGGAGGAAATACAGATATCTCATGGCTTACCATCAATACAATTTCTTCAAGTTTGGCGGGCCGGATTAAAAAGCTTAAAGGGCCGCAGTTTGCTCATGCCTGATGTAGAATGAAAGTGTGACTTTTGGCTCAAATCGCAAAAAGTTTGAAATCCAATTCAAAGCCACACTTGCGCCACTCCGCCCACGATCCTCCGCTGACACATGCTTTCACTCATGCAAATGTTTTTCCAGATTCCAATTTAAATATAATAAATAATACCGCTGTTCGGTTTCACCGAAGATGGATGCAAATGTTTTAGCCCGCTCTCTGTGTTTTTGTTTTGGCTTTTTAAAAGCTCTCCTTGACTTAAAAAGGCATCTGTGCGTGTGAAGTCAAAGGGAGCTGTGATAGCATCATGACTGCTCTATGTGGTTGTGAGCCGTCAACGCAGAGTGCTTGTGTTTTTCTCTCTTTCCCCCTCCTCCCCTTGAAGTGTCTTAAACCCCCTGTTTCTTATCTCCCCCGTCTGCAGTCTAGATGGGTAGATCACGGGGGGGGGGACATGCTCAGATGTTGTTGAAGTTGAGATAAGGCGACCGACCACATGGAGTTGGAAAGTTTTCAGAACACGCAGCCAGTCTCCTTCAAGCTTGCCTCACAAAAACGACCCAGACGGTGGGGTCAAGTTAAAGTTGTGGTAAAGGGAGGGTTGCCTGTTAGATGTCTGTTTCCTTTGGCATTTCCGCCGAGGACAAGCTGAAGGCTCCTCTCATTGTCAAAAAAAAACAGCTATTTACCCAAGAACTCTTGCACAAAACCATTTCAGGTGACTTCAGTAAAGATTTTGCATCGATTTTATCCCAAATAAACCATTGTTGGCTTTCAGAGGTCTCTGGCTGCGTTTCCCAACAATATTATGTAAAGCTGCATGTTGACAGAAAAAAAAAATCCACCCATCTGTTGCTTGCTCTGCTTTTCAGAAAGTGTGTGCCAAACACTTGGTTCAGACGATACACCCTTTGTGATGTCATAGAGGGCACGGATCCCAGGTTGCTTACAGGTCACCTGCCCTCTGAGACTCCTCTCTGTCCTCTTCCCAATAAATATGTTGCGAGTCATCGCATTTATTATTTATGCAAAGCTAAATAAAGGTCTGAAAATGGGCACAGTAACTGACTAAAGAGCAGCAATTCATTTGACTTTGAAAAATCTACTTTCCTCTTTGATTTTAGTTTCTACACTACCTGAATTCATATTTCATTTTAACATCATCATCCTAGTGTCAATTTATTTATTTTTCTTAACTCCAAGCCTGGAATCTTGATGCATGTTTGATGGCAGTGGTTTGATGGCTCAGTCTCAGAAACGTCTGTGTTGTCAGGCTGCTGAGGTCGACCTTGCAGGCTGAGAGGCTGTAAAACTGTGCGAGATCAGAGAGGATGGAAGCCCTCCGCACGATCTGACCTCCTCTACTGGCATTTGGCTGAACTTTAAATTTCCTTTCTGCCCAACTTTGATGAGGCTTCGCTCAAAGTGAAGTAAAGGTGTGAAACTGTGAATGGGTGAATCCCCCTCCCCCCTTTCTCTTCCTTGCTCCTCTTATTTCTCCTCTCTTCCACCCTTCAGCCGCTCTCTGTCTCTGTGTCTCTCTGTTCTCTCACCCTCTCGTTCCTTTTTTTTTCCCTCCGCCCCCCTGCAGTCGGAGCTGCGCTCTGCTCAGAAGTACAAAGGTGTTCACTTTGGCAACCTGACAGGGAGGAGAGGTGCTCCGACGGTGGAGGAAGGCCCAGGGCCAGGACATTATGATCCACACCTGTGAGTCTGGACACTTTGTTATTTGGGCTGCATTCACACCTTTTCCACTGCGGAGGGAGGGAGGGAGAAAGGGAGAGAGGAAGGAGGCTTGTAAATGTGACTCACACAACCCAGATGAACCCAGAGTCACGGCGACGTGTTCAAAAAAGTCCGAGGCTCGATTCCAGCTAGAAGAAAGTCGTGCAAAAGGCAAATCCTGGAAAAAGACGTCTGCAATAGTTGCAAATGTGCAGCTATAATGAGATGGGGCTTTTGTGAGGCAACTCTTGTTTACTCGTTTCTCAACTACTCCACTTGGAACAGAGTTCAGTTGTGCTGCTTCATTGTTTCACATTAAGTGCACCTCAGGCTCTTTACACAGCGACAGCAGCCACCTGGCTGTTTCTCAGATTGTAGCTGCTTATCGAGGTGCTCTTCTTTATACCGAGCTACAGCAATGTAAACACCCCGGCTCCATGCCAAGGCGTTAGTCGTGGAAGGAGAGAGTGGGAGAGCGTGGCGTGGCCCAGATTGCTAAAGCCCAAAAATTTTTGTGAGGATTGTGCATGTTGGAAGCCTCCTAATCCCCGTGCTCAGATATGTGCTGAAGAGAGCAGCTGCGCCACCGCCGTGAAATATAGCTTTGATCATAAAGCTGGGGTGCTGCCGTGTTTGACATTTCTCTCAAAGCATTTCTATGAAAGGCCGCAGAGGGTGGGCCCGGCTCACAGTGGTGAGCAGCAACCTGCTCAGCTATTCACCCGGGAACCGACTGAGCGATAGAGGCCATAATTCCTGCGTGGAAATTAAGCTTTCAGCATGAAAAAAAAAAAATGCAGGTATTTGATAAGGATGTAATTATTGGAATAATTTTAATATACAGTTTGTGTTAGTTCCTGTTTTCTCAACTTCTCTTCTTGCAACACTGGTTGTCCCACTTGTCCTTCAGTCCCTTTCTAATTGATTTTTTTTTTTTACCAGTTAGCAATTGTTCCTGTTTTCATGTTTATATGTTTCATATATTTGAAAACCGCCACCCTTCCACCCTGCAAATTCTATATCAGTTCAACTCTCCGTCTTGGGCTGCACTCTCTTCCCAGACATCCTCTCTTTCTTCCTCCCACAAACACTCTGTTCCCGTCTGCCCCTCAGGAGCCTTGAAACGCACTACGAGAACGTGAATCTTCAGAAGGAGCAGAGAGGCCGAGCTGAGCTCTTCATCCCTCGCTACCATGAACTCTTAGCCAAGCAGGAGGAGAAGAGGGTGAGCGGGGCACGTTTGTGTGTGTTGACGTGCAGCGTTGCATGCAGCTCGTGTCTGACCTCCACAAAGTGAATGTCTGGCTCCCAGTTTAAGGGATTTTGGAATTTCAGGCCATTTAGACGACAGCATCCACGAGTAAGCAGTGATCCTGTCATTTTAAAAGCTGTGCTTCTCTTAGATCTGTAGTGAATACTTTGCATCAATCATCATGAAATCCTATTGAGTTGAAGGTCCATTATTACACCCATTTTATTAATTATCAATGAATTAAAGAAATTAATGAAAATTCACCGTCAAACAGAGTCCTGTGAAAAAAAGACGCTTTGTTTTACCTTTCATACAACTACACAACAGAACACAACAACAGAGGAGAACAGGGCCACGACTGGCACTTTGGATTTTTTCAAGTGCTGCTGATTGAAGATTCAATGAGTAAAGTCCTCCCTCGCTCTTTAAGTGTAGCGCGTTGCATTAAGTCTTCACCTGTAGAGGGCAGTAAAACACAAGCTTCAGTCACAGACAAGCTCTGAACACCCCCACCTACACACACACACACACACACACACACACACACACACACACACACACGGCCAGTCACACCCTGGAGTTACTCACCTACATATGAACTTGAGTGCGCTGACAGCTGAAATGGTGCGCAATGACTTGTTTCTCCGGTCGCTGGCTGGGAGTTGCCACATTCTGGGAAGTGAGGGACTGGATTTGCAGACTTAGGTGCACTTGTCGTTATTCTCTCAGGTATCTGGATGATGTTGTTCATCTTCCACTTACTTGCTCTTCTCCTTAATCATTTGGCAGTGCTGCACTGGCTGATTTTTTGTGTTTTTTATGAAATGTGTGGAAACGTATTTACCGTGTTCAGTGCGTGGTTGTCGGAGGACGTGACACAGTGAGTGCTATTGGTGAGTAAGTTGGCACCTTGAAAGCATAATTATTCTGGAGTCATACATCACCATGGTCTTTGTGGACCCCCCCCACCATGAAGGCTGGAGCTCCATCCATCATCATTAGCTGACATGTAGACTCACATGCACTCCCATACACATCACACACATATACCAGATGGGTCGTTACCCACAGTGGAGACAAACTCCTTCACTTCTTCAAGACCAGCAGACAGACTTGACTTTAATGGGAGAAGCAGCAGCAGCAGCAGCAGCAGCAGCAGGTTTCCTGCAGAGTTTAGAGACATTTTTAAACACATTTTGAGGTCTGTGTTTGAAATAATAATAATAATAATAATAATAAAAAAAAAAAAAACTTTCACACCAATATTATTTCAAAATCAACCCAACTGGCCAAGAGGTAGCGATATAACCTGTAGGCGTAATGGAACGATGGCTGATTAGAAAACCTGTGGAAAAAATGGAAGCACTCCATTCATGAAAATGGGGAGATACTGCATTGTCATTGCTATTGTCATTGTAGTGGAATTAGTCTCAGAAATACAGTAGAGTAAAAGTGAATTAACACAAGAAAATGAAATCAGGCACAGGTTAAAACTAGCAATATTTTGATGATGTCTGCCTTTCATCTAATGACCTTCAGAGCAGTGCAGGGATTACTAAACTGATGAACAGAGAGATTCGAAACGCACTTTTAAAGAGTTGAGTGTGAAAACCTGAGGCGCACAAGCAAGCAAATCCTTTTGAAGGCCCTGCATCCTTAGTCATGGAAAATATTGGATTTCCTTCATTCATTTCTGTTGTAAAGAGCCAAAAAATGTTTGTTTTTTTCCTGGTTCTTGCAGCCGTAAACCTCTGCAGTACGGTACAGGGGGTGATCGATAAATATTGACTTTGACATTATTTGTGAACATAATTTTGCAAGCTCGATATGTTATTGCCCCCCCCCCCCACCCCTGCCCCCAATCCCCGTTTCACACACACACACACACACACACACACACACCCTATTTGACTGGGAGCTCGCACGAAGCTCTTGGGTTCAATAAGATGAATTCAGCTGTCTTGCTCTCTTTATTGCCCAAAAGTACACGTTTGCCCTTTTGGTGGTGGTGGTGGGCGAGAAATGAATAGGTCATCTGGTTCTCATTGGAAATCAACGCTGTTTGCGTGCGTAGGTAGGTGACATTCCGACGGTAAGAAACTTTTCCTCTCAGTCAACAATTGAGTCACAGCTGTGTGAGTGCAGATTAAATTGTCGGCGGGGATTCGCTGGTGAAAATCAGCACTTTCCCCCTCGGAATACTGGAGTCAGACCACACTGTTTAACTGCAGACCTCTGGCACAGCCACTGTGTGTGTGTGCGTGTGTGTGCGCGTGTGTGTGTGGTCCTCAGTTGCTAACTGGTTTGCTCACCACAGTAATTACTGCACTAAATGGTGCAGCAGCCTTGAATTGGCACATGATGTGATTCCTGTGGAAGAGAAAAATAACGCAGGCAGTGTTGTCCTTCTTTTGTGTGTTCATTATGTTCCGTTATTGCAGGTTTGGCAATCATTTGCTGTCACTGTGTCAATGTAACCTCGCTTCCCATTGGCTCATCGGCCTTGACTGGCACTGGGTGGACAGTGGGACTCTCTACCTTCCCAGTACTGGTTTCATCCTGAAGATCGCTGGGCGTCATCCATCCAGCCATCCATCCATTCAGCCTCCAACGCATCCACCCACCAATCACCCATCCATTTATCCATTTATCCACCCATCCATCCATCCACCATCCATCCACCATCCATCCCTCCATCTATCCATCATCCATCCATCCATCCATCCATCCATCCATCCATCCATCCATCCCTCCCTCCCTCCCTCCCTCCCTCCCTCCCTCCATCCATCCATCCATCCATCCACCATCCATCACCCATCCATCCATCATCCATCCAGCCATCCAGCCATCCATTCACCCACCCATCCATCCATCTGTCCGTCTGTCCATCCATCCATCCATCCATCTATCCATCCACATCCTGCACTCAGAACACCTACCTGAGTGGAATTGGAACCCACACCCTTTGAAGAAATGGAGCCACTGTGCTGTATCTTTTACACTACCCAGCAGTGTGACTGTGAACCAACCTGCTGAAGTGCTTGTTGCTGCCTCTGGTTCTGGTTCCAGGGGGTTCCTGGTCCGGCCCACTACCACATCAGAGGTCAGTTTGACAGGCCTGTGGAACCAGGAGGGAACCGGGAGAAGTTCTGCTGTCCTTTCCTCTCTGGAACTGAGGTACACTCCAAATATCACGTCTCCTTCTGCCCTTATTTAGCTTTTTAATCAGGGAATTTGAATCATGAAGTCTGAGTTTTATAAAAGAGTCAATTGCAAACTCTACCGCTGATTTATGAAATATTCATTTTCAAGACATTCTCAATGCTGTCAGTGATCTCCCCAGGAATTACATTTCCTTCTCTCTCCTTTCGCCTCCTCATCTTTTAAGACAGTGTGTGTTAAAACATGCAGCTCTGGGGATCCGCCCTTTGTGATGTCACCGCAGAGGGTGAAATATGCCTTTGTTCAGGAGATCCATGGAAAATTTTTTTCACATTCATTTTTATTCATTTTTCTTGATAATGTATTGTTGCTGCGATTCCATCAGAGTCTGCAATGAAAAATAAGACCTCAGCGTTCCTTTTAGCTGTTGTCATCATTTTGTTTTTCGAACTGTTATGAGCTAGTATATAATTACCACCTGAAGATCTGACAGATGCTGTTTAACACTGCAAGCTAAAGAAAAGAAGATCATTATGCAAAACAAAACATATTCATTATTATTCCTTTCCATTCAGCAGAACTAATAGGACAGATGGGGGGAAAATATCAGACATGCTTTATCGGGCGCCATTATGTTGACTTTCTCAATTTCTCGAAGGGGATTGGATTTTTAATTTCCCATATTTAAGACACAGTTAAAGATCCAAGATGCTGAGTGGGGCCTGGCCTTGTTTAATTGATGTGGGGGGAGCGAGGGGTTTCCTCAGACGCTGCTCAGGATGAGTTCATTAAGAGGCTCAGAGGAGATGGAGGAGATGGAGGACGTGAGAAGGTTCAGCGTGGCGTCTCAGGAAGGGCTCAACTCCTCTGTGGCCCACGGATTCACTGCTGTCAGCGTCTCCCGCTGATGTTTCAATGAGCGCTGTGACGCACACTCACAGACACACACTCACGGACACACACTCACAGACTCACACACCTTCTCACGGCAACACAGGATTAACGCAATGACAATCTGAACGACCCCAGAACAACTTTCTTTTCTTCTTCTTTGTAAACATTTATTTCCATCGCTGCTTCGGCGTGTATGACTTCTGTCTTTGAGTCTTTGATGTTTGTTTTGAATATCTGCAGATATAGTCTGTGAAGGTTCCCAGTCATCCAGGTCACCTTCAAGTAGAGGGTTCAGTTTGGGCAACTGGACTTTGCTCTTGTGATCTTGAAGGCAGATTAACGACTCTCATGGCTTTGGCTCCATTAGCATAATCAACATCTCATTGATAATCAACACCTTTTGTTGAAAAAAACAACACCTTGCTAATAGAAGGTACCATCAGCCTGAGCCCCACCTTCACCTGCTGGTGGTTCAATACATGTTACTCTCCAGCCCTTCTTTCTGAAGTGAAGAAGTCCTTCAGATGAGGAGAAACGTCTACAAGATGACAAGAACAGGTCCAGTTGCTCCGACTGAACCCTTCTACTTTATCCGCTGCACATATATATTTTTTATTACACCTTCCATTGGTTGATAAGTGATGGTTTCCTCAAACAAGTGGGTTATGCCGCGTCCTATAAAATAATCTCGGTTTTCAAGATAAATATTGCTATTTGTTTAATGTGGTGCCAAAGACTCAGCAGGCTTCCGCTTCTTCCTCCGTTCTTTCTCCTGCTTGCGCATTCTCTTTCTACTCATGATCCAACATTTATCCTCCTCATTCCTTTTTATCTCCCTCTGTTAGAGGTTTACGAATGATGTGAGAGAGTTGTCGCCCCCTGTTGGCGTGTATAACGACCCGCGCTGCGCCCTGGAGCTCCTGAAGAAGCCGAGAGGAGGGAAAGAAGTCCCGTTTGGCGTTGCATCGCCACGATTCACCTGCGGACGCAGAGAAAACCCCTCTCCAGGTGTGTGTGTATGTTTGTGTGTGTGTGTTTACTGTGTATGTGTGTGTGCGTGTGTGTGTGTGTTCACAGTGCATGCGTTGCAAAGTGCTATTCCTCCCCTTTGATGTGTGTGTAGTTGCACATTTTCCTGACCCTCCCTGGCGGAGAGGTCGATCACATCCAACACTGGGGTGGATTTTCTTCTTTCAACACTCGTCTTGCTGACGGAGTCAGAAACTGAAGCTTGTCTCCTTCCATCTGAACCCTGCCCGGCCGCGAGAAAACACGTGTTTCCTTTTAAGCCGCTTCAGAATCGCCATGTTGCGTAGACGTCCACGTTTCATTTTTCATTTTGTTTCATATTTCATGTTGCGTTTCTCCGCTGGCCGCTTCCACATTAACAAGTTCTGTTCATACTTTTTCTATCTATTTTTAAAGGCACGGAAGTATTTTCTTAAGTTGCCGAGATGTCTCGTCGGTGGTTGCATCTCCTCGTCTGCCGTTTTGTCAGTAATGAGATCCATCCGTATGTCTGCGCGACCCTTGACCTTGAAAGTTTTTGAACCGTTGCGGAGACATAAACACAAATATAATGAAGCAGTTCTGCATTAGTAGGAACGTGAGGAAGACAAATTACACACAAATGTCCTTTTGTCGCCCTCCTTCACTCAGGTCCAGGGTCCTATGACGTCTTTGGACACAGTTTGGCTCAGGAGAGTTTCAAAAAGGCCTTTTTTGAGAGGAGCAGGAAGGGAGGCTTTGGCTCCAGTGCTCAACGCAACTTCATCTTCCCCAGCAGGGAATCAATGGAGGCGCCCAGCCCGGCACAGTACCAGGTGAGAAGCTCCATCAATACACTCACTGATTTATTTCTTTTGTCTCATGGCCTCATTTCAAATTGGAAAGAGCGGCCAGGGGGCCAAATGAGGCCTGTGAAGGGTTTTAATCCAGCCCACCAAACTTGAAGAAATTATATTAATAATCAGTCAGTCATAAAATAGCTGTATTTCCTCCATGTTTCCAGTGTTTTCAGAGTTATTTCAGTAAAGAGCTAAACACTGTAGGGCTTCAAAGACATTGATTTGGTTGCAAATTTGCTTTGGTTAATTTTCAATTGAAATTAAAGCAACATGTTTTCTACATATCCCCCGAACTGTGGGGTTTCTGGGTGGTGGGAAAAAAGTGGCATAAAAAGCTGCACAGGTTGTCACACGACCTTGAGACAACGTTGTTGGTTTGTGTTCAGGTGGAGAAGAAGACAGAGGAGAGCTACAAGAAGCAGCCGTCGTCCGTGTTCCGGTCGTCCACAGAGCGGCTGGCGTCGTCGCTCCTGGCTAAGGTGAGTCTCTGGTCCTCCTGGCTGAGGTGAGGCACTGGTCCTCCTGGCTGAGGTCAGACTCTGGTCCTACTGGCTGAGGTGAGGCTCTGGTCCTCCTGGCTGAGGTCAGATTCTGGTCCTCCTGGCTGAGGTGAGGCTCTGGTCCTCCAGGCTGAGGTGAGGCTCTGGTCCTCCTGGCTGAGGTGAGGTTCTGGTCCTACTGGCTAAAGTGAGGCTCTGGCTCTCCTGGCTGAGGTCAGACTCTGGTCCTCCTGGCTGAGGTCAGATTCTGGTCCTCCTGGCTGAGGTGAGTCTCTGGTCCTCCTGGCTGAGGTGAGGCTCTGGTCCTCCAGGCTGAGGTGAGGCTCTGGTCCTCCTGGCTGAGGTGAGGTTCTGGTCCTACTGGCTAAAGTGAGGCTCTGGCTCTCCTGGCTGAGGTCAGACTCTGGTCCTCCTGGCTGAGGTCAGATTCTGGTCCTCCTGGCTGAGGTGAGTCTCTGGTCCTCCTGGCTGAGGTGAGGCTCTGGTCCTCCAGGCTGAGGTGAGGCTCTGGTCCTCCTGGCTGAGGTGAGGCTCTGGTCCTACTGGCTAAAGTGAGGCTCTGGCCCTCCTGGCTGAAGTCAGACTCTGGTCCTCCTGGCTGAGGTGAGGCTCTGGTCCTCCTGGCTGAGGTGAGGCTCTGGTCCTACTGGCTGAAGTCAGACTCTGGTCCTACTGGCTAAGGTGAGGCTCTGGTCCTCCTGGCTGAGGTCAGACTCTGGTCCTCCTGGCTGAGGTGAGTCTCTGGTCCTCCTGGCTAAGGTGAGGCTCTGGTCCTCCTGGCTGAGGTGAGGCTCTGGTCCTTCGTCTTCTGGCTCCTTTAGGTTCCATCTCCGAGTTGTGATTGTCAGAAATGGGCCATGGCGCGGGAAGCATGTGATGCACCATGCCAACGGCCCTGTTTATAAGCTGCTGTTAGTTTCCTCGTTCTGCTCCTTTCTTCTTTTCCCTTTTCGCAAAGCTCATTCATTAAAGAACAAAAAAAGAGGTCAATCTAAATCCGTGCAACTGAATCTGCCGTTCTTGTCTTTTTTCTTTTTTCTTCCGACAACTTTCTTGGCTTTGTGTGTCACAGGCTGATGGAAATAAACATCTAATGTTCAATATTTCATTATTCCATCTTGGAGGGAAGCTTGGGTCGAATTTTCAGGTCTGTCTTTTTCTTTTTCTTCTTTCTTTTAGCTACGTCCCACATTCAAATGGGTAAAAGCCTGATCACTTTAATGGTTTTATACTCTAGTATCAACAGTAAGTAGATAGAATAGAATATATTGAATAGATTTAATCAAAAGAGAACAAGAATGATTTGAGACCCAATAATTATCGCTCTATCCAGATCTACACTTTATGAAAACTGTCTGCTCTTCTGATGAGTTCCTCATTTCATTTCCATCAGTTTACATTCCAGGTTTAAGTGTTACCATCGCTTTCTTTGTTACGCCAACAACAGCACTGCGGCAGCAAAAAACTTGTCAAACACAATTTGCATTGTGTGTTTTCTGTATGACTCCAACACTGCCATTGATTCGTGTTTTCAGGGGTTTTTCTCAAACCATTTTCACCCGTCACAAATCAGAGGTAATAGCACCGAGTCCTTGTGTGGATTTTTCGGTCCCCTGGTGATTTGGTTGTGGTGATGACCTGCATTTAGATAGTGTGCTAATGAAGCTACACACGAAGCGTCTCGGTGTGATTGAACCTCTCGCGTTTAAAAGAAAAAAAGAGTACGATGTTCAAGGAGGAAATTATGTAAATGTCCCGCTCAAGTGTGTGCAGCAACCCTTTAATATTCAAAGTACAAAATTTGTATTTCTGAGTACCTTTCTGGGTAGCAGCTGGTGTTTACTCTGATCTGCTCTGAAGGAGGAAAACGTTACCTGAACCTTAAAGAAAGAAAAAAGTCTGTGCACGATTTTAACTCTGCAGACTGGGTTCACTTTTTTGCAGTGTATCACCATTTATAAGACAACAGTTTTGAATAATCATCAACCGTACAGTCATACAGCTCCGCTGTATCCAGCCAGTCACGTGTTGCAAAGTCTTCTTGCTGTGCAAGTTCTCCGTCTTTTGTTCTGCTTCTGCTGCGGCCGCGATTCTGCCTCCAAACCCTGACATCAGTGAAAATTCCTTTAATGCTTTAATTTCATCCAGTAAACTACATAAAGCAATTTCTTTCATACTTGCACGTCAGATGGAAGCTCTCAGCTCACAGTAACGAACCTCCAGTTGGTCGCTGGGTAGGTTTTTGAATTGATGTTGTGCTGGTGATGCTACTGTGACAACACGGTTAGCAGTGGTTAGCGCTGCCGCCTTACAGCAAGAAGGTTGTGGGTTGGATTCCAGGTCCTGGAGTCTTTCTGTGTGGTAGTTTTTCCCTGTGTCTTGCCCTGTGTCAAGGGACTAACAAAATTAGTCACTTGATCTTAATGTTCTCCAGCTTCCTCCCACACTCCAAAAACATGCATGTGAGGTAAATTGGAAACTCTCTCTGGCCCTAATAAAGTGGCCACTGGTCCAGGGCGTCACCCTGCCTTCACCTATGACAGCTGGGAGAGACTCCAGAATACCTGTGACACCCTGAGAGCAGGAGGAAGAGGGGATTTAAGATGGATGGATGGATGGATGGATGGATGGGTCATTGTCCTGGGAACACCAGACAGAGTCCAGCTAATATCGCTGCTCTGTGTTGCCATCGCCCAGCTAGAACTTCCTGCCTGGATGTCTCCTTTTTCTGCATGTTGAAACAATCAGTGGTATACTGTATGTTTGCTATTAGACAGACACCCAGTGTGTCTCAGTGTTTTACAATGCGGTTAACTTGCCACCCTCCCCTACCTTTTTTTTTTTTTTTGTTGCAGTGGCAGCACTTCTAACTTGATTTTGTTCCAATGACGCAAACATAATTGGCTGCCTTTGCAAGTGGGGAGCTGGTAAAGTGGGGAGCTGCCCCCCCCCCCTTTTTTTTTCTCTTCCTTTTCCGTTGAAGGAATATAGTGCATTCCTGTCAGAGCAGCAGCGGCTCTCCCCTGGCAAAAAGGATAAAAAAAATCAGAGTTGAACTTTACTGCGGTAGAGTAAAAAAAAAAACAGAGAAAACAAAAAGACGAGACGCGCTGGGAAAGCAAACAATAGTTTATTGAGCAGTTCCTGGGAGATGCCGCCTCAATATTTCCCTCTCCCGCCTCGCTCTGCTTTTTATTCTCCCCTCTGAGTGCTCGGCAGAGGAGATCTGAGGGCCCCTGTAATGGCGACACACAGCGTCTCCTTTATGACCACTTAATGAACATCTTTGCAGTAATAGTTAGCCACATGCCGCGCCCAAGCCTGGGCTGGATCCCCAGTAACGGCCTCCCACTGGGGCACATATTAAAAGTGTCTAATCAGGAGACGCCTGTGATCGTGAGAGCGGAATAGGACACGAAACACACACGCGCGCACACACGCGCGCGCGCGCGCACACACACACACACACACACGCTCGCTTAGACACAAGTGCGGGAATAACGTTTTTTATCTGTTCACGTTCAGAATTGTTTTTAAAGCTCTGGTTAGCAGTCGAAGGTGACATTCCAGTCTGAGAAATTGCTCTCGCAGCGAGAAAAGGATGAAAGGACATTTGTTGTCGCTTGAAGTGACAGAAAGTTTGATGAAGATTAAGATTAAAATTGATGTTGTCGTCTGACAGCGGGTTTATCTTCTCCCCGGTGTTTCTTGTTTAGCCCTGCACTTCATGTCTAAATAGTTTCTGAGGTTCATTGATTCATTTTGTTTCAACTCAAAATGTCTGCTTTCTAAATCCACCCTCGACCTGGTCGTGATTTCGTGATGGGTGACATACAGAAAGTGATACATTCAGCTTGTTCTTTTTTTTTTTTTTAATATATACCTAAAGCAATGCCCTTTTCAAGGCATCCTTGAAAATCTGACTGTCAAAATCAAACTTGTTCAAATATTTGATGCCTCTCAAGAGTTTTTCCTTGGCCTGGGGTCGAGTCTGATAAGAGATGATTACATGTCTGTTGAAGAGAGAGAGAGAGGCCGCTGGGTGGAGGAGTGACAGGTCTGAATGAAGAGATGAGTGTAAAGCAGAATGTATCCAATAATAATGATGAGCGTCTTTCTGGCTTTCATCTGTCCTGCTCTGTTTCTCTCGTCCTCTTTTTCCCTCCTCCTCTCCATCCTCCCGCCCGAGCCCCTTCATTTCCTCCTGCCCTGTGCTACTTTCCTCTCCAGCTGGCCAAATCTCTGTGATATTGACCTCTCCGGTGCGAAGGTCGTGGGATACCCTCAGGCAGTGCTGGGAGAGAATAAGTGTGGAATTTAATTTGGACCAGTGTTTTACCCCGAGGCGACGGAATTCCTTCTCTTCCATAAATGAGTCAAATATTTCTCCATCCCTCGAAGCGACGGGAGTGAGGTTTGACACCGTGTTTTGTTCGTCAGTCACTTTTCACTAATGGCTTTCTGCCTCTTGTCATGTGAGCTGGTTTTGTCTTATTGCTGTCAGGAGTCCTGGGAGTTGCATGCTGGGAAAATGATTGCAGGATCAATAGCGACATTAACGGGGAGATTATTGCAGTTGCAGTGAACATAGTTTGGTCGGTTTGCAGTGGGTTAAATAGACATAAATAGAAATATAATATAAAAATAATCTGTTCTGAAAAAATTGACAATGATGACAAATATGATTCTTGAATGCTCTGCCATGTTGACAGCCTTCAAAAGGCAAAATATAAAAGTGTGAATCATAGCAAACTGTTGCACTCGCTGAGGCAGTTTCCAACATAAAGACACGTTGCCTCGAAGGTTTCAAAAGAAATGCTGTGCAGAGGTTAACTGTATTGCAAAACACTTTCTGACCCACAGTACAAGTTAGATGCAGTATGGGGTGACGACTCACTCAAAATAAACCTTTTAGCAACATCGCCGCTCCGTGCTAGAATGAAAAACTAGGAAAAAAAAAAGCTTTCATAAACAAGCTTTCAAACATGTCTTATATCTCAATATTACCTAAGAAAAGCCCATCTTCCATTTCCCTCTCACACAAAAGCCAAATATTACAGTTCTTGTCTAAGCTGCTCCGGTGGCTCCACGCAAATCATTTGGAACTGATGTACCCAAGCAATAATGTCCCTGCCAGTCAGGCGAATTTGGGTTTATCTGTGCTATTATCTGTTGCACTGGCAATGAGCAACACCCGATAATTCTTTTTCCTCGGTGTGTAACTGGCTTGATGAAATCAGACAGACAATATTAAAACACGGCCTTTATTACATTTACCACCAGCTGTGATTTGGAGAAGCGATCATAATAAACCAACTGTGTGAAAATAATAATGGAAACAAACAAAGAATGAAAATGGAGATACCTCACAACAGGAGGTGTTTCTGTAATTCACTCGCTGGTTGATGGAAGCAGTGCGCTGATATCTGAGGCCATGGTCAAAAATAAAAGTCTGGAAATATGCACTTTAATTAGTAATAAAAAAAAAAAAAACACCAGACATAACACAGCAGTGATTTAATGGCAAAAGTTCACTTGGAGGCTAAAATATAATGTATGTATTTTCTCCGTGGGGGCTGTGTGGACCATATGGATGCTGGACTAATGCGATTTCCCTCCCACCTATTGGTACCACCATTCATTTTCATAACAGTCATGTATATAACAGGGGTTGGGGAGATAGGAAGGGGGGGGGGTCACATTTTACAGCTACTGTATTGTTATTTTCATTCTTTGTCTCAGACAGACATTTTCAAGTCTGACGCATTCAGCCAAAACCTCATTAATGTCAATTATAAGTGGAAAAAAATGCCATAATGCTCACAGAAATAGATGCCAGACACAATGGGCTTGAGGAAGATGGAGAGAGAAGGAGAGAGAGAGAGAGAGAGAGAAGCGGAGAGATGGAAGTCGGTGGAAGAAGCAGTGGGAGGGAATGATGGGAAGACAAAGGAAAGGAGGGAGGGTCTCTGTGCATAATATGTAATTATCTCTCCTATTAGCTGTGGTTTGGATAATTACACTGTTTGCTAAACATACATTTGCTGCTGTATCACAGTGGAGAGCAGCAGTACCCCCCTCCCCCCACTCTGCACTATGAGAGCGGATGAGACGCAAGAAACAAGACGTTGTTTCTCCACTGATAAGTGCTGATACTGCTGGTGGGGGGCAAAGTGGCTTCACACTTGAAACTGGCTAAGTGTAGTGTTCATTAGCGAGCTAACATGCTGCCGGCTTTTGCAACATTTTTGGTTTTTAATCAGGTATTTATATTGTGACCACGACAGCTATAATACAACTATTGATGTTTTACATAAGTGACGTCAGTATAACTTCTGTCCTTTTCTTTTTGTAGTTGTAGGGGTGTAGACAAGGGGCAGTTGATAGGAATGGAAGGAACAGGAATAGCCGCAATCATCACTGTACACAAAAAAATTAAGGGACAACATTGGTGTGAACACATAAACATACAATCAGAGATAAGTGCACGCACCACAGTCGCGCAAGGAATTGAAAGGCACCGGGCGTTTAGATTTACCAGAGAAAGCGTTTCAAGCCTCGTAGATGCTAACAGACTGGAACTTTAGTGTTTTAGTATGAGCACCGAGGATGGACGAGACACATTTCAAGAGACATAAATGAAAAGCCATTAGAGTCAGACCGACCACGAGTGCGACGGCTTCATCGAAGGTGAGGCCGGATAGGGCTCCGGCGTTTGTCACTTATTGACTTCTTGTCCCCGTGTTTCATTGCTGTTGGTGCGATACATCCATGGACAGGCTAATGGCGTGTCACTGTGCAGCCGCAGTTGATGGGGGACCAGGGAGTCGGCTGATGACAGCAGAGCAACGGCCAACAGCTTGGAAGAAAAAAAATGGAATTATAGATTTGAGATGGATTTTATTGTCAGCTGTCAGCGCTGATGATGATGATGATGATGATGATGATGATGATGATGTGGGGCCCCGCCAGGATGCACTAGTGTCCTGTCAGACAAAGTGACTTCATTAAATATGTACTCATAACAAGGACACATGCATGTGTGCATGAGATCAGGCTCCTCATTGGCCATGCATAAATGCATGCGTTTATTTCACTGTGGAAAACACCCACGTTGACTCGCACACGTTGAATGGTTCGCTCTGAAGGTGACTGGATGAGGAGTTTAGTAGACCCTTGCACACCGAGGCTTCGCACAGTCACAGTCCCATCGTGGTCCTGCTCAATATTGGCCCCAGCAGTTCCTCTGAGGTGATGGGTGGAAGGATTAGAAGAGGGGCCACCTTCTCACCCCAGTTTTCTTTCCTTTTGTTTTTCCGTCGCCCTGCCCGCCGCCTTTCGTTTGCTCTCGGCTATAAACCGGTTGGGAGCGGAAATGACAGGAACACCCATCGATCGTTCACATACGTCTCGTTGTTGCAGCCTTCAAAGCTGTTTTCTGGAGCTCTCCGGAGCCGTTTTATTTTAATGAATCTCGCTATGCTGCTTCCCTGCAGTCTGGTACAAAGAATAGAATAGAATAGACTAGATGTCTTTTATTCATCCCACATTGGGAAACTACACTGGTGCACTTTAAAAACAATACAAAAATAAACTATACAGTAATTACAGTAATTACAAGAAACATTCAGGTCAGTCTAGAGCACAGATCTAAAAAATGGTTAGACTGCAGGAGGTTTTTGGTCGATTGAGACCGTTGAGGTGTATATTGACAAAGTGACTCAACTGTCCTCTACTGTACAACACTGTCTAGCAAGACAACAGTTTGGAGGCATCATCAAACCCAGCACACTCATCCAGTCCACCATCCTCTCCCTGGAATTATTAATGATCGCCACAATTATTCACAAAAAACGCTTAAAAAATACATTGCCTTCATGATAATTATATAGAGTTAGAAAATAGCATCAGGGAAACATTTATTCCTCGTTTATTCTTGTTGGTTTTACCTTGAGGTGCCACGACTCGCCCCTGGAGGGCAAGTGAAAAGTTGTTGATATTCTTTATTAATTCTCTGTCTCGCCAGCACCTTTTTAAACTGCCGGTGTTTGAAGTCGGAGAAAAACAGTCGGCCGCACAAAAGAATCACGAAACCTTGGGGCAGCTGCGGGTTTTCTATTTGAAAAGTTGTTGGCGTTGCGAAGAATTAATTTGAGTGCGTCCAGATGATGTTACACAGATGGAGACAGTGTTTGTCGTGCTTTTGCAGTCAAGGGTTAGATCGTGTCTGTCTGGGGCTTCTCTTCCAACTTTTCTTTTAACATCCAAACAGCGATTTTCTAATTCATAGTGCCACCAGACGCAGAGATCTTTGATCTGCTCGAGCTTTTAAAGAAGACGGAGAAATCGGGTAAATAATGAGGTGCAGAGATGAAACCTCTGCCGTCCTTTACTCCCCTCAATGTCAGAAAACAACGTACAACTTCTTTCATATTCCTTCCCCGTGCTAATCTTTTTCCAAGACTGCCATTTGAAAGAGGAAGTTCACGGCAAACTGGAGAGAATCTTCTCAGAAAATAACAACAGTGATTGTTTGAGCAAGTGGCCCTAAAGTGCCGTTCACAAATGGCCGAGTGACTGCGTGGCGCTTTCACTTCTGCTGGGAGCAAAAACTTTGGACCTTTTAGACAGTTCTCGCCGTCTCTCTTTTGTACTTTGCCATCTGTCGACGAGTTCAGCTCACCGGCCCACCTCTTCGTGAAGGACGGATCCAGATCACCAGAGTCGTGCTGGGAGAAAATGCGTTTTTACTGCAGATCTGTTCACAGGAAGAAGGCGGGGAGCCGAGCCCATGTGGACAGTGAGAGGCGGGTTTGAGCGAGCGGAATAAACGAACCAGCGGAGGGAGGGAAGGATGGAAGGAGGGGTGGAGGGATGGAGAAGGACGAGCGAGTCTTGAAATGTGCGACGGGCCACAGAAGTTGTCTGCACGGCACTTTTAGGTTTTGCGATGTGTGGAAGCACTCTGGCGTCATCGCTCAGCCAAAGTCTCTCTCCCTCTCTCTCTCTCCCTCTCTCTGTCTCTGTCTGTCTCTCTCTCTCTCTCTCTCTCTCTCTATTTTATTGTTACCTCCCTGCTGTCTCGCCGCTGTGAAACGAGTCACCTGCAAAGCGAGTCACCTGCGAAACGGCTCCTCCTCAAAAACAGGCCTGTGCCTTGAAATAAAAAAAAGAGTTGGCGAGAAACGGCGTGAGATTTCTTGCACATGTGCGTGAGCGGCTTCCCTGCGGCGTCATGCCAGCTGCCTCTGCGCGTCATTGGTCAACGCCGTGACGTTGAGCCAGGCACTATTTTGGCAGCACTCATAGACGGCTTCTTCTAAACCTCAGGTTTATCGTCTTTATCTGACAGACTTCATCATCATCTCCACCATCATCATCATCATCTCCACCATCACTATGATCATGATCATGATCATCATCTTCATCATCATCATCATCATCATCATCATCATCAGATGTACTTTTGATGTGACTCTAAACCAGCACCAATACAACGTGATAATAAATATATACCAACCTTTTCAAGCTTACAGTTGGACCAGTTGGATCCAGCTGCGCGTTGATACTTTTTCCATCATGTTTTCCATCAACATCCTCCGGCTTCTGACCACGTTGTTGTAAAAGGTTTTTTTTTTTTTTTTATTGCTCTGCTATTGATTATTTTTGAAGTCTCCCCAAACAAATAGCAGAGACACGCCAGAGAAAAAGCCCCTTTTCACTTGCATTTGTCCGTCTTGGAGACACCGCTTGTATTATTTGAGGAGAAATGAATTTAAAAAAAAATGGGCTGACTGTCAGCTCAGTGCTGGTGGGACTTTATTGAGCCACTTAAGATTTGACCTGCCACCAAAGCAGTGTCCAGACAGTGATGTGACCAGACTTGCCTCTCCTAAGTTAAAGCTGTTTTTCACCTCGTTTCGCATGTTTACTCTCATCTTTCCCCTCCTCTCAGACTCTTGCCTGGCTTAATATCAAATGGAATGTTTCATATGTACTTGGTGTATCTCACATCTCCATCTGGGAGCAGAAGTTGCTAAAGAGAGGCGAGGCTCCTCGGTGAACCTCTTGCAAAAGCCTGGACAGAGTGGAGGGAAACCTTTTGGACTGTTCTTTGCTCTTCTCTGATGAGTGAATGTTCTCCAGCCCTGAGAGAAACAGCACCGACCAACTTCCACCGTGAAGTTGCTGTCGTTTCCGAATTGTCATACAACTACTAAAAAATATGAAAAGATACGCATCAGTATGTTTATTTAACACAACGTTTACTTTCCCGTTTAAAATTTTGATTAACAGGATGTTTTATGTTCTGATCTGTTTAAGAAATCAGCCATTGCTTTATTGTCTTTAGAGAGTTCAGTTGTTTTTGCACTTGATTGCTGAAACCTTTTTTCTTTTTTAGATTTAAGTTCATATTTGTATGATTGTTAATTTTTATTCATTTTTTCATCTGAGTATACCCACAAGAATAAACTAGACAACAACAATGTACCGGTGAAGCAGCCTTGCATACATAGCCTACATGTCTCTACCTCTGTCCAAAGTACGGGAAACCAGCTGTGGCCAACAGCTGTGTGTATCGCACTGCGAGTGTGTATGTGCGTGCATGGGACCATTTTAAGCTGCAGCAGCTGTGTGTTTTGTGTCTTTCTGTGTGGTTACGGGCAGCTGTTTTGTCGCAGGTGATGATTTTAGGAGCAGGCAGGCAGGCTGGCAGGAGGCCACAGCGCCGCCTGCTGAGATCTGAAGGGAGTCGGCTTGCAGGAAGCTGCCGTGTCAGCCAATGTCAGGACTGTGGACCCTGGCAGACTCCACCGACACCCATACCCATACCTGCAGCACTGCACAGCGCAGGGAAACCAGGCTGCCTTGTTTTGCCCATTTGTGGTGCAAGTTCAATACTGCGCTTTCTGGTAGATGAAGGTGCAATGGTGAGGTTGTGTTTGTACCTGTGCTTCTAAGACAGGCTTTTAAAACCCTCGGTCCTGCAAGGCTTTCCGCTCAGCTTCCCAGAAACACCAAAATCTGAATCTTTGATGCAAACGTAAAAGTCGGTCCTTGTCTATGGCTGTGAGACCTGCAAAACCACCAAAGAAATTATCAATAAATTGCTTTGTGTGTTTGTCAACCACTGCCTCGGATACATACTGAGAGTCTGGTTGCCGCATAAGGGAAGCAACGTAGACCTGTGAAGACAGACAAACCAGGAGCAAATCCACGATGAATCAAATGCAGAAACTGGACATGGATTGGCCATACACTTGGGAAATATCCAAACAATATAGCCAGTAATGCCCTGAACTACTGGAGGAGGAAGCCAAGGGAACCAATAAGTAACTGGAGGAGGTCCACGCTGGCTGAGCTGACCAAGACAGGGACCTCCTGGCAGGAGGTAAAGTCCATCGCCCAGGGGAAGGTGAGGTGGAGATCCATGGTCGATGCCCTAAGCCCCCAAGGAGGCGAGAGGGATTAAGAAGAAGAAGAAGAAGTTTGTGCATCATGTGTGTTTGGGATGTAATATGTGGATTAAGCGTCTCCCATTCTGTTTGAAAGCTCTGCTCAGGGACACGTTGCTTTTTAAGCGCCGACATCTGCACGACTCGTGTTTTACAGCAGAGTTGCAGTCAGTGGATCAGGTCGTGGAAACAGTCGGTGTGATTTGCAGCAGATGGGTGCAGGTGGGTAAAGTAATACATCATTAATGAGGGAAATGTTAAATGCGTCACCCGGAGCGATGCCACAGCAGCTAAGACGATGCACGGAGACTTTGAGAAGAATCAATTTAAAAATGTTAAGACTGAACATGGCTCACTGGTTTGTGTCTGTCTCCGTCGTTAGAAGGTTGAACACTCGGCTGACACATCGTGAAGTCATTTGCCAAGAAGCTTAACGCTGTTTCTTCTTCACCAAGCTGCCTGGTTTTGAGCTTTTCTTCTTCATGGCCATCTATTTCGTAAAGTCCCATTAAATTGCAGAATACCAGGCAATTCGATTTGATTCCAAAAAGCTCAGTCGAACCTCACAATCAAGGTTTTGGTGTGAATAGGAAAACACGAGTGTTGACTTTGTGAAAGTGTCATATGCTGCAGCAGCAAACAGTCGAGACGGTTCTTTCTTTGAAGGCAAGAGAATTGTGAGAAAAACATGATGCACACTTGTTGAGCGCTAATGAAGTTTGCCACATTGCACCTCGTCCAGGTGTGACGTGCTGTGAAGACAGTTGGTAGTTTTTAGATCTCATTTTTCATCGGGTTCAATTTGGGATGTGAATGTTATCCTTCAACATTTATGGATTGCCAATGAAGGTCTCAGAGTTTCCGTGAGAACACCTTGACTTGTTATGCAGATTTTCTTTTCAAAAAGACAAAAAAACAAACAAACAACGGATAAAATAATAAGAGGAAGAAAATACCAGAAAGAGAACAAAGACAAGGAGCGAGTCAGGCCCAGAATAAACAAATATGGCAAGGATAAAATTAAATCAAGGAGGAAGTAACACACACACACACACACACACACACACACACACACACACACACACACACACACACACACACACACACACACACACACACTGCCTCAATACACAGCAGAAAGTGTGCCGTCAGCAAACTGCTGTACTGACTGCAGACTATAAGTTTTGAATAGGAGGCGAGCGGGAGCCATATGGCCTCCTTCTGCCGCTGCGTCTATATTGAAGACCTGTCTAAAAGCTCATTAAGGCCTCAGGACAGCAGCCGCGGCTCCTGCGCTCAAGTCAGACAGATGGTTATCAAGCTCCATGATGAGGCGCCAGCTGCGCTATGAAACACAACGACAGCCATAGTTCACTCTGGGAGGAAAACGGGCAAACAAGTGCCGCGCTCACTTTCTCCTCTGAAACACGTCTGCGCATGCAAAACGGAGCATTAAGCATGTGGGAAAATTAATTTGGGGTGTTTTCATACTAATAAACCACCGCCGATGTCTTTGGTTGGCTCTCGGGTGCAACAGCTGAATTAGAGTCTCAGAGTTCAAAGAACAAGCAGGAGGTGGAGCGGTTATTTTTAGAGTGTGTGAGGGTGCAGGTGTGTGAGCGTCAACGGAGAGAATCAAAGGTGTGGAAGAACGGCGGTGCCGAGGAAGAGACGAGAGGACGAGCTGGAGGCAGCAGCAGAGAGGAGCGGAGGAGATGAAGTTCCTCTTTGGGAGTGAGCGGGATGGAGTGAGTGATGGAGAGGATCAGGAGTGAGTCCCCTCAGAGGGACGGAGCACCTGAGAGGTTGTGGAGATGAAAGCCAGAGAGGCCAGACTGAGATGTCTGGGGTAGAAGGATGAAGAGGTTGGAGGTGGCTGGCAGGAGGGCGAGGAAGAAGAGGGAGAAGAGGTGGAGGAGGAGGTCAAGGAGGAGACGGAGTAATAGTAGTTGGTGGAGGTGGGGGTGGAGGAAGAGGAGGAGGAGGAGAGATGGTGTAGGAGGAGAAGGAGTAGAAGAAGGTGGAGGTGGAGGAGGAGTGATGGAGGAGTAGAAGGAGCAGCAGCTCTAGCCACTGAACCACTGTGTCATTAATATTTTTGCTATTCTGTCCAAACTGAGCATGTTCTGTATTTCCAGGGGGCTTCAGTCTCTTACCGTCAGGTCCACCTCTCTTTCCTTCAATGGACGTGAGGACAACTCAATTCAAGTTTCCAACTCTAACTTTTTTTTCCTTTCCTTTTAGTTGGTTGGTTGTGTTTTGCAGTAGGTTGCAAACCAACTCTGCTCTCCTCTGAATTTTGACTGAATGGCTGAGCTTCTCCCAGTCCTTCCCAGGTTCTCTAAATCACTGATGACTGATCAGGTGTCGAGCTCCTCTTTGCTGCTACTGGTGCACTCTGGGAAGTGTAGTATTTCCTGAGATACAGCTCGACACGTACTGGAAGCCTCTCTTCCTGTGTTGCTTCCATGCGTGATTTGACCAACGTGAAGCGGACACAACATCATCATTGTCCACTGAGTTATTGTCCGCGCTGCACCCCCCTACCGCCCACCCTCCACTGTGCTGCGTCGATATTTCATTTTCCAAGCCCTGACGTGAACACCCAGACGCGTCCCACTGCGCTCAGCCACTGCGATCGGCCACTGCGCTCAGTGTGCCGTGATGAGGCGTCTTCACGCGGTTCCTGCGCTCAGTGTGCCATGATGAGGCGTCTTCACGCGGTTCCTGCGCCACAGGTGGAGGAAATAAGTATTGAGCCGTTCAAATGTCACCGCTGTGTAATTGAAGACGAGCCTGCTGAACACTGTTGCTGCTCCACCTGACGATCAGCCGCAATCACAGACCCACAGCTAGTGTGAGTTCACAGCACGTGGCCGAGCTCGCAGGGGGGTTTTGCCACAGGTGTGTGTGTGTGTGTGTGTGTATGTGTGTGTGTGTGTGTGTGTGTGTGTGTGTGGAGATGTTTCTTTTCTTTTATTCTTCCTCTCTCCCTCAGTCTGAACTGAGGGAGCTGGTTTCAACCCTCCTTTTGCACATCACACCCAATCTAGTTTCTGTGTGTGTCCGTGCGTGTGTGTGTGTGTGTGTGTGTGTATGTGTGTGTGTGTGTGTGTATGGCTGGATGGCTGGCTGGATGTGTGTGTGTGTGAGAGGGTGAGTGAGTGGCGGTGGAAATAAAATCTCGGTGGGCATCTTGGTGTGTGTGTGAAGAAGGCGAGCACACATGTTGTGCTCGCCTAACTTCACCCCCCCACCCCCTCCCAACCCGCCCACCCTCTCACACCCCTACACCCCGACACACACACACACACACCCACCACCCTCCTCACACTGTGTCGGTAATGAAAAGCTAAGCGGGCTTTGAGCCGGCGGTGATTGAAGATGGACGGCTACCCGCCGAGAGAAGGTAAAAAAAAGAAAAACCTGGCGTTTTCCAGAACGACGGGGTTGGAGACGATGACGGCTCGACGTCTTGGAGGAAGGGATTCTGTCGCCGCCCCCGCCGCCTCATCTCGCCTTCGCCATCAATTATTCAAAGACGCGCGGCGACGAGATGAATCTGCAGCAGCTCACTTGGAATCCTGCGCAGATATCTTTGACCCCCCCCCCCCCCCATTCCTTCCCCTGACCTGACCCCACCTCCATCCCAGATCCCACAAAGGGCTTAGAGGGAAGTGTTTGCTTGGGCCGGTGCTCCTCTGTGAACTAGCAGCCGACTGTCAGCAGTTGGCTAATGGCAGAGAAGATAACAGCCGCGATATGGAGGCTGATTATTGCAAATGACCTGCGACAAGTTGCTGAGAAGCATCACAATGAGTGAGTGAGCTCTGTGTGTGTGTGTGTGTGTGTGTGTGTGTGTGTGTGTGTGTGTGTGTGTGTGTGTGTGTGTGTGTGTGTGTGTGTGTGTGTGTGTCTGTCTTCATTTGCATCGAGATGATGTGACTTGCACTGGACGTCCCCGTCTCCGCACAGTGGTTACCGTGCTGCCTGCGTGGGTGATGAGAGAACAAGGCTGCATGGGTCAGTCAGTGAATCAGTCAGCCAGTCAGTCGGCTATTCAGTCAGTTAGTCAGTCAGCCAGCCAGTGAATCAGTCAGGAAGAATGTAGGGGACCACAGGTTGTAACACCTGACAGTGACTCTCTCAGTGAAAACTGCCAATCATTCAGTCATTAAGCTTCTTTGGCCAAATAACCCAAACATTTGCCCTCAAACATCATGTTAACTTTGTTCACCCCCCCCCTAAATTCTTCATCCTCTCCCTCCTCCTCCCCTTCCTCCACCCCCACCTTCTCCTGCACCTCCTCCACCACCTCCTCCTTCTCCACCTTTTCATCCTCCTCCTCCAGGACTCCCCACCACCCAACAGCTACAACCTTCCTCAGTCTTTTCCTAACAGTCACTCGTTCCAAGAACCTCGTGGTGAAGAAGCCAAGAGGCGTCAGAGCTGCTTCCTGTCTGCGGCTCCTCGGCCCAGCACCTTCTCACCGTGTGGTCCCTGCACTCCAGGTATGAAGCTCAACGCTGCCTCCTGCACAGAGCGGAGAGCTCCAGGGTTCCTCAGTTCCCACCTGTCGGTCCAGAACTTTCATTAGACCGACAGGTGAGGAACCTGGAAACTTTCACTTTCGTTCTCGCTGAACACGTCACATGCAAACCGTCAGCAGTGGTGCCATCCAATCACCTCTGTCTCCGCTGGGCCCCTCCCCCCTAACTTAATATTTACCTCAATTACACTCTGGCGGAAAATTGTTGTTCCAAAAAAAAAAAAAGAAGCAGAGATTCCTGACTTATTTGGATAATTTGTGCCGAGACTCGAACCCGCGAGCAACTGCAAGCCCTGTAGCCAGCATTCAATTTGCATATAAATAGATCTGGACTGTCTGCTGCTGCTGCTGCTGCTGCTGCTGCTGCTGCTGCTGCTGCTGCCTAACTTCTCTGTGCGTGCACGCGCTTGTGCGCACAACACAGATATCCACACACACACACACACACACACACACACACACACACACACTGTAGCTGATACGCAGCCTCAGACGTTTTTATACACACAGACTCACAATGAATAAAAAAAACAAAACAAACTGAAATATGCACAGCGACACACACACACACACACACACAAACACACTCGCATGCACTGAAAACTATTATGGCCATTATTGAATTAGCATTTATGAACAGGCCGACACTACAGCAGCATCGGGGACATGGTCACCCCCATCACGCTGGTTTGCAATAATGGTCAGGTTGTTAAAACTATTTGCAATCTGTCACACACACACACACACACACACACACACACACACACACACACACACACACACACACACACACAAGCTGTTTGTTTTCCAGCACGGTGCCGTTGTGTCTGGCTGAATTTTTGACACAGTTTTATGAAGTGTTCTTAAAGCGCGGCGCCTCCCGGTGGAATTATATTAATGTTCATCCCTAAAAGAGTGAATTGTTTGAAGCGTTTCCTTTTTCACCGCTGCTGGTCGGCAGCGCTCACCTGTCTGCACCCCAGCGGTGACTGTGAGTGTGGATGGCTGTTTGTCTGTCTGCGTGGCCCTACGATGAGCCTCGGCTTGACACCAGCAGCCTCATGACCCACAGTGGAGGAGATAAAATAGATGGAGGTGCCAACCTGCAGAGACTGGGAGCTTCTGTCACAGAGGAGGAACTACACAAAGTGATTGTGACTTAATACACTTCTACTATTTAGATATAAGCAGGTTTAGCATATGTACATATCTATACACATGTATCTTAAACCTGCTTCCCAGCTTTCCCTGGGTGAAACCACTGTGGACAGTCATGCTATTTGATGCTATTTTAATGCTGTTTTGCCGTTTGAAGTAAACACCAGTGCCACATTATCTCCCAGGGCAGCTCTGCTGTGCACCTCTCAGCATCGCCATGGGCAGAATGTTCTGGAATCTCAGCCTCAGCTGGACCCATTTAACCCACCGTCACCTCCCTAAATGTTCAACTGAAATAATAATAAACAGCTGCAGTGGAAATGAGTTGAAACGCCCCCATCACACACACACACACACACACACACACACACACACACACACGAAAACACATATTTGTTGTAGCCTCTCTTCTGCCTGCAACACCAGCTTTTCACAGCACTGTGACTCACTGGCAGCATCCGTGTCTTTGTTTTCCTCAAGTCGTGGAACTGCTGTAACTGTTCCCTGCCTCTCACAGTAGCTGCGCTTCCATGACAGGTTTTCGCAAAATTAAAGTGGTGTTTTAAAAAATTTCCACAAATTACAATTGCGATTTGCAGGTGTTTCCATTGAATGGTGCGAAGCGCATAAGCCGTAATTCTCGTCAAATCTCACCGAACGAGAATTACGTTGTTTGTTTGCTGTCAAGAATGGTTGTGATATTTTTCTCTTTGATGACTTGTAAAAAATATTCCGTCTCCTCGTCCGTACAAGCATAATGTGCCATTTTCACTTGACGTGAACTGATCACGTGACCCCGTACGTCACGTCCGCTGACGTGTAAATGTGAAAAAAGTGTTTCCATGACACTTTTGTGATATACCTCTATATGGATACGTCTGAAAAATCGCCTTGTGAGAGCCTCAAAACCTTTTAGCCATATTTGAGAGGTTTTTCCAAGTTTAGCTTTAGTTTGCATAACCAGTTTTTATTGCGATATTCAGGTTTTGCACAATCCGCATTTCATGGAACGCAGCCAGTGGTGTGTTTTTATTTGATTTGATTAGGTCCCGGCCAGTACGAGCTGAGTGTGAACTCCTGCCCCCAGATGTGTGTGATCACCTCCAGAGAGCATCGATTCAAAGAGGCGGCCAACACCAACCCTGGACCAGGAGCGTACCAGGTGAATCCTGCCTCTCATTCCCCTCAAGCTCTTTCACTTCTCTCAATACTGGGAGTGACTGACGACGAGGCAACATTCACCTCTTGCCCATGTCAAATTCTGTGCATCAATGAAATCAACACATCAGGTTTTCATTTCCTTTTTCTACTGTGTGTGATCTTCCTCTCTCCTGATTGGCCAGCCTCGTTAAATGAGTGAGTGAGTGAGTGAAGGCTGAAGGGAACGACTTTGCTTTTATGAAGTGCGATGCTGTTTAATGCTGTCGCCTTAGATACTGACACACTAATGCACTTTATGGTCACAGCATCATACAGTTGTAATGAAGCCAGTAACCAGAGCTCGCTCTGTCACTCTCTCTCTCTCTCTCTCTCTCTCTCTCCCTCCAGTCCAGTGTGCTTTAATAGGAATTACAGCTTCTGGGTTACAGCTGCTGCTTCCTCAGCTGCTGCTGCTGCTGCTGCTGCTGCTGGTGTGTGTGTGTGTGTGTGTGTGTGTGTGTGTGTGTGTGTGTGTGTGTGTGTGTGTGTGTGTGTGTGTGTGTGTGTGTGTGTTTGTGTATGATGATTGAAAGAGCTAATGTTGCTTCCAGTCCCTGCTGACTGTGAGGGATGAACATCAAAGCTGAACTCTGATTTCAGACTCTCTCCTCTCGTCACCATCGTGCCCCAGTCCCATCACAGCCTCTTCACTCTTTCTTCTTCCAGCGCTGTGTCTCTCCGTCCATCTGCCCCCCCGTCCCCTCTCCCCCTGTCCCGTCCTACACTTCACCAACTCTCTCTCTCTCTCTCTCTCTCTCTCTCTCTCTCTCTCTGGCCATTTGACCTGTTTACGCTGCTCCTCTGTTATCTTCCGGTTTCATTTGCACCCGCCAACTCCAGTTTACTTATTCTTTTTTTATTTCCTTCAAATTCCATTCAGATTTTTTTTTTCATGCCTGTTTGACATAACGTTTTTTTTCTTTTGCTGTTTGCTGCCATATTTCCATAATTTTTTTTTTACATTGTAAACCAGGCATGGGCAAACCAAGGCCCCAGGGGCCATATGCCGCCCGTTACGTTTTTTAATCCAGTTGATACTTGAAGAAATGAAATTAATAGTCAGTCACTCATAAAATAGCTGCATTTCCTCCATGTTTCCAGTGTTTTCAGAGTCATTTCAATAAAGAGCTAAACACCATGGGGCTTCAAAGACACTGATTTGGTTGCAACTTTGCTTTGCTTTATTTCCACCAATCCACATTAAAGCAACATGTTTTCTACAATAGCCCATGATAGATTGTTTCCTCCTATCGTGTGGCTCATCAAAACACTCCCCTCTGTTAGGACCACCCCTGCTGTGAGCAGTGTCAACGTGATGTTGCACAACAACAAAGCATTCAACACAACGACCATGGGTGATGTGAGTCATCATTAATTGGTCGAAGACAGTCTGAGTTTATCATTTGAAAGGATGAGCAGCATCGATCTGACGCGAACTGTTGTTTCCTGCAGCCAAAGCCACTGCAAACTCTGGACGATGCCCTCGTCCAGTCAGCAACAGCTCACGTTGAGAAGCCAGGAAGTTGTCATTATTGTTGCATGTTGGGTTTTGCAGTTGTGTTTTTGTGCTTCAGGGCCACCGAAGGAAGCACTCCCTGTAGCCTTTGATCCATTTTGTTCAAAAAGGGAGGTAAAAAAAAACCCTGATGTTTTAAAGGTGTAGCTCATATTTAATTCTGTTTTATTATGTTTCTAAATTAAATTTGAAACCCTGCCACGTAACCACCACCCTGCATCATCTGGAACAGAAATGTTCTTTTTTTACTCTTTCTGTGCCACATGATCTAATTTGGCTCTATTGTACAAAGACCCACATACACCAACACAGACGTATGATTCATCCAGACGGATGCTTTTTCCTTCTCAGAGTGACATATCTGCTGCCACCAGGTAGCTTTGGAAGCTTCGACCCCCCACCGCCAACCCCACCACCAACCCCCCCACATGTTCCGTCATTAGCTCTTTGACTGTGAGCCCTGTACGGCAACACAGGGCCGCATATAGAATCTGGTGTGAGTGTCGCAGAGAAGGAGTGAGATAAGAGTGTGAGGAAGACGAGACAGGCAGGCAGAGTGATAGGGAGGAAGAGAGGGGAGATGGAGGAGGAGGAGAGACAGAAGAGCAGCAGCAGTAGCAGCAGCAGTAACAGCAGCAGTAGCAGTAACAGCAGTAACAACAGCAGCAGCAGCAGCAGCAGCAGCAGTAACAGCAGCAGTAACAGCAGTAGCAGCAGTAGCAGCAGTAGCAGAAGCAGCAGCAGCAGCAGCAGTAGCAGCAGAAGCAGCAGCAGTCAATGGGGCAGATGAAGAGGGTTGTTAAACTCAACAACTGCTAATGTGTTCTGAGGGGCTGTGTGTCCGAAGCAGACTGCCGGAAAAGTAGTCATTTAGTTGTGTGTGTGTGTGTGTGTGTGTGTGTGTGTGCGCGCGCTGGTGTGCGTGCGCTGGCGTGCCTATTCATCCATGTATGTACCTGCAGAGTCATTAAGCTGCCTTCTTGAGCAGCGTCAGTTTGCAGCGAGGCCTCATTTACCTCATTCTATTACATGCATCACATGTACGGACGGATGGACGGACGGGTGCTGGTCTCGGTCACAATGCTGCTCCAGTCGCTTCAGTATGAATTATCATGCGTGGAGGGGGCAAGTGGGGGGCTGCCGCCGCTGCTGTGAAGGATATAAAAAGACGATTGCTGAAGCAGAAGCCTAGTGACGCGTTGGCAGTCAGAAAATAAAGAAATATATATATATATATATTTTTTTTTTAATAAAGAAGTTCCTCAGTTAATTGTATATTCACGATGAGGCAGAACAGACGGCCTCGTCAACACGGCTGACATTTCCCCGAAGCTTCCTGGGTGCGCCTTGTTGAGGTCGCAGCACCTTTTCCATTCCCGCCTTACAGACGCCTTTGTGCGACGCGCAGCCACCGTCTCATCTTCTCCTCTGCCTGCACCTTCACTGCATTACTGTGAGTTCACCGTCAAGACATGTCCAGGTGGTTCAGACCAGAGTCGTCACGGTGCCATGGTGGAAACACGCTTTCGAACCCGCCTCTGCATGCGACAAAATAGCAAACAACTGGAAAAATGCAGCGACAGTGAGTGCACTGGCTGGTGGGTGGGCCTCAGCGAATACCTGCACTGTGTTTTCAGAGTCATTTCAATAAAGAGCTAAATACTGTGGGGCTTCAAAGACTAAATATTCCACATATCCCTCATACATATCTCTAAGCCCCCTTGTCAAATGTTCCGACCCATTGTGGCCCACCAGTCAAAAAGTTTGCCCCCCTGATCTCGATCTGGCATTTGGATTGATTGATTATTATGTTCAAATTACTACAGTATTGCCCAATAAGTTGGAATGAACTAATTGTGACAGTAATTCCAATGTGGGGCAAACAACCTTCTCTTGGTGAAGACTTCTGCTCAGCAGGTGTGATTAAGTGGTTTGGACAAATATTTTGTGTTTACCTAAAATGGCTCAATTCTGTCCTGGATTTGAACTCATAATCATAACCAATAGTATTGCTGTTGGTATTAACGCTGTTTGCGTCAGATCGATAGCAAGTCTCGCAGTGTCGTAGGTGAGGTGTTAAATGAGTCACGGTGAGGCTGAATCTGTCCTGCAACAACAAAAAAGAAGAAAGTAAAGAGTAGAGAGTCGATGCTTTTGTCGGAATTTCAAGATATTTCTTGTCATTTCCCCCACATTCCACACACCTGGGGAGCTCTTCTTCTTTTTCGCAGGCTTTTCTACACGTCTGGCCTGATCCCAGCGCTCATCTCCCATGTGCTGTGTGTGTGCGTGCGTGCATGCGTGTGTGTGTGTGTTGTGGGAAAGACTTTGCATCCTCTCCTCTCTCCTCCGATCACATTCCCCCACCCGCCCCCCCGCCGCACGTGGGCAAACACGCTGAGCAACAACGATGACAGACGGCGGCCGTCGATCCGCAAACCCCCCCACCCCCAGCTTCACTTCTCCCCTCTCTGACCCAGTCAAACATCCAATAATCTCCCCCCTTCATTGCCATGCCGCTGGCGTCGTCACTTCCAAGAGCCGCCCCCCCCCCTCACTCACCACTTCCCCTCCATCGCCGCCAACCTCCTGGGCAACCCCGAGGCTGACCTGGAGTTGAACCTGCAACCCTGCTCCCTTCAGGATCAATAGGGAGATCTGAGCCCAGGAGCCTAAAGTCCTGCAGGTGGCGCCGCCAGAATACTGATGCCCTCACTCACATTGGGAAGGAGGAGGAGGGGGGACTGTGGGGGAGGAGCTTACCATACCACTCACTACTTGCTCTCTGAACAAGACTTTTTTTTTTTTTTCTTTAGATAAGACCATAAAACAGAAGGCTTTACTTTTTTTTAAGTCTTTAATCTGGTCGGAATAATTTCAGTTTCCACCGTTAATCCACTCGCTTCTTTTACCTTCAGGTGGACCAACCGGAAGATTATATTTTTAAATTAAGAATACATGTATTTCTGGCATGAGCACTTGGGAACAGTGTCTGTACTCACTGTGGCAGTGTGATACTCTGCAGCAGCCACCTGATGTCGTATTGTTTAACCTCAGCTGCATCGTTTCTTCCTTCATCCCCTCCGTGTGATCACCTCATCAATCACAATTGAAAAGCTGTTAATATAGATTAATATTAATATTCCCTGAGGTCATCTGACACCACGTGACCCAGATGTCAGATTGGTTGGTCTCGGCTGCGACGGAGAATCGGCAGTGTTCCCATCAGGACGAGGAGTGAATGAAGGGTCCAGGGCGGTGGTGAGATGGTGGTGCGGGTCCAGGGGGGTGGTTGGGGTTCGGGGGGGGGGGGGGGGGGGGAGTTCAGCTTACCGTTCACTTGCTCTCTGAACAAGACTCTTTTTTTTTTCTAGATAAGACCACAAAACAGAAGGCTTTATTTTTAGTCTTCAATTTAGTCTTTAATCTGGTCTGAATAATTTCAGTCTCCAACATTAATCCACTCGCTTCTTTTCCCTTCATGTGACTCTAGGCTTAAAAACTATATTTTTGAATTAAGAATGCCTCTTTTTCAGGGGTGAGGATTCCTGGTCTGTACTCACTGCAGTGGCAGTGTGATACTCTGCAGCAGCAACACTGTGTGATGGTAGCAGGTGCAGAGTCGGGGAGACGGCTCAACTCTCGTCTTTTTTTACTCCTTTTCTGTTTGCAATGTGAAGCTGCAACTGTGGAGACGTGGTGTGCTTCTGCCTTTACTTCCTGTCCAGGCTGCAGAGTTTGAAGAGGTGCTCTTTTCACACACTTTTTCTTTTCTTTTTTTTTTTTCTTCTTTCAATTGTTGAGAAAAAAGGTCAACCAGGACCTGTACAGCCAATCAGAAGCCTGAAGAAGTGTGGAAAAGGCACTTTAACAAACAGAAAATACAACATATATGAGTGAGAGTCAAGTTTCAATATTACATTACTTATGTAGAAAACATGTTGCTTTAATGTGGATTGGTGAAAATCAGTGTCTTTGAAGCCCCTCGGTGTTCAGCTCTTTATTGTAATGACATGGAGGAAATGCAGCTATTTTATGACTGACTGACTATTAATATCATTTCTTCAAGTAAAGAGATACTTAATACGACTCTCATATTTGCAACCAGCGCCATCTCACCAAAGAGCACTTGACATTTTTTACTAACTCTCGACGCCGTCGTATTAAAACAGCCGTTGGCTGCAGCCAGAGACTCATTGCAGTGGAATCAAGGACTGTTGACTTTGGTGAAGTCACGTATCAGTTTGAAGTGAAAGAAGCAGCAGCGGCTCCTGACTGAGGACAGAAGGCAGCTGTTGGAGAAGAGCAGCCGATGTTTGTGCGGCGCCACCTATTGTGAGCAACACAATAGAAACAAGTCGGCGTGAAAATCAACCTGAGATTCAGCCTCTCGTCTCCTCCTGCTGCGCCTCCTCGTCTGTGAAGGCACTGCAGAGGGGATTTTCCTCCTCTTCCTCACCTCTCCTTCCCCTCCTCCTCCTACTTCTCCTCCTTCTACTTCTCCTCCTCCCCCTCTTCCTCCTCCTCCTCCACCACCTTCGTCTCCTCCACCATCTCTTCCTGCTCCTCCTCCTCCTTCACACTTACCTCCACCTCCTCCTCATCCGCCCTCGCTTCCTCCTTCCCCTCCCCCGTCCTCCTCCTCTTCCTCCTCCTTCTTCCTCTCCTCCTCCTCCTCCTCCATCTCTTCCTCCTCCTTCACACTTACCTCCTCCACCTCCTCCTCCTCCTCCGCCCTTACTTCCTCCTTCCCCTCCCCCGTCCTCCTCTTCCTCCTCCTTCTTCTCCTTCTCTTCCACCTCCTCTTCCTCCGCCCTCGCCTCCTCCTCCTCCCTCTTCCCCTCCTCCTCTTCTTCCTCTTCGTGCTCCTCCTCCTCCGCCCTCACCTCCTCCTCCCCTCCGCCCCTCTCTCCTCCTCCTTCTCTTCCCCTTCCTCCTCCTCCTTCTCCTTCTCCTCTCTCTCCTCCACCTCCTCCTCCATGAGGCTGCTGGGTTCAGTCTTCAGGTTCGTCCTCTTCCTCTTGTCAAGTCTTCCTCAGTTTATTTCGAGGCTTTATTGACGCCATTAAATGCTTTCGGAGAGCCGAGTGATTAGTGAAGGACACCGCTGGAGAGCCGCTGACGACTTCCTCTGCGGAGGAGCAGCCATCAATCTCCGCTGACGTTTACCGCTTCATTTCTTCATCCGTGGCCTCACATTGAAAGAGGATGTGAGTTTTATTTGTTTTATTTGTTTGTCTTTCTTTCTCCTCTTGCGTCGGGACGCTCCTCCGACCCTCCGTCGCGCTCTGGTCACTCCCAGCTGAGTCCCGCCGCGATGAACACGCTGATGAAGGGCACCTTTAACGTGACGCTGCGCCGCCCCCCGGCCAGAGACCCTCCACGCCGTCACGCCCACAAACTCCAGCGCCGCTGAGAGGTCAGAGGTCAGAGGTGAGCGCCGTTAAAAGGTTCTTCCCACTTTGCTTCCCGTGGTCTGAGATGAAACGTTTTCCCATGGATATTTATTGTCAGATCCGTTTCTTTTGAATGTGTCATAGATAACATGAGAGCTCGTTTTCGACTGCTTAAAGGCCCTGTGTGGAAAATTTAAAGGAGTTACGAGATGGCAAAGAAAATATAACATAGTCATATTGTAGTATAAGTCTTTTCAGTGCCGCGTTTTCATTTGCTCATAACTTGTCTGACACGTAACATAAATATGTGTACGTGTGGTTGATGTATCATAAAATGTGTGTTTACATGGAGAGCTCACGTGCACGGTGGTCCAGAGTGTAGAGCTGAAATAAATTCTTCCTCCGCCTTCACTCAGCAACGCTGCTAGAAAGAACTAAACTTTATATACTTTTGTGAAGGTCTAAGAACCTTTGCCAGACTTTCAGTGGCAGTGGAGCAGCGTCGCACCATCAATTATTCACACAACTACCGTAAATCAGACTGAGAGATGTGAGTCAATAACCTTTGAGAGACGGCAGTGTCCTTGGTGATGTCACAAAGGGCCCCCCCCGACTTTGCCGGAGCTTGTTGAAAAGTGGAGGAAGCATGAAGTGGACAGAACAGAGACTCTGAAAATGATGTGAAAGTTGTTTTTTTTTTCCCCCAAAATACGGGGCAGTAAATTTGAAAAAGCCAGAAAAGCAATGAATAATAGATGTTGCAATAATGGCAATAAAGCATGTTGCAGTAAAATATTGCTTTTAAAACAGGTGAATTTGCTCTCTGAACAAGCTGTTTTTAGATAAGACTATAAAACAGAAGCCTTTTTTTTTTTAAGTCTTTAATCAGTTTGGAATAATTTCAGCCTCCACCGTTAATCCACTCGCTTCTTGTCCCTCCAGGTGGACCAACCGGAAGACTAAAAACTATATTTTTAAATTAGGAGTACATCTTTTTCAAGCATGAGGATTCCTTGTCTTTACTCACTGTGGCAGTGTGATACTCTGCAGCAACCACCGTTATTCCCCCTGTTTGATCACCTGATCAATCACAATTAAAAAGCTATTAATACAGATAAATATTCCCTGAGGTCATGGGACACCTTGTGACTCAGACGGAGTGGAGAGGAAACTGCAGCGGAGCCTCGAGCTGAAAGGCCAGAAAGACATCAAACTACAAGCATCTTTTATGCACCACTTTGATAATTATAATAATCCACATCCTTTAGATTTCAAGGCAGGGTGAGTTTGTTGACGAGGTTTGGTGTGTGTATGTGTGTGCACGTGTTTTAAGCTTTGACTCTCATGGATAAACTAACTGGCTGCAGCCTTATATTTCCACCTGTAATCTGTGTTATTTTCCCCATTAACTGCGCTGGCTGAGCAGCTCATCAGCCAGCTGCTGTTAAACTCCCCGGAACTCTACGGCCTGCAGCAGCATCGCTGTGTAATCATACCAGCCAGTTTATGTGAGTGAATGTGAGTTTGCACGTGTTGGTGTTTGCATGCAGAAAATAATAGATAATAATAAAAAGCAAAAACTTTTCCTGACCTTCAGTGAGTGTGAGCCAGGCAGGGATGATGCTGGGAGGAGGAGGAGCAGCGTGTCAGATGACTCTCAGTGCCGCCCGATTGAGATTTACAGTCCTCTGCTCTTCATCACTTGTCATAAATTAGGTGATCATACCTGTGAGGGCTTCTGAGTGTGTGTGTGTGTGTGTGTGTGTGTGTGTGTGTGTGTGTGTGTGTGTGTGTGTGTGTGTGTGTGTGTGTGTGTGTGTCCCACTGGGCTTCTCAACAGGGTCTCTGAGGTCCTGGTTCCTCAGAGCTCCAGGCCTCTGATGGCTCCTGAGGGCCTTTTAACCTAATGAGGTGTTTACACCCCCCCGCCAACACCCTCCCCTTCCCACCGCTGTCATTATTCAGCCGTGAGAGGGGGAGGGGGCGAAGGAGGAGGGGGGGTGGTGAGATGTTGGAGACGTAAAGGGCAAAACAGAGGCAGAATAAAAGAAATATGCAAAGAAAAAACTGAGGGAAAGTGTCGCATTAAAATGGGCCGAAAACGGAAGGAGAGACACAGAGAGGAGGAGGAGAAGGGAAGGAGAGGGGGTGAGGAAGAGGGGAAAAAAGGAGGAAGGAGTCCAGTGTTATTTATGCCTCCCTGGGCTCTCGTCTTCACCTCCTCCCCCTCCTCTTCCTCCCCACGAGCTGTTTTACATCGACGATCTAATTAAATCAAATAAATCACGGCTCTCTCTCTCTCTCTCTCTCTCTCACACACTCTCTCTCACACACACACACACACACACACACTACCCAGCCTGAACTGACAGGGCCTCTTCTTCTCTCTCTGGATTCCTGGATGCTGTCGACAGGTTTTTAGCGCAACGTTGAATAAATCTGGATGATGGTGCATTAGGCGCCGCATCGTTCACCTTGTTTATGGCTCTGAAATATGCAAACAGAGCGGCCACATAAAAGTGATCCATGCCCAAATGGCTCCTTTTACCCCCCTGGACCCTTGTCATCTCCGACACTCAGCACAGCAGCAGCAGCAGCAGCAGCAGCAGCAGCAGCATCACTTCACTGGTGCTGCGGTGTCCCATCATGTCCTCCTCCCTCTCCTCCTCCCCCCGGTCTTCCTGCACAGACAACAGAGAGGCAGTTTTATGACTTCATCAACTAAAGTCTTTTGTCTTTGCCGTCCAGCCATTATTAAATCCAATTAGCTCTGCCAAACCTTTATAGACTGTCCCTGAAAGATCTCATGGTAATTGTCAGAAAGAAGGGTGGTGGTGGTGGTGGTGGTGCTTGTATTTGTTGCAGTAGGACTCCAGACAACACGTGCAGGCAGTAAGCAGCTGAGAAAACAGAAGAGAAAAGCCCGTCTTCCCAGAAGCAACTTCCTGTGGAAGATCATTAGAGCAGCACTGGCTGTTAAAGTGTGTTGTGAAGCTACAGAACATTGATTGGAGCAGACTTGAACATCCATCTCACATTCAAAGTGTCTCTGTTAGGATTCCATCATTGCACAGGTCCATGATTGCTCCAGGCCCATTTCATTACTCGTCTTTTCAAACATTATCTTTTCATTTGCAGCCGAGGAAAATTTCCTCCATTTTGACATTAATATGAACAAACTGCCTCCTCAGAATGCTCTTCCATTAGAGTGATTAAATGGCCTCGCCTGCATCGTCTGTCACACATATTAGTAGGCTCTTTGGTCTAATGTGAATCACATCAAATTGATTACATTACATTCATTAAATTTAGTTTGCATTTACATTTCATGGTTCTGGCAACTTGCAGCTGAGCTGCAAAGTAAAAAGGAAAGAAAAAACTCTGGTTGTCAAGTTGTTGCGGGGAAACAAAGTCTCGCTGTGTGTTTTCCTCTTGGGGAGACTCACCTCGCTCGTGTGAAAGTGGAGACAGAAAACTCCCGCAGAGGTCAAACTCATTTCCCTGACCCTTCTCCGTCGTCCACGTCTCCTCCCGCGTCAATACATTTGAAACGCTAAATTTAGCCGCCGTCATCTCCGCGTGACAGCGTGGCGCTGGTAAACGCTGCCAGATTAGCGGCTGTCTTTAATTAAAGGGGATGTAGAGTAGCAGGAGGAATCAATGCAGAGGTTAACACCTGCTGACAAGGGCAGAGCAGACGCCAGGCTTCATCCTGGAGACACTGAGAAGGTTCACACAGGGTTGCAGCCAGTGAGACGCTCAACACGCTCAACACGCTCAACAAACTCAACACGCTCAACACACTCAACATGCTCAATGCACCGTCAGTCTCTCTGTCTGCAGCTGCGGAGAATTACATCTCGTCTTTATGCACTGTTGAGTCCAGACCAGAGGTGGGCCAACAGCGGGTTGTAAAATGTTGCACAGGGGTTGGAACAGCAGCAGATGGATGGAGCCACCTCATTGGAGGTAAATCTATCATGCATTGGTTAGCGTTGCCGCCTCACAGCAAGAAGGTTGTGGGTTGGATTCCCAGGGTCTCCTGGGCCCCATTTGGCCCGCAGACCACAGTTTGACCGCTGTTCTAGAACTTGCTACTTTTGTACGACTCCTTCTGGGACAAACCAACACAGTACCACAGTAGTGACTGCAAGTGGTCCATTATGTTGCACTTGCAGGAGTTCTGGGCCTCTGCAGAAACCAGGAGCTTCACTGGTTTCTGCTGCTGTGACATTAAAGAGTTAAAACAGAAATGTAGTGCAATTAAAGAGCAGATGTGGTTTATGAGGACTGTGTTGCAGGCAGCAGTGTGTGAGTCTGCCCACTGTGTGCCACTGAGCTTGATGTCCTTGGTTGTATTTACGCCCGTGGCTACGCTGTGTCTAACACACATCACCAGAACACAACACGCTGCTCTGCGGTCTGTGGGTGTGTGTGTGGTAATGTTGTGTCTAATGCAAAAGTTGCAAATGTAAAATCATTTCAAACGCTGCTGAAAGAATTACTTTAAGAAAATAAAATGCTATCATGAATTAACAAACAGAATTATGCGGCGGAAAAATACAGCGCTCATTTTCCAAACGCAACACGTGCACGTCTTATTAAACCTCACAAAATGTATTATTTAAACCATTTTGAAGCCACATTTTCTCACAGCGTTTTCTTCCCCGCCTGTTTTGTTTATCCCACCATAGCTGCGAGAGACTGATAAATTATTAACTATACCCAATTTAAATAAATAAATAAAAACAGTTGTTTAGTAAAATCTCCCAGCAAACCTTGCAGTTGTCAGGCATAAATGATTTGCGATTGAAACATACATCCGTTTTGTGTGCTTTGATCCCCTCTGCAGTCCCTCCCACTGGAACCGAAGGGAGTCTGCTAACAGTTTTCTCACACAGAAAGACAATTATAGTGTTTTGTTGCTGGTTGCTCTTATTGCTACTGTTTTATTTATGTTCTATCCCTCTGAGGTGAAGCCATGGAGGACGCTGCAGCTTCGCCAGAGGACTGGAGTGAACATTCGTTGATTTATTTTTAGCTTCTGAAGGTTGTTATTAATGTTGCTTAGATTTTTTTTTAATCAGTTACCCTGGAAATTAAGGCAATGAATAATAATAATAATAATAATAATAATAATAATAATAATAATAATAATAATAATAATGAATAATAATGCGATATTTAATTGCAAGATTTCCTGGAGAGAGCAACATTTTGTGTGCAAGGTTGTGATCCGAGGTCTCCTAGACTAACTGCACAGCAACAGGTGGTTTATCTATCATGGCATTGATGTGACTATAGAATTACAGACATGTTAATATATACATTTTTTAAAATCCATTTCCAATTCACCAATAATGTCAGTGTCTGAAATGTATTAATTTTGCTATAGCTCTTATTTGAAGACCGCACTGACAATATTTTACAACAAAAGAAAAAAGAGAAATCCCAACACGTTTCCTCCCCATTTGTCGTCAAACGTGAGAACAGCGCCCCTCTGGGTTGTAGCGCTAGTGTAATTAGCCGTGGGCTGTGTGGTCAAAGACGGTATTGCAGGTCTAACTTTCAAATCCCGGGTGAACTCGGCGTCGTTTTCATTGAAACGCCGTGCGGTCGAGGTTTGAGTGTCTTCCATGTTAGAGAGGGAAGCAGGACGTTCACAGGTCCTCAGAGCAGAAGAGCCACTGTTTTTGGAAGCATCTGTGGAGGCTGGTATGAGTTTTGATCACTGTGACAACAGTCAGGAGCACCTAATTTAGAAAAAAAAAGCAGCAAAACTCAAGAGCGCCACCGTCATACTTGGAAAAACTGACACATTTCAAGTGGACTGCTGGACAGCAAGGAAGAATACAGTCTCATCTGTCAAACAAGGTGAGTCTAGTGTTTAGTTGACTTTTATTCTGCTGAGATAAACCAGGACCCGCCCCTACCGGCATGTGATTGGCCAGCATAACTTACCCTTATCTCTGCCTCATCCTTAGTAATATATTAAGAAATTAATAGTAATATAAATATTTATATATTATTATATTATTATATATATTTTATATATTAATAATAATATTTGGAATTCGATGCGTGTCTTTACGTCGACTGAAGCCTCTTAAACTAAACTGCTGTTTTCTAATGGTGCTGTTTGTTTACCTTTTGAAACACTCACTCTGTTTTATTTTTACCAGTTTGTTTGATAAGGGACTATTGCACATTAATGAACATCTGGCGTGAGACAACAGCAGATGCAAGTATGCCACGTGACGGTTAAAAAACTCATGAGAGAGAGAGAGAGAGAGAGAAGAGCTTCAGTGAAGTTGGTTTCAGGTTGGAAATTTTCCACACAGTTGAAACAGTGACAAGACAACGTGTTTAATTCCAACATCTCACCACATTGTTTGATATTATTATGTTATTTTAAAGCATTATCTAAGATGATCTAATCCAATTAAACTGTAGTCATCACATTGTCTTGTAATCTGACCTTGAGTCTGCTGTCACATCAGATGATACATATGGTCATTGAGGTTAAAGGTCATGTGCCCAGTGGCCTGAGTGGCGCCACCCTCAGACTGATGAGTGTCAGTGAAATGAGTGCGCAGCGCTGCTTGTTCCAGGAGCTGAGCGTTGTCTCACGATTCAGCCTCCGTCCAGCCGAAGGCAGAATTATGCCATTTATGAGGATTTTTTTTAACAAGGCAGAATTTCACCTAATTGATTTTCATGGGATTCATTTGAGGCAGTGGATCACCGCGAAACCAAGTCAGAGAATTTCAAATCAGTCAGTGTGGTTGGGTTTGTTTGTTGAACTTGAACCAGTGCGGTTCATTGGGAGTTCAGTTAATTGGAGCCCTGAACAGCTGCTTCCACTGATACTGTTTGCATCTTAAAGCCTCTGTGTGTTCATGCAGCTATTGGTGACAATTCATATTCATGAACGCCCCACAGTATCTTCTGTGTGTGTGTGTGTTTATTAGAGAGAATATTAATTTGGTTGTTGGATGTTTTCTTGCGTTTGTGACCACACAAACACTCTTTATCGCTGTGTGTGTGTGTGTGTGTGTCTGCGAGCATGTGTGTGTGTGTTATTGTGACATATTGAACATATCCCTTTGGGGCCTTCGAGACCCCTGGGGCCCTCCATCCATCTTCCTACCCTTCGCTGTGGGCCACAGCCACGGCTGATCCTGATTGGCTGTCATTACCGAGCCCCGGTGGGACGACGCGGCTCATTGGTTCAGAGTGGGTCTGAGGGCGGATTGAAACGAACGATAAAGAAGCAGCGTGAGCGTGCATGCAGATTTTCATTGGGGAGCTGGAGGTGCAGCGTGTCACTCTGGTGTGATTCTGGAGTGATTCATGGACGTGCACTCCTGTGAATAAATAATTAAAAAAAAACAAAAAAACAAACAAAATGTTTTGAAACCCCATACAAATAAACTGTGTGAACCTTTTGATTTGTCCTCTTGCTTGTGCTCTGATTGCACCGCTGCTGCTGCTGCTGCTGCTGCTGCGTGTCTTTGTTGAGTATATCAGCAGGCTCATTGGTGTTGATATCAGTGTTTGTGGTCCAGGTGAGCAGCTCCTGCTCCCTGTTCAGCAGCAGCCACTTTCAATGGAAATGTACTTGACATTTAGGAGGAGATGTAATCAGCTGCTATTAGAGCGAAGCTGATTTCCTCCTCAGCCGTCCTGCCTGCTGCCACCCGCCCTCCTCCCACCCTCCTCCCTCTGGATTTTCAGTTTATTTCCTGGTACCATGATACCACCTCCACTTTACATCTGGTTCTGTTGGTTCCTCGCTGCTGCTGCTGCTGCTGCTGCTGCTGTTAGTGCTGCTTTTGCTGCTACTGCTGTTACCGTTGCTGCTGTTACTGCTGCTGTTACTATTACTGCTGCTACTACTGTAACTGTTGCTGCTGTTACTGCTGCTGTTACTATTACTGCTGCTACTGCTGTAACCGTTGCTGCTGTTACTGCTGCTGTTACTATCACTGCTGCTACTGCTGTAACCGTTGCTGCTGTTACTGCTGCTGTTACTATTACTGCTGCTACTGCTGTAACCGTTGCTGCTGTTACTGCTGCTGTTACTATTACTGCTGCTACTGCTGTAACCGTTGCTGATGTTACTGCTGTAACCGTTGCTGCTGTTACTGCTGCTGTTACTATCACTGCTGCTACTGCTGTAACCGTTGCTGCTGTTACTGCTGCTGTTACTATTACTGCTGCTACTGCTGTAACCGTTGCTGCTGTTACTGCTGCTGTTACTATTACTGCTGCTACTGCTGTAACCGTTGCTGATGTTACTGCTGTAACCGTTGCTGCTGTTACTGCTGCTGTTACTATCACTGCTGCTACTGCTGTAACCGTTGCTGCTGTTACTGCTGCTGTTACTATTACTGCTGCTACTGCTGTAACCGTTGCTGCTGTTACTGCTGCTGTTACTATTACTGCTGCTACTGCTGTAACCGTTGCTGCTGTTACTGCTGCTGTTACTATTACTGCTGCTACTGCTGTAACCGTTGCTGCTGTTACTGCTGCTGTTACTATTACTGCTGCTAATGCTGTAACCGTTGCTGCTGTTACTGCTGCTGTTACTATTACTGCTGCTGCTGCTGTTACTGCTGTTGTTACTGCTGCTGCTGCCGGTCCCTCTCTGTCCCTGTCAATCAAATGTACCCGCTTGCACTCCTTCTATATGTTTTGCCGTCCCTCCCACCTTCCTCTCCTTCCTTCCCTCCTCTTCCTCACCCCTCTGCCTCTTAAGAATAGATGCCTGATTTCATTTCCACATTATTCCGCTCTCACCTCATTACCATCATCAGGGCTCATTGCCGGAATCACAGCGAACATTTGATAATGGCAAATCATGTGCAGCTCTGATTCACTGCGCCGCCGTCTTGTTTGTTGCTGGAAATTGCTGCGCGACGACGTAAGAAACAAATTGCCAACCCGATCTTGAGTCTGCGCTGACCTGCTGTCATCCTGAAGAGACATTTCACCGCCACGAGGCGACGCCGCGTCGCCTTTCCCACTAAATGCTCTTGGCGGCCGGCTTTCAGCAATTACAGTGACATGTTTTGCCTGAAGCCAGATCAATTTTCCGCTTTCGTCCGGGAAATTGATGCTTTGAACCTCATGGAAGCGTTGACACATTTGTAGAAAACATGGCCCGATTGCAGACAAGTGCAAAGGAGCACGTAAAGACCCAGTCGTCCACTCGGAAGGAGAGGATGGCGGGAACTTTCCCGGCGTTCCTCCGGGACTTTGTTCAGGTGGTTATATCCAGTGCAGTGGGAAAATTTGGCTTGATTCCTGATTTTTTATCTTAAAAACTTAATATACTGCCCACAAATACTTTGAAGACCTCCATAGATAAATAAGGCTCTTGCTCCCAGTTAGCTGCCATCTTGCATCAAAAAAACGAAGCAGGTGTGTGAGTTTGCGTCGAACCTTCGCTTTTGTGCAAACGTAACACAAACGTGGGCGACGGCCAACACGCTGAAAACATCTCAACCTAGACGAGGTTTGAGAGGGTCGAGGATAAAACAAAACCAACGCACACAGATAAGAGGAGTTTTTTTTTTCTAATTAAACATTTCAGGAAAAGAACAATTTTTCATCAATAGGCTTTGAGATGAAACAGAGTGAACTGAGGGTTCACAGTGGAGGCGAGCAGCACCGAGGCGGCTAATCTGGCTGAAGACCAACAACAGGATGATTAAAAAGCAGGCGGTGGCAGCGAATAATAGTTAATAATAATAACAAACAGCGGCGACGCGGTTGTGAGTCGACAGTGCGGGAGCTTCGTGCTGCAGGTGGAGGTGTTTGATTTGAAATCTCACAGCGGGAGTCGAACGAAAAGGAGTTGGATGAATGAACGGGTGGAGGTGAGGAACCTGAAGCAGCAGCGAGGGACTGAGATATGAGAGAGAGAGAGAGAGAGAGAGAGAGAGAGAGAAAGAGACGCTGCTACTGCTGATGAAGGTGTGTAGCGCATAGATGTCAAACAAATTTGGCTGCAAATTCAAAAAAGAGGCATATGATTTTTATTTAGTTCAATGTGTTTTTTTTTTTAATTTGAAATTCAATTTTGCATGTGGGCAATATGAAGTTATTGATTGTACAGTATGAAGCTTTGCCTTGTTCCAGGTATTCAGGTTGTTTGGCTCCATAAAAAGGTTGACTGTTCAATAAATTCAATAAATATCATCGCTGACATTTTGGCCCCACTGAGTGTTTGAATTTGACTCGTATGATGTAGCGGGTCAAAACATCTCTGAGCCTTAATATGACAACGTAGAGACCAAACAAACCTTGTTCATATTCGACAATCACGCAACCGAAATGAATGAATTAAATCTGGAAATGGCCACATGAAATAACCTAAATATCTGTTTATAATTATTTTTTCACACAAATAAAATCCACATGGCAGCACGGAGATGAATTCTAATCCCTCGTTCACCTCGTTGTGAAATTGTGCCTGCGAGCGGCGATATTGTAATTTTCTGAGGCTCTGCGGCGGCGGCGGCAGATAATCTCACTGCTGCTGCGGAGACACAAAGCAGCAGCAGCTCCTTGAGAAGAAGATACAAAGTTAATCCTCATTTCTGTCGCTGTGCGTGAGATTGATGGACGCGGCGATGCCTTCGAGTGCTTCAAGGCAGCGCAGCCGCTGAAGGTCAAGTGGATTTCATTATTTTACATCCAAGCCGGCTGCAAAATTTTCTTTTTCTTGTTCTTTTCGATGACTGTTGCCGTCATCATTAGGATTTAGGGTTCATCCGTCATCGCTGGCTGGACAACTTCATTATCAGAGCAACTGGTGTCTTACCATCTGTGTGCGCCTCTTAGAGCAGGCATGGCAGAACTACGTCTGAGGGGCCACATGCGGCCCGTTAAAGCTTCTCAATCCGTCCCGCCGAACTTGAAGAAATTATATTAATAGTCAGTCAGTCATAAAATAGCTGTATTTCCTCCATGTTTCCAGTGTTTTTCATTTCAAAGACACTGATTGGTTGCAACTTTGCTTTGCTTCATTTTCAATGGACATTCAAGCAAGATTGATTTTTCCCTCCTATGATATCTCACCAAAACACTCCATCCATCTGCTGCTGCTCCGCTAACCCCCCCACCCCCTCCCCGCTGTCGCATTGTACAAGCCACTGTGGCCCACCAGTCACAGAGTTTGCTCCCCTGGTCTATCGACTGTGTGCTGGCCAATTACTTTTAAGGCCACGACAGAATGAAATCATCATTGCTGATATGTTTGGCTTTTTGTTTAATTAGAAAAAAAGCAAAGTGACTTCATATGGGAAAATGTTCCCTCCTGGCGAACGGCGCGTATTAATTTAAATTTTGCTCCCAGACTTGGTGGATATGAAAATGTCAGCCTTAATTAGAAGTGCGGTCATCATTTGGCTGACAACAACCTTCATTAGAGCTAACAAGACAAGATATTGACCAAGTATTGACTTGTTTAACACGCCAAGACCGAGCGGCAAGCTGCGACATGTGCAAAGGTCACAGCAAAGAAAAGAATGAAATGAGTTCTTTCTCCCCAAAAAATTGTTGGACCAGTTACTCGCAATTAAGCTTTTAACTTTAGCTGAGAAGCCGAGCATCAGGGACCCGTGACGATTCTTCACCGTCGATAAATAATCAGGTTTCTGATAAAAAACAAAACAAAAACGTTTCTCGATGGATCTCGTTGACGTCTGTTGACGGCTGATTTGGAGCTACCTTCTCTCCATTAAACCCAGATGTTCCTCCATGAAGCTGAAGAAGGAGAAGGAGAAACGGGGAGAGCGGCACAGCTGTGCTGCGGCCTGAAGTGGAGGCCGACGGCCAATCAGAGGCTTTCATCCGGAGAAGAGAGCGGCCAATTCAATTTTTTTTTTTATTTCATTCATTTATTTAAAACAAAACAACTCCACACAAACATTTACAACATCCTGAATGAAAGAAGAATCATCTGATATTATCTGCACCTTCAGGTTAAAAATTAAACATCCTCAACAACACAATAAACATCAAAATATTCATGATAGTAACAATTCATAGTAATAATAAAATAGCTCTCCTCCAAAGCCGACAGTCACATTCTACTCTAGTTCCATTTCCCTTTAAAAACTTCTTCTAACAAATTAATTTTTTTAATTATTTTTCATGACAATCAGAGACAAAAATATTTCTTCAACATACTGGCTCTTTTGTTGTTCTTTTCAGTGTAAATATTGATTTGGATTGCTTGAGAATGAGTTTTAACACAATCACATTCCTTTTAAAACGCAGGGAAGCATCCATGAAGCGGTCGCTGATTGAACAAAATGGTTCTAATGGTGATTAGAAAGACGGCGAGTCATTAGAACTAAAAATTGTTGCCTTTTGTCAGATTTTCATTTTTCTCGCTGCTAAAAAGCTCCACTTGATGTGATGGAGGATAATGGAATAGGAGGGGTCTGTGTGTGTGTGTGTGTGTGTGTGTGTGTGTGTGTGTGGGTGCGCACGCACAGAAAGAGCTTTTACCGTTCGCCTCCCATTTGGAGGGACAATTAAAAAGAAAAAGATGAAGTGAGCGACAAAAGTTACCAACGAAAAGAGCCGAGATGAAAAACTCATTTGTCAGGACATTTGAGAGGTTTTGCCAGTACAGAAAAATTAAAGTACAAAAAGAAAAGAAAAGAGGTGAGAAATAAAGAGGTGCTCTGGCGGCGCCGCTTGTTACCACAGTACAGCGGTGAAAACACTTCATCAGCAGGAGGCTCTCAGCCAATTAGAGCAGATCTGATCTGGCTGCAGCTCCAATAGAGATCCTCCGTGATTTACGAGAGACTTTATTGCTGTGCCGGGATGCAACTTCTGACAAAGAGGACCAGAGCAAGACGTCAGAACGCCAGGCTACAAATATCAGACCATTTATTTTTAATGCTAATCTCTTAATGTAATAATCTCTGGGCCAGTTCACTTTAATTCTTTGAAAAAGCCGCAGTTCCTGCTGCGTCTCGCTGTCCATCCAGGAGCCATTAGAAGCAGCCTGGTGTCCCTGCTGCTGTCCCTGATTATTCTCCATCATTGACATCTACCTCCTTTTTTTCTCTTTGTTTTATGTCCAGTGACGGGAGTTTTTTGATGGCCATCCATCATTGTGACAGATTGTAATTCAGTGTTGAACGGTGGCAGCCAGGCGCCGCAGTTTGGCTCCGGAGCAGCGAAGCAGCGAAGCAGAACACTGAATTGATGTTTAAAGACTCAATTTTAAAGGCGGCTGCGACGGCGGCGGATGAGAAATTCTGAAGATATCATTTTACCTCTTTTTTTAAATGTTTTTTTTTTTTTTACCAAGTGCATCCAACTGTCCTTACGCTGACACTCAACATGGATGTTTGTTGTGCCAGGTTGTGCACCGCCCCGCTTTGTTGTTGTCTACTTTGAAAGGCAACCCCGCTGAAGGAATTGCTGCAGAATTTTCTCCACCGCTCCTCCGGACCTCGCTGGTCCTGAACTCACTCCATTATCTCCACAGCAACACGTCACGATGCAACCAGGGCGCTGGGTTCCACCAGCCTGTCACTGGGTGACTGATTGATTACTACCCAGAAGGCTTTGCTTCGCCCATGTCAGGAACAGGACAGGCCCCCCCCGGACCACAGGGGGGCCGACAGAAGATTGATGTCTCTCTCTTTCACACCATCATCACTTCTTTTTTCCCACGTTCATGGGGAGATTCTCTCACCTCAACACACCTGCTGCTGCTGCTCATCTGTTTGGTTTGCGTGGAAGAAAAAAAAAATCAGTGTATTCACACTGATTTGATTCATATTTATTTGGGAGGTCTGGATAGTTCAGGGCAGGTGTGAATGTGCAGTGGACTCCACTGCACGGCATTGTGGGTAAACGTGACCTGTAGCCCTGCCGCCTCCCCTCCGCCCCCTATTAATCCAGCAGGTATTAGTCTTGTCTTCTCCTCTGGTAATTGTTGATGCAGCGCCACCACTGGCCAGCGGTGTCAATTCAAACGGCTGAATCCTGCAAACAATCATCGACCTGAGTCTCCAGGACGGTCAGAACCCGAGCCGCTGAGCCGCTGAGCCACTGAGCCACTGATCCACTGAGAGCTGCTCCAGAGACGCCGGCGTTGGAACCAAACTGAGATCTCGACGTCGTGTTTCTCTCCCCGGCTGCTTTTATTGGGTGTTGGTTTCTCTGACCTCAACACCCTCCTGTTGCGGCACCATGGTGACCTCTGTGACCTCTGTGACCGGAGGGCTCAGCTGAACTCTTGCATCCAGCCGAGAGGTTTCTGTTGGGATGCTGGTCACAGAGTCAGAGTTGGTAGGAAATGGAAGGGAAGGTAGAAGAGGAGGAAGAAGAGGAAGAGGAGGGGGTCAAGAGGCCTCTTGAATATGTGTCTGTGCAGCTCACCACCAGTGCTGCTCTTCATTTCCTCCGGTGTATTGTTGGCTTCCACAGGAAGCATCACAATGCGGTGGTGGATCTGCCCTTCACTCCAGCCACCTGCTGCTGCTGGAGGTGGATCACCTGCCGCTCACCCCAACACACCTGCTGGAGGCTGTAATGATCTGACTGGCAACCTCACACCTGCTGCGGCCGCTGGGTGGGAGCCACATTCCAGAGGACACACACACACATACAATAAAACTGGCCTCATTTCAGCCTTGCTCGCTGTGGAATGTGTTTCCTACAGATGGAGATTTCAGGTCGATGCTGCTAAAAATGTTTTCTTGTCTTTTTGGTCCAAGTAAAAATCAAATAGTTTCGTAGGTTTTTGTCCTCATCTTGAAGGACGTGTAATTATTATTTCTTAGTGTTCTTCTGCCACTATTGGCCTTTAACAAAAGGTCAAAGGTGGTGTTGGGGGTTGTTGTTGGTCTATTTTATCCCAGTGAAATTAGTCTGTGCCTCCTTTTTATTAGAAAATATGAAAACCTCAGCGTCCTTTGTGAGCAGCTCAGTGTGGTTTTATTTATTTATTTTTAATTATTATTATTGTTATGAAGATTCAGAAAGCCTGGTCCCAGACTCACATTAGCCGACGTTAAAATCGGGAACACACTGAAAGCAACATGTTGTTGCTGTGTTCCAAAGGTTCCAGAGTGAGTCAGCGGCTCCTCCACTGATCCCTGCGTGTGCGGCCCAAAAGGTCTCGAACCCATTTTCACAGCCGCAGCAGCTAATGCGTCCATGCACCACGTTACTTTATTACATAAGCCAGCTGAAATATAATTGGATTAAAACTCTACTGTAATATACAACAGTGGAAGCGGCACAAACAAGTGGATATTGTCCGACGTGAAAAGAACACACTGTGGAGAATAACTTTATAGTCATATTTACGGTAAAATCCACTTTTCTAAGGCCCTGACAGCACCCCCTACTGCCCAGGATGCTGCATTCGCCACCTCCTCGTCTTCCTTCCCAGGCTCCTCTCCTCCTCTTCCTCGTCATCTGTACAGTCCTTGAATGCAGCGCCGCGTGGCTGTTTGCTCTTCTGAATGTGTGATGTGAAGCAAAGCTCTCAGACACATTCGGCATGACGAAGTGGCCAAGAGGCTGAATTTGTGTTGGGGAATCATTTCTCCACTTTCTGGGAGGCTTCTCCCCCCCCCCCCCCCCCATCAAAGCGTTGTGGTGTTGACCTCACAGGTTTATTGAGGTTGTTTCTTCTGGAAGTCTCGAGAACCGTTTTGTAACGTTTATTAGCTGGCGTTTCTCTCTGTCTCTCATGAACAATTCATGCATATGGACAAATTTATTAGTCTGTTGCCAGAGAGAAGAAAACAATACAGAGCTCAGATTGCCTCTTTTATCATCGCTGCCAAGTGTGTGTGTGTGTGTGTGTGTGTGTGTGTGTGTGTGTGTGTCTAAATACCCAGTCCTGTCTTTCAAGCAGATGAGTGAACACTCTCTCCAACTTGCTCGCCACTCTGGGCTTCACGCTGAGCTCTGCTCTACATTCCGCCTGTAAAAGCCTTCACTCTCAGTTTTTTTTTCTTCCCTTTTGCACTTTAATAAAGCAAAACAGAAAAAAAGTACATTTTTACACAAGTGATCAGTGCTTTTCTGTTTTTGTCTCAGCCACTAATCACCGATGGCACGCACACAACGCACACACACACACACACACACACACACACACACAATTCCCTTTTATGTCGCCGTGCAACATTTTCAAAGGATGATTCCCAGGAGTTAACAGGACCTCCTGTTGGGGTAAACTTTTTTTTTTTTTGGATTCAGATCCTGAATGTTGTTGAATCATTCATTCGTCCTTGAATCGCCTCTCATTATTTTTCATACGTTCCGATAAAGACGCAAAAAACGTGGTGAATTGACCCGGATCGGCTCTGTCTCAAAGGGATGCAAGACAAGACAGGTGAGCTTGCAACGCTGCTCCCCGGTCACTTCACCCCCATGGCAAACTTCACCGGGAACACAATTTTGGCAAGAAGAAGAACGATGAGGATGAGAAGACGAAGAAGATAAAAAAAGAAGATGAAGAAGTTTATTTATCCCACAGTGGGGATATTTGCATAGTACAACAGCATGCAAAGAGAAGAATTAAAAGAAATGAAAAATTAAAATATATTTGCAAGTTATTTTCATAACTAACTAATTGTAAAAACAAGCAATAAGTGACGATAACTAAGTGTTTATTGCGCTCAGTAGCTCAGCAGTAGAAGGTGTTGTATGTTTGAGCAGGTTGCCAGACTTTATTTCATTGTATTTAAAGGGTGTGCAGGGTCCAGGCTCTCTGCTGCGCATCCAGCCACCTTCTGAGCAGAAGCACCTGAAAGTAAAGCAGAGTTGCCTCCCTGCACCATGTGCTGAGCAACGAGCTGCCATATGTGAACGACTGGAGGGTGGAGACGCAGAAACGGGCTCAAGGTGTCGTCCCCGAAGGCTGCTGAAGGAAGAGCAGAAGAAGAAGAAGAAGAGGAAGAAACACAACAACCCTCTGTGCTTGGAAAACAACATATTGCTTCATGTTTTAATTGGGCCGGGTTAATGGTCCGTGAAGACTGGAGCGTTAGTCACCAAGACAAGCTGTTGGAATCACAACTCCCATCCGCCGCTATGTGTGTGTGTGTGTGTGGGACTCCTTAATAAAAAAAAGGCAAAAAGAAAGAAACATAGAAACTTTGGTTTTCTGCATCCTTGTGCGTTTTATGCGGAGTCTCCAGGGCGGAGCTGCTGCTGCTTCTGCTGCTGCTGCTGCTCGTCCAAAAGTCGGGTTAAAAACTGAAAGTTTTTACACGGTACAAAAAAAGAATCTAATTTCATCTTTTGGAGACTTTTGGCAACTCGGATGTGAAACCACATATCGTTCTTCTTCAAATTCTTCTTCAAATTTAAGGGGAAAAATAATAGTGTCTCTTTTCCCCCAGAAGAAGTCAACTTGTAGTTCTAAACAGAGCTCATGTATTTATTTGTACCTCCCACAACGTTATGCCTCTCTCATACTGCCCTGCAATTACATACGCATGACCGATAGCAGGGTTTCAGTCACGTGGTTATGATGATTTGTGAACTCAGATTGTTTACAGCAATTGGAGCAACTGTACACTACAGTAAACTACGCAAAACATTGGCATTTTTCTATTGGACACATCCGCAGTCACTAACCTACTTTCCACTTCCTGCCCTCCACCTCCAGCCGTGTGACATCACGTGAAAACAACCCTTGATCAAGAATCTCAAGTCTCCCAGTTCAGACTGAGACCCATGGGACCCTGAGAAACTGTTCTGGAGACCAGGACCAACCTCCAGGACTACAACACTGGCGATCGGGAGTCACGACACTGGTTTTCTGCTGTGGAGTCACACGAGGCGACAATCCAGAGACGCACACACGCACGCACACACACACACACACTGCAGCAGACCTTTATGCAACCCTGTGCCGGTGTCCTTGCCCTCAGCGGCTGCTGTGTCGGGCTGGAAGCTGGTGGATTCTGATCAGGACACTGCCACTGGCCTGGGGTGTGTGTGTGTGTGTGTGTGTGTGTGTGTGTGTGTGTGTGTGACGCACTAACACACAGACGTGCTAACGCGTCCCCGAAGGAGTGAGAGGAGGACGGTGAATCAGAGGACGCTGAAAAAATCTGTCACATCTGACACAAACTCAGTGTGACAGCCGACGTCCTGCTGCTCCAGAGCTCTGAGACTTCCAGTGGCTCGTGGCTTTGGTGGCTTTGGTGGCTTGGTTGGATGGTTTAGTGGTTTGTTTGTTTGTTTGTTTGGTTTTGCGTTCTGACCACTGAAGCTCCGCTTTGGTTTAGATTTTTTTTTTTTTTTTAATTGTTGTGGTTGAAATTAAATATCATTCCTCACCCACGGAAACCAATTATTGGCCGCCGACGCTCCTTTTTTATGTGTTTTTTGAATGATGGCCGTCTCAGTTCAGGTCAGAGCCAGAAAACTTCCTCACTGTCTGGACCTCGTTCCTGCCTCGCCGGCCGACAGCTGTCGTCCAAAATGACGTCAAGGCTGTTCGAGAGGCCAAAACGCAGAGCGAAAACCGTGTGTGTGCAGTGCAGTGGTGAAAAACGGATTTTAGCTACACTGCACTTCTCACCAGCTTTTTGTGCCGCAAAGAGTCGAGCGGTGCACAACAAGAAAAAACTGACAAAAAAGAGAAAGAAAGAGAGAGAAGTAGCTCCAGGGAGCTCAGTTTGTTATTCATGTGTCCTATCTGAATGAATTTGGATCTGAAAGTGCTGCTGTAGATATTACCAATGCCCCGACACACACACACACACACACACACACACACACCGTTATATGTGTGTGTATGTGTGGAGAAGCGCGACGCTGCTGACTTCAGCAGTTCGGTGAATCTCCTGCTGCAGTGGGGAGCAGGAGGACCTGGGGTCAAAGGTCAAAGCGGTAGAAATTTGACATGTAGATGAAGGGGGAGGGGCTTATTCTCCTGCTGTGTGCCGTGTTGAGAAAAATAAAACATTTGAAATCTCTCCCGTGCTGAACGTGGGCTGACGGTCGTGGTGCAAATCGGCATTTTCGCGTCAACGTTCGCCTCAGTGCCACTTAGTGAGTCTCCATAAACCCCTGGCACTCACAGTAGCAAAACAATGCCCCATTGTATTCTATACGTATCCGTATCAATGACGATTACAATGTTCCGTGGAAGCTCATGCAGCTGCTGCTGCCACCACTGCAGGTGAAACCAGCTTCAGCTTTGACGACCACTCGGCTCTTTGAAGGTCGCGACCTGAAGCCACGTCGCCGACGACACAATCGAAGAGCGACGCTCGTCCGCCGATCGGCTAATTAGGAGAGAAAGAGAAACAACAGCCGCCATAAATTAACGTGTTTTCCCACGAGGTTCAAAATGAAAAATCGAAACGGGCGTGAGCGAACTCCACCCGACAGGAGGAGGAGGAGGAAGAGGAGGAGGAGGAGGAGGATCACCCCCCCTCCAGTAGATAAATATCACATTGGACTGTTTTTTTTATTAAAACACACGGACAGAAATACAACTTAATGCCTCTGTTGCCAAAAATCGTTTTCCCCTCTTTTTTTCTGTCAAAGGACGAGATTGAATTTCCTGTTCTCACCTTTTCTAACTGCGTTGAGAAGCTCCGATATGACTGAGCTTCACGGATGCAGTTTGGGAACCTGCATCTCTCGCCGTCCATCCGTCCATCTGTCCATCTGTCCATCTGTCCGTCCCTCTGTTTTTCATACACTTTCACTTGTCTGCTCTCCAAAGTCGTCGCTCCTCCTCTCCTCTCCTCTCCTCCCTCCATCGCCGCCTTTCATCTCTTCCTGGTCACCTGGTTCCCTGCTGCCTTCTCACCTCCACTGCTCACCTGCTCTCCCTCCACCTCTCCCTCCGTCCCTCCACCTCTCCCCTCTCCCTCCGTCCCTCCACCTCTCCCTCCGTCCCTCCACCTCTCCATCTGTCCCTCCACCTCTCCCTCCGTCCCTCCACCTCTCCATCCGTCCCTCCACCTCTCCCCTCTCCCTCCGTCCCTCCACCTCTCCATCTGTCCCTCCATCTCTCCCTCCATCCCTCCGCCTCTCCCTCCGTCACTCCACCACTCCCTCTGTCCCTCCACCTCTCCCTCTGTCCCTCCACCTCTCCCCTCTCCCTCCGTCCCTCCACCTCTCCCTCCATCCCTCCACCTCTCCATCCGTCCCTCCACCTCTCCCTCCGTCACTCCACCACTCCCTCTGTCCCTTCACCTCTCCCTCTGTCCCTCCACCTCTCCCCTCTCCCTCCGTCCCTCCATCCCTCCACCTCTCCATCCGTCCCTCCACCTCTCCCTCCGTCCCTCCACCTCTCCATCCGTCCCTCCACCTCTCCATCCGTCCCTCCGTCCCTCCTCTTCTCCTGCAGCCATCTCGTGAACTCTCCCCTCCTCTTCGTTCCACTTTGGAGTCGCTGCCATGTTCAACCCCCCCCCACTCTCAGCTCCTCCCCCTCACGCCACTCCTCCTCCTCCTCCTCCTCCTCCACATGTCCTGCTCTGCTACACCTGAGAGCTCCACCATCTGCTCCTTCCCTTTCCCAGCACATCCGGAACGCCGCTCACAGCTCTTTAATGTAGGAGAAAAATGAAGGTAAAAAGATCTGAACATTTCATTGACTGCTGGTAAAGAAAACATCAACATTTTGCTACCTCCTGCTCCTCCTCCTCCTCCTCCTCCCCCACCTGCTCCTCCTCATTCTGCTGCCTTCCACTTCCCACCTCAGCCTCCTTCTCCTCAGACCTCCACGGTTCCTCCTCTGGACATGTTCAAACCACCTCAGTCTGGTTTCATCTCCAGAACTTCTTGCTGACCTCTGCTAGGAAAGAGAAGCTCAACTTCTTCACCTCTGCTGCCTGCCAGTCTCCTGCTCGCTGCTCTTGCTATCGCTGTTTGTTCAGTGTAAAGCGCTTTGGGTGCCTGGAAAAGTCTTCTATAAATCCAATCCATTACTGTTCACAACCTCTCTCTGAAAAAACACACGCAAACGTGCGCGTGCCAATTTCCAAAGTGCTTGTGTTTTTTTTTTTTTTTGGAAGGGACGCGATCTCTTTCATCTCTCTCTCTCTCTCTCTCTCTCTCTCTCTCTCTCTCCCTCTCTCTCTCTCTCTCTCTCTCTCACCTTTTCTCCCATCATCTCCTCCTAACTCGACCTCCCTGTCGTCCACTTTTCAGTTTTTCCACTGGGCAACTTAATGGCTCTTTAACCTTGTGTCAACGAGCCGGGGGGCACTGCCGCCGCCGCTCCCCGAACAATTAGGCAGCGATGCAGGCAGCTGGGGGGCAGTTAGTGTGTGTGTATGTGTGTAGGTGTGTGTGTGTGTATGTGTTGGCATGCACGTGCATAAGAGCTCCTCAAAAACAGCCTGGGGTGCTCCCACCGAGTGCCATTATTGATGTTAATGACAAAGATAATGGGATAGAGACACAAGTGCGTGCACACACACACACACACACACACACACCAAAGTGCAGCCTTCATCCACCCAAGCCTAAACATAATAATAATAATGGCTCACTCAGCGGCTCCCCCTGGAGGCGGCTGATAACACCATCAGCAGATTATTAGACTCACCAGACTCCAGTCTGCCACTTAATGTTATCAAGCGCTTGCATGATTTCACACTCCGCCACGCCGCTCCATCTTCTCGCCGCTCCAGTCTCAGGACGGTGTGTGTGTGTGTGTGTGTGTGTGTGTGTGTGTGTGTGTGTGTGTGTGTGTGTGTGTGTGTGTGTGTGTGTTTTAAGGGCCTGACGTGACACTGTGTTGCATTCATAGCTGTCGTTAATCCGTAAGTCCGGGGAGGGAAAAAATTGTGCGGTTTCAACCTGCGCTGGTGGTTCAGAGCCGTGATGCATGGGTCTGAATATGTTTGATGCAGTGTTGCTCTGTGGGAATGGACTGAGGCTGAGCCAGTGTTGCGGTCCTGGAGGTTGGTCCTGGTTGGTCATGGTCGATCTCGACGCTCTCTAGTCTTGATGATGTCTTAGTCTCGGTTGGTGCCGTATTTAGTCCGGACCTTCAGCCGAACTTGAAGAAATGATATTAATAGTCAGTTAGAAGAACAATTAAAATTTTGGCTGAACTGCTCCTTTAACTCGTCTGGTTGTCCTGCTGCTGCACCAGAAGATCAACATGTTTTTGACCAAGTGTGAGTCTCTGCGACTGAACGTGTGATTGTTTTGTTATTTGGTCGCCGTCGCACAACATGAATCACAGCAACCAAAACCAACTCACAGCCCCCCTTCCCCTGCAGAGACACAACTGTGTGTGTGTGTGTGTGTGTGTGTGAAGGAGGTGAGAGTTTCGGGGGAGGGGCGTTATCTCCCCTGCTCATTCTTTCTTTCACCAGCGGGGGGTGTGGTGCCTTCTCCAATCTTTCCCGCTCTGTGGGTCGCCTTCACGGTCCGGGATTGATGAGACACACACACACACACACACACACACACACACACTGCACGGCCACACGATCAAACACCAGGCGCAGACGCACAAACTCAGGCGCTCTCGTGTCTTTGGAGAAGGAGAGCGTCGGCCCACACAGGCGGCTTATTATCACACCGCGTGTCACAAATTATTCTCAGAGCGAAGCCAAACCAAATACGTTGCGGCGCGAGGAAGAGGAGCAGGAGGAGAAGAAAAACAAATGACGACACCGAAGGAAAACAGGAAAAAAAAGGCCCAAAGATGTAAAAAAAACAAAACAAAGAGTGAAAGGAGGTAAAAAGCGAGCGGAGCGGCAGAGGGGAGGGTGGGGTAGGGAGGGAGAGGTGGGGGTCGGCTGAAGATGGAAGGACTAAAGACGAAGGATGAGAAGTGAAAAAATTGTTGAGGGATGAGTGAAAAGAAAGAGAAACGAGGCCACTGGCTGGCTGAGAATGAGAGAAAGACGGAGACCTTTCATGTCCCCACAGAGGAAACCTGCTGCTGATTGGGCCACACTTAAGACAACATTAGTTGTTATATAATAAACAATAATAATAATGATAATTATACATTTTATTAAAAAGCGCCTTTCTGAACAGCCAAGGACACTTCACAGGATAAATCTACACACAGAAAATAATCGGTAATAAATAATTCAATCAAATCAAACAAAAACAGAAATAAAAATGGAACAACACAGTTGGACAGAGCGGCATATTTTAAACAGTTTCCGTTTCTTTTCATGAATGCCATCCCATAATATGTCTCCGGCTTCCTGTCTTCCTGGGGGGGTGCAAAGCGATCCAGTGATTTTCATTTATTTTGAGGACAAGGCGTCATCCTTCTGGGGATTGGCTGCAGCTCAGCGACCGGCCTCCACTTTGTGCGTGGCTGAAGCGTGGCGTCTGTCGCTCGCCGCTGGCGGTTCCTGGCCGGTGGGCCGCCGCTTATCGCCGGGCTGCAGCGGCTGCTGCGCCTGCCGCGTCCTTCTCCTTCCTCCTCGGAGCGCGTCGGCGCCTCCCAGCTGAGGTTGTGGTCCGGTGGCAGCAGCTTCACACCAGGAGCCCAGCAGAACCTGGAGGAGGAGTAGACCTTCTACTGCTGGTCACACCTGAGGTTCACACAGCGCTGAAGATAAAACCTCCACTTCCTACTCCCTGGGACACCATGTCAACGCCCCCCCCCCCTTCCCCCCCACATCCCAAGTCTACCCCACCACCACCCTAGAGAGATATAGAATAGAATTCAATAGATTTACTTTATTGATCCCAAATTGGAAAACTACACTGTTGAGGCACTACAAATATTACAAAAAATAAAACTATACAGCAATTAAAAGAAACATTCAAGTCAATCTGTACGCAATAAACAACAACACAAGCGATTTGCGAACCTCCTGTTTTACTTTTTATTGATTTTCTCTTGGGGTTGGCGGACTGGGATATTGAGGCATAATAACTTTTACTGCAAACTTTTACTGGCACGACTCCCAGTCACTCTCAGCATGGACCTTTTAAGGCTTTGTGCTCTAAAATAACTCGGAGTTGAAGTTCCACTCTGTCGTTCATCCACACCGTCTTCTCACCAGCCATCTTTCTTTCTGTTCTCAGTGGTGCTCATGTTTTTAGTGAGCTACTGCTTCTTTAAACACGGCCTACCTGGCATAGGCACTACATCGTTATTTGTATCAGCATTTCTAGCGTATCCATGTAAACGGGAACATTCTTGAAGACGGCTTCGTGTAAACGTGTTTTTTTTTTCCCTGGGAGCGTTTTCGAAAATGTGCCGTTTCAAAATAAAATCCGTCTCGGTGTAAACGGCCCCTAAGACGATAAGGGAAGCTCTGAGGCCAGAGTGGCCGGAGCGCTGACAGCTTCACATTTATCAGGAAGACGCGCAGCAGCAGGTGGAAATGCCATCAGCTTCCTGTAGGACACCAGGCTGTTGTTTGCCGTCTGCCGCCGCCTCCGTCTGCCAAATTCAGTTTGTAATTAGTCGTCAATGCCGCAATGCTGTTTTTAATTTACGCTGAAAATGTTGCCACATTACCTACAGTAAATCTGATAAAAGCTGGCGAGACGAGACGCACACACACACACACACACACACACACAGATGGACAAATATACACACACACACACACACACACACACACACACACGTACACGCACACACACACTCAACAACTTTAAAAAGTGAATCTACTGCTTGTCCTTGGGAAGGGGCCGTCCTGCCTTATTAAATTGTGTCCCTGACACTGCAGCACATCAGCACTTTAATTATTCCAACCAAAGAGAATTTCTTCCTCCCCATTAAATATGTTAAAAGTTTTTTTTTATTTTCTTTATTTTCATTTTTTGCAAGGTCTCAATCGCGTGAGCGTGTTGCATTGAGTCGTGCGAGGACTCTTTCAGACTTGGACTGCATGCGTTTCAATTCGACCTGAGGTCACGTCACCAGGAAACAGATTTGTGTGTCCTTTCAGCACTAAATGGATGCCAGAGTACAAGCATGTATTCAGGTGGCTCTTGAAAAATAAACAACAACACATTGTTTTTGACCAATTAGCAGATACCCTTTTTTAAGACGTTAAAACAAGGTGATAACAAGGACAAATTATTGTCTTCATTGGAAAAAAACGCAACCAGTGCTTCAGCTGAACTGAAATAAAACAGCTGAGAATCCAAAACGCTCCCAGCTACACCTGGACCGCT